>NC_136073.1:227354890-227812390 GCF_964261635.1 Lissotriton helveticus
TCATGATCTGACTGCTAAATTGAGTTTGATTCACCAACAGGTTTACGAGGCTCTACCGGCACAAACAGAAGGTCCCGGTCATCGGCTCCAACCTGGCGATTGGGTCGTTACCCGAAATTTTGGACGAAAACGCAATCTTGAGCCAAGATTCGTGGGACCCCACCAGGTGTTATTGGCGACGAGGACCGCAGTTCGGCTGGAAGGAAGAAAGCACTGGGTGCATGCCACCCACACCAAGAAGGTTCCGTTTCCTTTGCCAGTAGACACATGGATGAAGAAAGGAGTCGCTTCGACTGAAACAAAGACCCCTTTGTACTATGTACCATTTAGTGATGCCCAGCCTGTAGGGAACGATTTAATTCAATCAGACATCTCTGTTGAATCATCGAAAGCGATACCGTTGTCATCTGCATTGAAGAGTTCAAGTTCTGAACTGTTACCTGAACAATCGAACACTGTTTTGCCATTGGAACCGTTATTTGAAGAGCAAACTCTACCCGAAAGATATCGTTACTTTCTTCGATCACGAAATAAAGACTAATGCATTTGTTTTTTTGAATTCACGTTACCCCTTACAGTTGCCGTGAATGTTATGATCTTGCATATTGTGTGTGTACCTTTTTTTTCCTTGCAGCTAGGAGACTTATGTTAATTAAAAGATAAATTGATTAGACCTACCATCTGGGTTGACTGTAGGGCCGTGCGGGTACCTCCTTCTGTTTAGCAGGTTTCTGACACTAGGTCGATTGCCTTTTGTCAATTTCTGGGAACTCCTGGGAATTGATAATCGCTACTCAGAACGAAGTGCGTCAAGAACGTCACGGACAGTTTTTAGAGGATGGAGTTTTCTAAGCTGTCGGAAATAGAGAAAATTGCGGTGCAAAGATCCGAATTGCATAAGATGTTTCGAACAAAATGTTTTCTGTTTCAGGTTTTTATGTTGTTCCTGACAGTTTTTATGCTTTTAGTGGGTGGAGTGTACTTTGGGATTCAATTATTATTGCCTTCCATTTCACCCGTTTCCTTTTCACTTGACCTAAATCCTGTTTCCACTATTTCACCACATTCCTTTCATCTTCTGCCTCAACATGAACAGGCCAGACGTGCGGAATTTATGAACAATTCCTTTGTCCAACTCCTGCATCAGCATCAGTTGGTGATGAATACTACCAATTGTTGGGTGTGTGGGTTAATGCCACATACCATGGATAAGGGTATTCCGTATTTGGTTCTTCCTTACAGCTCCCAGGGGTCAGCTCGAGCATTCCAAACTATGTTCCGTAGTGCACTAGATTCCTACCCCCGTCGAGAGCCTCGCTCCACAGACCTTAGTCCCGGCCCGTACCACAAGCCTTTGGCGATAGCGATTGCTGATCTAGATAAAGATATTTTTGATGCAACAATTATCCCAGAGGAAGAGGTGCGAGCTTACAAGGATCTGAGTGAAGTTGAGTATAGTATGTCAGTAAGTGATAGACAGCTTAAGAGCTCATCTCCGATCTGGATTGTACCTCATCTCGGCCATTTTTGTCTGCAAGGCCTCGGTCGAAATCCAAGAGCTCAGCTTGGGAAGAGTGCTTGTACTGAAACGTATGTTTTACCAATGCTCTCTTCCCCTGCCTTCCTGTCTGCCAAGGGTACTTATTTTGTGTGTTACGATCGTGCTTATACATGGTTGCCTCGTGACTTTTCAGGCACCTGCTATATCGCGAATCTTTTACCACCGACCTTTACGGTTGCCTCAAATTATCACAAGACCAGAGTTGTGAGAGGCGTCGTTAGTAAAGAGGACACTGCTAGTCAAGAGGCAGGAGACTTCTTTAAGGGTTTCCTACCGTTTTGGGGTCCTATGGTTAATAGTAGGAACTTGAGACAGTTGACTCGTGTGGTGGAATTGACTGCCAATATCACTGCAAGTGCCCTTGGTAACCTGACAGCAGAGCTTCAAGCGGATAGACTTATGACGCTACAGAACCGTATGGTTCTAGACGTTGTACTTGCAGATAGGGGTGGTGTGTGCCAGGTAATCCATTCGAGCTGCTGCATTTTCATCCCTGATAACGCTCCAACTGTTTATCAAGCCATCTCAAAGTTGCATAAAATCTCGGAGTCCATACACGTGGACGAGGGAGATTGGACGCTTCTAGGATGGTTTTGGGGTCTGATGTCGACTTGGGGTTGGAAACTTCTGATGATCATAGGGGTCGTTATAACGTTTCTGTTCACGTGTTGTCTTTGTGTGCAGTGTGGTCCTGCCTTATGTGGCCTTTGTGCTACAACGTGTATAAGAAGGCCATCTGTTACCAAAGAGACATTGATGGATAGGATGATGTTTCAACAACACCTGAATTATCTGATGAATATCGAAATTGATTCTGATTTCGACTAGTGCTTGCCTACCTGAGGGCAAAAGGAGCGTCTGAGGTTCTGTGAGAATAATTACGATGTTTTGGGCATGTTCGGATATGGACGAGTTTGGTATCTATGAACCGTAAATGACGAGATTAGTAAGTGTATGCGTTTTCGCTACACTACCCAGAAGTGTTCGTCTCATTTACGGGTTTTTCCATCTGAACCCTCGGGTTCCATTTTAGATACGGCATCCATTTTGTTTCTTGCCCTCACGTAGCCAGCGAAGGGACAATGTCCGCTTCGTGACCCTGGGATTCCCAAGCTCTGGCGGAAGATGAAGATTCTTTGGGGTCGTCTTTACGACCGGGGGAATGACACGGCAAAGGCAGATGGCTCAGCTTGAGGCTTATTCTGCCGTGTTGGTCTATTGTTTCATCTTTACATATGTTAGGTTTGAGTCCTTGGATCCTGTGATCACGCTTCCGATATTGCCCCCACACTCTTTTGTTACGGTTGTCTGTCTTTCTTGCACCTGTTCCTGTCTCTTTCTTTCGCCTATTTTACAACTAGAGTGGAATGTACCTTATGGCGAGATGATGTGCTTTTACAGTTGGGAACCGGCAAATGTTACTGTAATCATGTCCCGGGCTTCTGAAAACATGAATGCAATCCTTTAGAAGTTTACTGTGGGAACTGAGTTGTAACCTTTTGTTCGTTATGTCGAGCAATGACGAAAATGTGTATAAAAGGAGCGATTCCCTTTTGCAATTTGATGCAGACTCTCAGAACCTACACTATGTTGTACTTCTTGCGATTTCTGTATCCCTGCAGTAATAAACGCTGATCTTTGACGCCGAAGGAAGTGTCCCGTGTCTCTGTCACTTGTACGCCAGAGCAGGTAACCCACGAAGGTTTTAGGTGTTGTTCCCTGGCACCGCTGGGCCTTAAAGAACCCAGTCCTTCACAGTATTCAAGGCCCTGTGTATCACTTATAAGGCAGTTAACAACGTGGGCCCACAGTTCCTTGGAGCAGCGTTCTGCCCGCTCGAGTACTCAAGAACACTCCGCTCCTCCTCTGAACATCTGCTAAAAGTTCCTCGAACAAAGAAGGTCAACTGGGGTGACAGGTGTTTCACTATCTCATCGTCCAAACTCTGGAACACACTGCCCCTCCACATCAAAACTGCCCCGACCCTCCTCAGTTTCAGGAAAAAATTAAAAACATGGCTCTTCCCAGCATAACTTTCTCCTCAGTAATGGTTCTGTATTCAAGCGCCGAGACACCCCCGGGTATTTGCGCGCTCTAAAAATGACACAAACATAAACATAAACATACGTGAGGGTAAGTATGGCTGGTCCTTTTCACTTCTGTTCATGTGGGGTGACCAATGGAAGTAGATGTTCCTGGACACGGTAAAAATTGAAGAGAGTCTTCAGCTTCTATCTGAAGTGAAGTTGGAAAGGTGATTGTCAAATCTGTGCTGACATGAATATTCTGATCCTTGGTGCCTAGCAACAGATAGACTCTCTTCTGCCTATTACTTTTCAAGGCCTGCTTGACACCATAGCTGTGTGTCTGACTTATTAATACCAGTAAATTAAAATATATACAGAGTGGACTTTTTGTATAATTTTTTGATGTTCCATTTTGCCTTCAATGGAGTACTTGCATTGCAATTCGTGAGGAACTATTTTCCATCTCAAAACTACACAGAATTTTCATACATTACATTCTTATAACATTCAAGCATTGTATTCAGAATATAGACTTTTTTAGGTTTTGCCTACACGGCTCTTGCACCTTTCTTGCTAAATCTCGTTTAACAAAACAAAAAAATCTTAAAAGGGGCTTAGAGCCCACCAATTACTCACCTTTACTTACCATTGTTTTGCTTCCATGTCACTCTTGTTAAAATAAAAAAATGTAAATCCAGTACTTGTATAGCGCACAAATTACCCCCAAATGGGTATCTCGGCGCTAGGGGCTGTTGGGAAGATTAAGCGAGCTATTGCCCAGAGTCGCATGGTGATGGGCAGACCCCTGCCGCCGGATCCAGAGATTGAACCGAGACCCCCAGCGTCAGTCAGCCTGGCCGCGGCGCCACACCTCTTACCTTTCTTCCTGTTGGTCTGCGAGTCGTCCTGCCTCCAGCTTCCTGCTTGTCTTCATGTCTTTGTCCTTGTTGTGGAGCTTGGACCCAGTACTGCTTCCAGAGGCCAGTATACTTCCACTGCCTGCCCACTTGTAAGGATGTATGACATTACAACGCATGCTTTTACATCGCATGCCTTTACAACACAAGTATTACAACGCAGCCCATTACAACGCATAGTGCTTTGGGGTGCTGGATAGTGAATAGTTTAATTTACTATTCCAACTCCAGTCCCCGTGGACACTAGGGAAGGTTATTGGATAGTAAATTAACCTATTCCCTATCCTAGAGCGCCCCCCAGAGTAATGAGTTGTAATACTTTGCGTTGTAATGGTTGCGTTGTAAAGGCTCTGCGATGTAAAAGTTGCGTTGTAAAGGTTGTTTACCCACTTGTAACATCCTTTATTTATTTATTTTACTTTGCTTTCCAGCATCAGCGTTCTGTTCATTGCTTGCTCGTCCCTACCACTACCTCACTTTTGTCACTGCAACCCCATTCCCATGTGCCCCCTCCCCATTCATTGCTAGCTTTTCCCTCCCATCACCTTGATCCTGTCACGGCATGCCCCTTCACCACCCGTTGCAAGTCATAGCTTGCTTTATATAGTGTAAAGTCAACTGAAAGGACTTGGAGCCCTTTACATGAGCACTAGTTACATTGCACAAGGACACATTAATTTTAGAGGCACAGGGAGATTAAGTGATTCGCCCACCACCGTGGGCTGTTGAGCCGGTGATGAGATTCAAACCTGGTTTCCCAGCTCAAAAGTCAGCAGCTCATGCCACTACACCACACCCTCTCCATGCTCAGTGTTCCAGCTAGCTACACTTGGACACACTAGTAACTACAATGGGCATTTGTTGAAGAATATACATTGCATGTTAAGTATAAGGAAAAGAACAATTTTAACTTGTTTCCACATGCAATGATTTGTTTTTACTTCCCAGCATCTGCATTATGTGCGTTGCTTGCCCTTCCCTACCACCACCTCAATTCTGTTGTTGCATGCCCCTTCCTCATCCATTGCTGGCCTATCCTTCCCATCACCCCACTCCCATCGCTGCATGTCCTTTTCCTAAACCACATAGTTTGTTTTATATAGAGCAAAGTGGGTCAGAAGGACTTGGAGTCCTTTACATGAACACTATACATTACACAAGCACACATTAATTTTTAGAGGCACAGGGAGATTAAGGGCCAGATGTAGGTAATCCCAGACTACTGATTCTTAAATACCGAATCATACCGATTCGGTATTTAAGAACTGGCAATCGGGATGTAGGTAATTTTACCAATTTAATTACCGAATCGGTATGATTCGGTAATTACCGAATCGGTATTTACCGATTCGGTAATTGCCATTCATTCCTATGGGCCTAGGAATGAATGTCAATTACCGAATCGGTACCGATTCGGTAATTGGGGAAAACATTGAAGGGTGGCAGGGTGTCACTTTGAACACCCTGTTGCACCCCTCAATTGAGCATGGGTGCACCTGTTGCAGACATACATGCCCTTAGGGCATGTATGTCTGCAACATGGCACTGTTTCAAAAACAAAAGAAATGCTTTTTAAAGGGTTTTCATAATTTACCACCAACTTCTAGTTGGTGGTAAATTAAGAATTCTTAAACCCCTGTAGCACTGATTACAGTGCTACCTACATGTCAAAATACAGATTCGGTAATTATACCAATTCGATATTTTACCGATTCTGTAAAATTACCGAATCTGTATTTTAACATGCCCCTACATCCCAAACTCCAAATACCGGTCGGTAACGGACGAAATCGGCCGTTACGACTGGTATTTGCCTTCCTACATCTGGCCCTAAGTGATTTGCCCAGAACTGTGGGCTGTTGAGCCGGTGCTGAGATTCGAACCTCGTTTCCCCAACTCCAAAGTCAGCCGCTCTGGCCATAATGCCACAGCCTCTCCATGATCAGTGTTCCAGCTAGCTACACGTTGACACACTGGAAACAGCAATGAGCATATGTTCAAGAATATAAACGGCATATTAGGAATAGGGAAAGTAGCAATTGTAACTTTTTGTACATGCATAGCTTAAAGTAAAGAAAATCTGTATGACACAGTCTGGCCACGTAATATCCTTTTTTTTTTAAACTTTAAGCTGTGTAGCAATGCAGTTCGCACCACTATGCAACATTTCAAAAAACATTGCCAATAGATCTCGCATAGTCAAAACCAATTGGCAATGCTTGTTTGTTATGTTTCATTGCAGCAGACATTTTTTAATCTGTAAATCAGGGATCTGGTGAGTTATAAATACATGTACAAATATACGTTTATACACACACACACACATTATGGGGAATAATTCAGTTGCTTGAAACAAAACATCCATTTACAAAGAAAATAGGTCTGCATTTAATGTGGTAACACAAGGGTGCACAAGTGCAGTTTTCATACACATTAACTTGAGATCTATTGGCTTTGCTAGTGCTTGTTATATATTTTTTCAAGCCTGAAAATATTCTGCTTCATTTGTTGAATTTGGTACAAAAGGGGGTGGTGATGGACGGAGCATCATTTGTTGAATTTAGCACCAGAGACATTGGTCTTGTAAGGTAGGTAGGGTGTTGTGATGGCGGAGATACTCTTTTAAATTATGCATGTATTTAACTTGCAAGTGTAGCCTGTGTTGTCCCTGGAGTGTGTTGATAATCCAGTTGTACCTTTTCTGTTCCTAGAGAGTTTTCTTGGTGCTTGGACGATTTGGTGCAATGTTGGTGTTTCTAATGTCAGTGGGCAGGGCACTGCCATTATCTAGGTGTCTTAGGACTAGGACCTGAAAAACAAGTTGAACTATGTGTTCTATGAGTTGTGCTTTGAATTCAGTGTGATACATGCATTGGTGAATCTTGATACTGGTCTTCCAATCAGTAGTAGTCCAAGAGATTCAATGTATACATTGAGGATAGCAAGTAATAGAATGGGGCCTTGGTGTACACCACAAGGCACTGGGATGCTTGATCTTGAGGAATTTTGGTGGACAAGCTGGTTTCTGCTGGGCTTGTAAAAAGACAATGATTTCATGATGGTACCTTTGAAACCAATATATGAAAACAGGGGGCTGAGCAGGTCAAGGTGGTCAAATCTAGTGAATGGTACCGAAAGGTCTAGGAATATGTGCAGACTGGGATTACTACTATCGGTGATTAGAAGGACATCATCCACCATCTGGATGGTGGCTATCTCCCTGCTGCCCTGTCGTCTGAATTCTGGAGATGGTTGTTGGTCTTGATTTGCTTGTATTGCAAGTTTGGGACTGCCTTCTTAGTAATCTTGCCAAGAAGGGAGAGGTGGGTTATTGTGCAGTAGTGTGAGGGTCATCATGGTTGATGTTGGCTTTCTTTAATAGAAAAAAGATCTCTCTGTTTGTTGAGTGAAGATGCCTCAAGTGAAGGAGTCATTGACAAAGTTTAGCAGTGGCATGAGTGCTTCACTGGAGAAAATGGATGGGATGATGTGGTCTTCATAAGATGTGGCCTCGAAGGAGTTGAGTAGGTGGAAGATGTCAATGGTAAGTGAATTGTGTGTGCATCTAAGTGTGTTTGAGGAGAGGATAAGAATGGTGGTGGTTGCTACTTCAGCGTCCTCTACAGGCTTACTGACTTTGTTATTTTTTTCTTTGAAGAAGAGTTTTAGAACACAGAACATTTCTATGGAACTTTCTATTGGAGGTTCTGGAGTGGGAGTGGTACAATGCTTAATGGCATTCCAATACTGCCTTCTTCTATTTATGGTTGCATTGATGGTGTTAGTGTAATAGGTTGCTTTGACTTCAACAATGAACTTTTTACACAAATTGGGAAGTATCTTAAATACCAGAGGTGCTCCATTAAACTATGACCTTTATAGCTTATCGGGCCCTTGGGTTGTGTGGATATGGTGCAATTTGAATGGGGTTGATATCCCAAATCAATCCGCTATACTGCAGTACTTCTTATATTCACACGGAAAAACTCATGTCACATCTTCTCAGTCGTGTCAGCTATTAATCAGCGATGCAGAGTCTACGGACAGAATGGCGATTTGAACAGGCGTAGCTAGAGGTCAGCAAATGCCTTATAACGTAGGGCTGGTTTACATCAAACAATTGGGCAGCCTAATTACATCTCTTCAAAGACACAATATGACAATGTCAGCTGGATTAACCACGGACGCGTGCGTCAGCAAAATATTTCCACATATGTTTATGGGCACAGATTAAGAATCAATGAAGCACAGCCACATACCAAACATGCCAGCCACATGAAAGTGCAGAAGAAATCTCTACAGTAATAGGCGCGTAGCGTCACCACGACAGAGCTCCGTGAGCCCAGTTAGAATACACAGGGTGCCCTATCTGCAAACATGTGGAACCATTCACAGTGGAGCAAACCACAACTAACACAGGGGACTTAAACTAAAACAACTGTTTACTCTAAAGCAGAGAGCCCTGTTCTTATGTTTTGAAGTCAAGGCGCCACCAGTTTCTACTTGCCCTAATAGTGTTTTGATTTAGAAGCCAAGCCTGTGGTTCACTCTACTCTTCAATAAACTTGACTTCCTTTGTTTAAAATTCCCTTCTACCGGTACCTCTTTTAACTATTACCCCATAAATCAACTACCTATTAAGAATATGACTATCCTCTCCTTATGGTGCAATTCCAATTAACCTTACTATTTCTGGTTTTCTGGATCTGTGCTTTTCTACGTATTCGATTCATCGACTACTGTTTGGCGAATGGTCTTTGATGAAGTTAGTAGCCAACTATTGTCCCAGCTGTGGATCACTGTCCGCTATCACCATGTGAGGAGCAGTGAAGCAATGGTACAAACTGAGAACCACTTGGACTATGCAATGTTACGTTAGGTTATGTTTTGTTGCTGTTTCAAGGGTGCCTGTAGTGTTTCGTTGTTTTCTAAAGACTGGGAGAATGTAGTGGATGCAGAGCCCTGCGAAGGCGTCTCTTCCAGTAGACCAAGCAGATTAGCCTGGAGGGGGCTGTCCTTTCTGGGAGGTGCCAGAGTGATTTGCATACTTTTGCTCCATGTCTGCAGAGGCACGGTGAGCAAAGAACAATAGTTTGAAATGCATCCTAGAATTACCTGTGACTGAAAATAATTTAGGCATATCATTAATCAATTTTCTCTCTCAGTGAGTGACCCTGATTAGAAAGTGTTGGACTTGGCCCTTTTTGCAGGTCATCCCTGAACTTTTTGCCTTCCTCCTGTATTTTGTCTGAACTGTTTTTGTTGGTGTTATGACTCTGGGCACTTTACCACTGCTGATCAGTGCTAAAGTGCATATGCTCTCCCTATTGAAAATTGATGTATGAATTAGTGACTCCATGATTGGCTGGTTTGGTTTACTTGTCAGTCCATAGTACAGTGCACTGAGTGTGATCAGGGCTTGTAAACTAAATGCTGCTGGTGGGCTTGCAGCACTGGTTGTGCCACCAACAGAAGCAGCCTGTAAAAGTATGTCTCAGGTCTGCCATCGCAGAGCCTGTGTGCAGTCTGGTACTGCCATGTTGACTAGGCACGTGCACCCACTTGCCTGTCCCTAACCTTCCCTTTTCTTCATGTCAGACACCTCTTTGGTAGGCCCAATGGCAGGGAGCATGGTAAGTATAAGGCAGGACAAGCGCTGATGTGTGTGGCATGTCCTAATAGTGAATTACAGCCATTTTCGTTTTTCACTATTGCAAGGCTATCTGTTCCCCATAGGCCCGAATGGGCAGTTTGATTATTACATTTTATAATCCTAACTAACTCAGGGAACTAGGTAGACATTCGAGTTTAGTATGCCTGAACTCAGAATGCTAAAATACATCTTTTAGTGAAGTTGGTTTTAACATTCTGTGTTTGAAAATACCACTTTTAGAAAGTAGGTATTTTCTTGTCTAACCATCCAAGCCTGCCTCTGTTAGGTTGTGTATTCCTTGTCTGGAGTTCAAGTGACAGGGGCTGGGGGATTCCAGGAGGGTGGGTGAGTCAGCACAGGGCTGAACAGAGAGATCTGCATGTAGATGGGTGGGGAGAGGTGCACCTGGGACCTGAATAGGGCTGTGCCTGCCTTCCACAAAGCTGGCTCCACCCCCTGTGGTGCGTCTGATGTCTCTGCCCTGCACTGTGAAAGGAAATAATGAGTCATGTAAACAGAGTGCTCCAGGACTGACCAGAACTGGTTTGGACTAGGCAAAGGCCTCTCTGCCTTCAGAGAACAAAGAGAAAATGTGTATAAAAGAGGGGACCAAAACCCCATAACTTTAGATCACTTTGGGAACAAGAAGAAGCCTTTGCTGAGGAGAGGAACCAGAGAGACCGAGGAGAGACTATCCCTAGGCAGAAGTGCTGCTTGGGGAATTTGCCTGCAGTGGTTGCCTGACTGCCAAAGAAAGGAGAAAGGAAATTTGTGTATACTTTTGTCAACTTGTGAAGGATCTCCAAGGGCTTGAGAAAAGATCTTGCCTCCTGCTGAAGTCTCAGGGACAACAGACTTCATCCACCAGCTCCCCAAGAGTTGTTTGGAAGTCCCTGCAGTTGTCCTGGACTTTCTGAGGAACTGCATGTCGTAAGGAACTAGAAGCGCGACTCAATAACAAGAAGTGTGTCGCCCAACTGCCGCTTCACAACACTAAAGCACCTCGCATCGCCGGAGAAGAGGATCGACGTTGCAGCAGATGCCACCGCATCACCGGGAAGCGTATCGCAGTGCATGTCACGGCTTAGAAGAATTGTTGAGTCATCGCAGGGCCAACGAAGCGCCTCACATCGCTAGGGGAGAGGATCAATGTCGCATTACTGGGACGCGTGTCACAGGGCCTGTCGCGGCTCATCGCCGGAGAAGAGGATCGACGTCGCACCAGATGCCACCGCATCACCGGAAAGAGTGTTGCAGGGCCTGTCGTTGCTGTCATCGTTGTAGAAGCAACTCGCATCACATGGGGAGAGGATCGGTGTCACAGCAGACCCGCCGCATCACTGGGAAGCGTGTCGCAGGACATGTCGTGGCTCTCATCGTGTGGAAACATCTCGCATCACCGGAGAAGAGGATCAACGTAGCAGCAGACGCCGCTGCATCACTGGGAAGCGTGTCGTATCACGAAGAAAGCGCCATCTTTGTTTCTTTGCACCAGATCTTCAAAGCATCACCGTCGGTGCAACACTTTCGTTGTCTTGCGTTACGCATCTTAAGGTGCATCGAACTCAGACTGTTGCATTTACCATTTTAAGAGAACTAAGCTAATTCTACCATTTTTAAGTACAGTATTGTGGATTTTTGTCGTTTGTGGTATTGTATTAAATCTATATAAAGAATACTTATTTTTAATATACAACTGGTGTGGTGTCCATCTGTAGTGTTGTCACTTGATTACTGTATGTGTTCACAAATACTTTACACGCTGCCTCTGAGATAAGCCTGTCTGCTCGTGCCAAGCTACCAAGGGGGTGAGCAAGGGTTATTTTAGGAGTGTACCCCCTTACCCTGACTAGACGCAAGGGTCCCTATTTGTCACAGGTACCTACCTATGCCAACTAGAGCCCCACAAATCTAACAGAAAGGTATTCCCAACATAGGTCCCATTGCGCCACAAGCTGATTGTGTTTCCATACAAGGAAGATGCAACCCAGACATGACCCCTTTTCAGCAATGCTAAGACTGCGTTGCATACTGTTGGTCCCCGTCTGTCATGACGCAAAGAGAATAATCATTGGAAAAGCCAATAGTTTTGCATTTTGGACCTATTGGCTTTGCCAATGCAGTTTGCTGATGCTGTGCCACATTGGGAGAAAAAAAGAAGAAAAAAAGATGGGATGATGAGACCACAGTTTCTGGTTGTGTCATTTTGTAGGCATGCACATTTATCGCCATGAATGTGCATGCCTACAGAATGATAAGGGTGCCCTTTTCCTTTTGTTTTGCTTTCCACCAAAGATGGGAGATGGCACGTGGATTGATAAATAAGAACATGGCATTATTTAGTGTAGATTGAAATAACAAGGACTGTGCAGTGGGTGAGGCAAAAGAGGAGCAGGTAGGGGTGAGTGGGTGGAGAAGTAGGGTAAAAGCAGCACAGAAGGGAGAAAGCAACACGGGAGTGGGGAGAAGCACATGGTGAGACAATAACACTGAGCACTGGAGAGAGGTGGAAACGCAAATGAGAGACAGTGAGCAGCACATGAGTGAGAGAGCAACATGGGGTGTGCAGAAGCACACAATGAGAGAATAACAGAGTACGGCAGAACAGGGAAAAAGCACAGGAGAGAGACAGGGAGCAGCACAAAACAGAGAGAGCAACACGTGGCGGGGGCGAAGTGCACAAGGGAGAGATCAACATAGACCTGGGGGCGTTTGGGAGAAAGAAGCACACAAGAGAGAGAGCGAGCAGCACATGAGGGGGAGAGCAGAAAGCAACTGAGAGTGGCAATAAAGCCCATCAATGGTAAGCAGTGGGTGGGCGGGCAGTAAGCCCAATGTAAGTTCACAATTGGCCTCTCCCGGGCCAGATTGCGCTGTCTGGAGGAGAGACCTAAAAACTGCAGGCTGAAATGCAGCCCAGAACAGTTACTACTTGCTGAAATGTATTTAAGTATTCCGTCCACACATTTGTATTCATTCCGGGTGAATGAGGACAGATAGTGGAACTAGGTCACATATGGTGGTGGCTCAGTGAGCCCAAAGCATGATGGAATGGAATGCAGAGCAGAGCAAGCAGCATCTCTTGAGGTTAAGCCTAGCATTCCATCCATTCGTTTTTCGTTCTTTCCTAATGAATGGCGACAGTCATGAAAGAAGAGAGAAAAGTGAGGCATGGGGAGGGGGTGTAGGAGTTCGAGTGCTCGTTCACTTTGGAGCTGTGGATGATAATTCTGCATAGAGGAGTGATCGCAAAAGTGAAGATTGTGTGAGATGCGTTGCAATTTGCAGATAGAAGGTGAACTTACTCGAAAGTGACTGACGTTCCTGTGGTGACAGTTTGACAAAAGTATCTCCTCGAGACATATTCTGAATCTTCTACTGCACCCATCTGACTGTGAGGTGGGGTGGAACGGTTTGAGGGTACAGCCTAAATTCACAGCATTACTTTTATTGGGTCCTTACTTTGCCTAGTGGGGCACCACGCCATCGAGTCTCAGCCTGTGACCTGCCCTTCACAAAGATGGCTCGGCTCGCTTGTGACGTCCTTCGCCCAGGGGTGTGGCGCGGTAGGCAGCACGCCGTGCTCGGCTGCTGGAGAGCTGCGCCGCCATCTGGGTTCCACATGGGGTCACACAGTAGCATAAATCAGCCACTCTTTCAACTGAGCGGAAACATTCCGCGGCCTACTCCGTCACCAGCCTCCTGTGCGGACCCGGAACTAGAGCTGGGACAGAGCAGGAGAGACAGACAGAGGGCGGCAGAGACAGAGAGAGGTCACTGGAGAGAGTCAGAGAGCAGCCGAGACACCCTTGTTAACCTTTGCGGACTCTGCCTACTTGGGGGCCGATTAGGATGGCGGACAAGAAGGGACCGTCCGCCACAGGGCCGTAGGTCCCGTGCGGCGAATTAGAATGCACCCGCCACAGTGGTGGGTGCATGGCGCATTTTTGACATTGCGGCGGGCGGTGCTGAAAGCACCGTCCGCCGCAATGCTAAAAATGCATGTTGTGCGTTTCAAAGCACAACATGAAAGGCACCGCGCGGTGCTTGCCATGTTGTACTTTGAAATGCAGGGGGGTACCAATGTACCCCCCAGGTGCACCCCCCCTTCACCCTGGGGGCCCGCAACAGGCCCCCAAAGCAAAGACCGTATGCCTAAGGCAAAAGACCGCCTGCATCGTAATATGGTTGGCGGTGTCTTGCAGACACTGCCACCATATGTAAGCACTTTTTTCTTCGCGACCGGCGGAAAAGCGGCAGACGGTCTTGCAGTCCGCCGCGGACTCCCCCGCCATCCTAATGTGGCAGGGGGTTATTTATGTGAGGATGGTGGACGGATTGCCCCCGCCGGGCCAGCGGTGGCTACCGCCAGCCCGGCGGGGGCAATCCGTCCGCCATTCTAATTGGCCCCTTGGTTCGGCCCAGCACAACCTGTATCCAGCATGCTGCTTCCCTCACCAAAAATCCTGAGAAAATCTATGTGTATATATATGTATATAGAGATAGCTCTAACCACTAGTATATGTAGTAGACCCTTGTACTCACTACCATTCCTATGTGATTCTTGAGTTTATCCATTTGTAACTCTTCCTTGAGTGACTTTACAACTTGTACATTTGCAATTTTCTCTGTTTGTATCTCTTCCTTGTCTGACTTTACAACTTGTACATTTGCAATTTTCTCTGTTTGTATCTTTTATTTAACTCATGTAATCCTAAGTCCTTATGTATCGCAACTGGTTCTTTTGTAAAGCGCTCTGCCACCTTCGGGTAATGTTTCCGCTATATAAAATTGCATTAAATAAATAAATATAGAGGGTGGGAGAGAGAGGGAGAGGTGGAGCAGAGAAAGGCCACTGGTGACAATCTGAGAGGAGGTGAGACAGACAGAGGGCGGCAAAGAGGGAGGGGATGGGTGGAGAGAGAGGCAGAGAGAGTGGGGTGGAGCAGAGAGAGGCCACTGGAGACAGTCAGAGAGCAGGCGAGGCAGACAGAGGGCGGCAGAGAGAGAAAGAGGGGCGAGCAGAGGCAGGGAGAGGCAACTGGAGACAGTCAGAGAGCAACCAAGACAGACAGGGGCGGCAGAGAGATAGAGGTGAGCAGAGACAGAGAGGCCACTGGAGACAGTCAGAGAGCAGCCGAGGCATATAGAGGATGGCAGAGAGGGGGGGAGAGAGGCAGAGAGAGAAGGGTGGAGCAGAGAAAGGCCACTGGAGACTGTCAGAGAGGAAGCGAGAGAGAAAGAGGGTGGCAGAGAGGGAGGAGACGGGGTGGGAGGAGAGAGGCAGAGAGAGAGCGGGGTGGAGCAGCGAGAGGCCACTGGAGATAGTCAGAGAGCAGGCGAGACAGACAGAGGGTGACAGAGAGAGAGATAGAGGGGTGAGCAGAGGCAGGAAGAGGCAACTGGAGACAGTCAGAGAGCAGCCAAGACAGATAGAGGGCGGCAGGGAGAGGGAGGCGAGCAGAAACAGAGAGGCCACTGGAGACAGTCAGAGAGCAGCCGAGACAGACAGAGGGCAGCTGAGAGAGGGGCGAGCAGAGGCAGGGAGAATCCACTGAAGGCAGTCAGAGAGCAGGTGAGAGAGACACAGGGCCGAAGAGAGAGAGAGGCAAGCAGAGGCTGAGGGAGGCCACTGAAGACAGTCAGAGAGCAGCTGACACAGACAGAGGGCGGCAGAGAGAGAGGGATGAGCAGAGACAGAGATGCCACTGGAGACAGAGAGCAGCCTAGACAGGCAGAGGGCGGCAGAGAGAGAGGGATGAGCAGAGACAGAGAGGCCACTGGAGACAGAGAGCAGCCTAGACAGGCAGAGGGCGGCAGAGAGAGAGGGGCGAGCGGAGACGGAGGTGTGGCGCCGCGGCCAGGGCGACTGACGCTGGAATCTGGGGACCACGGTTCGATCCCCGGCTCCGGCGGCAGGGTAGCCCAGCACCATGTGACTCTGGGCAATAGCTTGCTTAATCTTCCCGACGGCCCCCCAGCGCCTAGAGACCCTTACGGGTGATTGTGCGCTTTACAAATGTGGACTTTACTTTACTTTAGACGGACAGAGGTCACTGGAGACAGACAGAGGGCGGCAGAGAGAGAGAGGGGTGACCAGAAACGGACAGAGGTCACTGGAGACAGTCAGAGAGCAGCAGAGACAGGCAAAGGGGAGCAGAAAGAGAGGGGCGAGCAGAGGCAGAGAGAGGTCACTGGAGACAGAGAACAGGAGAGACAGACAGAGGGTGGCAGAGAGAGAGAGGCGAGCAGAAGCAGAGAGAGGCCACTTGACATAGTCAGAGAGTAGCCGAGACAGACAGATGGCAACAGAGAGAGAGAGAGGCGAGCAGAGGCAGAGAGAGGCCACTATAGAGAGTTCAGAGAGCAGCCTAGACAGGCAGAGGGCGGCAGAGAGACAGGGGCGAGCAGAGGCAGAGAGAGGTCACTGGAGACATAGATCAGGAGAGTCAGACAGAGGGTGGCAGAGAGAAAGAGGGGGGCGAGCAGAGACAGACAGAGGTCACTGGAGACCGTCAGAGAGCAGCGGAGATAGGCAGAGGGCGGCAGAGAGAGAGAGGTGAGCAGAGGCGGAGATAGGCCACTGTAGACAGTCTGAGAGTAGCCAAGACAGACAGAGGGCGGCAGAGAAAGAGATGCGAGCACCAGCAGAGAGGCCACTGGAGACAGTCAGAGAGTACAAATGCAAAAACAACAGTTGATGGACAGAATGCAGAACAATGTCATACATTTACCCCAGTACAGCGATCTGGGCCTAAATCCATCGTTTTTTTGCACTCCACACCACCCCAGTTCAGACATGACCGTATGCAAATCAGCCTTGACCCTGTGCCTCATGGGAACAGTCCAGCCCGAACTGTCAAGCCATATCTTTCCAGTCTAGGCCCAGATCTCTGTATTGGGGTGAATGTATGACATTGTTCTGCATTCTGTCCATCAATTGTTTTTGCAACAGTCAGAGAGTAGCCGAGACAGGCAGAGGGCAGCAGAGACAGAAATAGTAGCAGCAGAGACGGCGAGAGGGGCACAGGGACATTGGAGTGCTAGGATAGAGAAAGAGCGAGTTGTGCAGAGACAAAGGGGAGCAAGACTGAGAGACGAATCGAGACAGGGGGAGAAGAGCAGAGACAGAGATAGACCAGAAAGAGAGAGCAAGGGCCCAGGGGTATGCAGGAAGAGATTATTTTCAGCTGAATGGGCTGATTTAGCACAGAGAATTATTCATGCATTGTTTCAATCTGTAGATTTAGGCTTATTTTTATACCAATATATTAAGTATGCGAAAAGCAGAATCAATTCCGGTGTAGGCACTGACGTGGTCTGCATAATTAATGCGGGGCTGAAGGGGAAATAGAAGACTACACGAAGGAAGACGTTTTAATCGGTGTGCGCGAGAAAACATATTAATGTTGTGTTATTGGTTATGTTATTTTTTGTATGATTCAATAACATTTCTACAGCACAGATTGTCATTGTAGTGGCACCTCGTAGCACAAGGGCCTCAACACAGGCCCCTGCAGCCTCTGTGGCACAGGTTGGGCCCCAGGCAAGTGGCGGCTCCTCCGGCAGAGGAGCGGCGCCCCACTCCTTCAGCTGGATTCAGGCGGGGGGGCTGGGCTAGGTTCTCTGCGTAACAGGGGGAGGAGTGTGGCAGCACCTAAAGTGCGCATGATGGTTTGGCCGGTCGTCTTGGGCCGGCCAAAGCGTCATGCTCACTCTGCATGTTCTCCGCGCAGACTGTATTACAGCCTGAGTGGAGAAAATGCACAGCCTGGCTGCCCCTGTCTGAGCGCCAAACCACAACACTCATGCCAATCACAACACTGCTAAGGCAGCACTGTGATTAGTCAGCAGATTGTGGGAGTCCTGCCGAGAGGGAGAAAGAAGAGGCAGCAGGTGGCGGTATGCGGTAAACAGATAAGTGCAATTTTGTTTTTATTAATCCAGCCCCTCTCCCCCACCACCACCCCTGGTCGTTGGCAACCACTACTGGGCCCAACCCTTCAAAGGGGTCCCACGCAGCCCAAGGCCAAATGCATATGTCAGATATGGGAGACTCAGGGAGTCCTTGCCATATTCTGCAGGGAGGTCGCATAATTTTGTTATCCCACAGCGAACCGCTATTTGAATGAAAGTTTCACCAGGTTCAGTCACAGACTGAAATTTGATTCTGCCTACAGTTTTATTTTTGGAGTACTGTTAGGTATCATGAGTCGTATATATGATGCTAATGTTCTTGTTGGATATATATTTGGAGTTCAGTCTAATCAATCAATCAGACTTTTATAGCACAATTTGTCACCTGGGGATTTTCCAGGCACTGGGTTCTGTGAGCCTCGGTAGAAAAGCCATGTCTTGAGCTTCTTCATGAAGTCTTACAGTGAGGGGGTAGTTCGCAAGTGGAGGGGGAGTTTGTTCCAGGACTTGCGGTGAGGTAGGAGAAGAAACAACCTCCAAAGTGGCTCTCATGGATGCGGGGGATGCATGCCAAGGCGAGGAAGGTGGAGCGGAGTTTCTTAATAGGTCGGTGGAGTTTCAACCAGTGGTTAATGTAGGTGGGGCTGGAGTTGTGGAGGGCTTTGTAGGCGTGTGTCAGGTGTGTCAGAAGTTTGAAGATGCATCTTTCCTTGAAGGGTAGCCAGTGCAGGGTTCTGAGGTGGGGGTGGGGGGTGGCGCTGGTTCTTCTGGGGAGGTTGAGTCTTGCTATGGAGTTCTGGATGGTCTGGAGGCAGTTGAGGAGCTGTTTGATGGCACCGGCATAGAGTGTATTGCCGTAGTCAATGCGACTGGATACAAGGGCTTGGGTGACTGATTTCGTGGTGGAGGTAGGAATCCATTGGAAAATCTTGCAGAGCATGCAAGGGTGTGGAAGCAGGCAGAGGATACAGCCTTGACCTGCTGCTTCATGGTCAATTGGTTGTCCAGGATGATTCTGAAGTTACGCGCGTGATTGGTGGGGGTTGGTGTGGGGCCAAGTTCAGTGGGCCTCCAGGTGTCGTCCCAGGGAGTGGGCTTGTTCTCAAAGATGATCACTTCCCGTTTTACCCGAGATGAGCTTTAGGCAGTTGGACTTCATCCAGGAAGAGAAAAGAGGTAGAGGGATCCTCTGAGTTTGACTGGAGGGGAAGGAGGAGATCCAGTTGAGGGTGTTGCCTGGGATGCCAAAGTGGAGGAGTCTGGTGATGAGGTTGTGGTGGGAGATGGTGTCACAGTCCGCCAGGAGGTTGAGGAGGATGAGTGCTGCTGCTTCACCTTGGTCTAGGAGATGTCTGATTTCGTCTGTTGCTGTGATCGAGGCGGTCTCGGTGCTGTGGTTGGATTAGAAACCGGATTGGGAGGCATCAGCCAGGTTCTTTTCTTTGAGGTACTCTATGAGCGGGTGGTTGATGGATTTCTCCAGGACCTTGGTGGGGAAAGTTAGTAGTGAGATGAGGCAGTAATTCTTGAACTTGATAGGGTCAGCGGAGGGTTTGTTCAGGAGCAGCTTGGCTGCATGCTCTCATGCGTTACGGACGGTGGCCATGACGATGGAAGAGTTGAGGATCTCTGTGAGGCTGCTGCTGATTTCTTTCCTGCCTAGGTTGTAGATGTGGTGTGGGCAGGGGTCCGTGGGCACTCGGAGTGGACTGAATTTATGATGGTGGTGGTGTCTTGGATCAAGAGCTGTTTCCAGTCTGTGAGTCAGTGGCTGAGGGTAGCATCTGTAGGTGTGTGGATGTGGTTGAAGCTGGTGGGTTGTGGGTCGAAGTTGCTGTAGATGTCTGTGATCTTGTGGTGGAAGTGGTCTGCCAGGCTGTCTCAGAGGGCCTGGGAGAGTAGATCATGTTCTCGTGACGACTGGAGAGAAGAAGTCTCTGACAATGCTGAAGAGCTCCTTGGCGTGATTTACTCTCGCCTCAATGTGGTTGGTGAGGGCGTCCTTCTTGGCCTCCCTGAGGGGGTGGTGGTAGTTGTTGAGGTTGGCCTAAAAGTACTGAGGTCGGTGGGGCTCTTGTTAGAGTGCCAACGTCTTTCCAGTCTCTTGCAGTTGCTTTTGATTGTCATGACTTCAGGAGAGAACCAGCTGGCCTGCTTGATGGGTCTGCTACGGGTGGTGTTCCTCATGGGGGCAATGGAGTTGGTGGTATTGGAGATCCAATTTGAGAAGCTTTGGACATTTCATTCGAGGGTGTCAGAGAGATCAAGCTTGGTTTCTTTGAGGATGGAGCTCCAGAGGGGTTCCGTGACTCTGCTCCAGTTTCTGCGAGGGTGGGTTGGGAGAATTAGGCGCGGGTTCTGGAGAGCCGGTGGTGGTGAATTGGACGATGCTGTTGTCTATCCAGGTTAGCTCGGTTGCGTAGGAGACTGTCATTCCGTTACTGGCGGAGAAGATTGGGTCCTGCATTGTGCATTGGGGTGGTAAATAGCTGCGAGAAGCCGATGTGTCAATTCTCTATGAGCCTTACCTTCCAGCCTGTAAAGAGAACCTGCAGAGAAAATATGAATCACCTCCACCTTTGCTGTCCTTCTACCTGCTTAACAGTGTATCTGAAAACAAGGGGAAAAGGCTGGGGCCCGGGAGAGGAGGTCCTATAGTTGAAATCGGTATGTTCTGAAAGTGCACCTAGAAATGAAGAACAGGGTCAGAACCGTGAGGAAGTGACCTATATGCTTATCCCTACCACCCTTGATTTCTATATTTACCTTGGGAAGAATGATCTGTTGGATAAGAAAAAGAGATGCAGACAAGGGTGAAGGACAGCGCAGACAGGAGCAAAGGGAATGTATCCTAAGAAATAATAGAACAATGTTGTCATCAATGCGCATATCCTGTTTCAATATATAGACACATGCTTATTCTCCCACATGATAGGAATAGATGCAAACAATATATTCCCCTTGGAATTGATAAAGCCAATCACAATCAGGAACTCCTCTAAGGAATACTCAGTTAGGATGTCACTGAGTATATAGGTAAACGTGCGTGCTCCATGCATATCTATCTGTTCATGAATCAACTTAAGTGCTTCAGCCAGCGTCGGATTGGTAACGCGGGCATTCGGGCAATGCCCGAGGGGCCGGTGTCCGAGTGCTGCTGTGGGCCTCTTTTTTTAGGAGTCTGGGGTGGCCATTTGGGCGTGGTCTCTATTGTTTGACTACAGCCAGCGGCCCAGGAGGTGTCTGAGTGGCCTTTTAGAGGGAGTTGGGCGCTCATTACCTCCGTTTAGCAACAGGCAAGAGGTGTCACTCCCTTTGTCTCGCTGGCCGGCCCATTAATGTGTGCACATACTGAGTGGGGGCAGGTGGCCTGAGTAGAAGTGGCCTAACTTGTTTCACCACTGTAAACTAACGCTTGCATTTTTTTTACCCCCCCCCCTCCTAAAGTTTTTTTTTATATGATTACGCCATAGCAGTGATTTAAGGAGGGATTATGCAAATGTGGGCCGATTTTTTTTTTTGCGTGCCCGGGCCGACTTTCAATCCCAATCCAACCCTGGCTTCAGCTCTAACAACCAAGAAACAGCAGAGTTCCAGCACTTAGTGGTAAGTACCCAGATAAAGCACTCCAGCGGGTGGTGCTAAGTACCTAACAAAGCGCACCTGCGCGTTGATGTTAAACCATCAACAAGCGCTCCAGCGCATTAGGTTAAATCATAAACAAGCGCTCCAGGGCGTTGATATGAAATAATAAACAAGCGCTCCAGCGCATTGATGTAAAGTAATTAAAAAAAAGGCTCCAATGCGTGGGGTTTAATTCATAACCAAACTCTCAGCGCTCAGTGCTCACATAAAAGGAGAAACAAAGTTTCTCTAAGCACACACAGCAGTGAAAACGAGAGGATACTCACTGCGCGCGTACAATAGCTGATGAAACTCCCTTGAACAAGAATCCAAAGAAGTGCAGCTTCAGAAATGCCGCCTGCAGCAGAACAAGTGTCCACGGGAAAACAGGAAAAATATGAAGCAGCGTCTGCTTGTAGGACAAGGTATTATGTATACTGCAACACGGAAGCCCAACCAGCACTGCGGGCCCACAGTACCATAGGAAGTGAAAAAAGGCTGAACCGCTAACCCACCGCGAACACATTCATACCGTCTCGCCTACAGCGCTGGGAATGGCGTTGTGTGAGCTGAAGCGACGGCTGGAACCCTGAAACAATGTTGCTCATGTAATCCAGGAGAATGGTGGAGTTGGTGTTGTTGTGGTCTTCAAGGTTGAAGTTTGGGTCTCCCAGGCAGATGTAGTGACTGGATTCACTCTCCAGGGGGGTAATGAAGTCGAGGATGGCATTGCAGAAACTTGGCCGGGAGCCCAAGGGTCTTTAGGCGAGGGTTCCTCTGATGGTGGTATTACCGTCTATTCTAATCCGAAAGTTGAGGTGTTCCATGAAAGGTGTACTATGGTCCTCCCTGGTGGTGCATTGAAGGGTATCCTTGTGGAAGATGACGATGCCTCCGCCATGTCTGGCTGGTTGGTCATGGTGAAACATCTTATAGCCAGGTGGCATTGCAGTGGTGATGTCGGGTAGGGATGAGGGGTTGAGCCACGTATTTGTGAATCACGTCGAAGGCGAGGGTGGTGACTATGTCCCAGATGTCCGTGGCATGCTTGCAAAAGGATCAGATATTGAGCAGTGTGCAGTGCAGCGTTGACCTGTGAATGGGTGTTGGATAGGCCAGAATCGTGGGGCGTTGTAGGTGTAGGAACACTGCTGGCAGGCGAAAGTTCCTTCTGTGGTTTTCGGTGAGGTGCTGCAGACATTTGTGTCCCTCTGGGGGTTGAAAGACTGCTGCTCGCTGGCGGTGTACTGGTGGAGGGCAGAGGGATCAGGGTTCCTGGAGCTGGGCGCGGTCCGGGTGCAGATAGGCTTGCTTTTGGCTCACCGGCTGTGCGCTCACTGCGCGTGGCTGTGCTGTGGCCTCCATCAGGTAGGGCCAGGGGGTCGGAGGGGGTCTGGAAGGTGGAAGGCGGCGGCAGAAAACAGCGGGAAAAGTGCAGCACAGTTGGTGCTAATTGCAACAGCAGATCTGTGTGGAGAAAAACAAAAACACAGAACAATGGCACAGTGGAGAGAGAACTGTGGAGAGAGCTCAGGATGGCAGAGGCGTCAGGGGGAGCTGGTGCAGGACCTGCTGAATGGGGTTGTGCTGTGGCCTCCATTAAGTAGGTCCTGCGGGTGGGAGGGGCTCTGGGATGTGGGAAATGGCAGCAGAAAACGTCTGGAAAATTGTGGCGCAGTGGGGGTTGACTTTAATAGCAGACCTGTGGGGATCGACAAAAACACTGAAACAATTACAAAGTGGTAAGAGACCTGTGGAGAGAGCTCAGGATGGCAGAGGCGTCAGGGGGAGCTGGTGGGGGAGCTGGTGCAGGACCGGCAGAATATGTTCTGTTGGGTGCTATTATGTCGTTTCATGGATAAGTGTTGTTATGATCAGGGTGTTAGGTCCCTGATTGAGATCCGTGTACTGTCTTGGGTGTGTGTGAGGTGTTCTGTCTTCTGTGTTCTCCTGGAAGCTTATGTGTATTTCCCTGTGGTTAGTGCTGCTGCAACATGCATAATGGCCAGTGATATGCTGCCATGTAACAGCAATTCAGACAGTACATTTATGCATGCTGATGGTGATGCTCATCATCAAGTTACCATGAGCATTAAATGTAAACAGCAAAGTATGGTATACTCATTTACTGATGATGAACTGCACTACGTTGGTGTGTTGGACAACAGAAAAAGTTCTATTTCAACCACTCTAACTTCCTACAGTACACTGTGTACAATGTATTGCAACTGGATATATCAGTACATCTGCAAAGTACTAAGCTAATTAGTTGTCTCATATGATATAGCCCCTCACTTTACTACAGCTAAGCTGCAGCTAAGCAACTCAGTGGCCAATAGCTGCTGTTTAATGGATGTTGTTTGTAAGAGGTAGATTAAATACTGTTCGTTTACAATGTCCAAGATATGCACGTTGAGCTAACTGATATTAACTGTCGTATTCTAAGTAGAGTATAAAAGTCCCTAAAATTGAGACGGTGCACAAAGGTGGAAGAGTTGGTCCATAGGAATTTAGAAAGTGGTGGCTCCTTGCTAGCTGGATCTTCATTAATAAGGATCTTGGGCAGTACTGGTCAAATGGTATTTTATGAATCCTTGCAGTGTCATTAAAGAATGAGTTTATGGGGACTGTGTGGTACTTTCCAGGATTAAGGTTTGATCCTAAGATGGTAACACAATCAGCGGCGGCTCCTCCACAGAGTCGGAGGAAGATCGCCCACCTACTGCGAGCGCAACAGGCAAACACACATGGGTTACCCTGCTCCCACCAATCCTGGAGCTGCTGTCACATTGAGAGCAGCTCCAGGACTGGTTGGATTTGCTTTCCGTTTGGCAGGAAGGAAGTCCTTCCATTTCTGCTCACGGAATGCCGGGGAGAAGGGCAGCGTTTATGGCGAGTTTGACGCCATTGCGCCGAACCATATTTTATAACGGGCAGCTGAACACAATGGTAACTAGAAAGGATCACCCTAATGTGATGTTCAAGGAACTCAGAAAAACCTAGTTCCTTGTAATAAAATTATTTCTGAGGTCGCAATGAGTATTAGTGAGGCGCCTCAATATGGAATATAATGAATGAAGAGAGTAGAGAGCAGAGTGTTATTACACAGAGAGGTGTTGTCGTATTTCCCTATACTAAAGGGAAGATGTGTGAGGAAAAATGAACTAAGGGAAGTGCCCCAGTCATGCAGTGGTGCCTTTCTCCCCATTTCCTGCTAACCTCGATAAGTACAGAAGAAGAGGGACTTGCCTGGAGCTACGGCACTCCGGGACCACAGCAAGGAGTATCACGGCGTCCTCGCTTCTCTGGGGAGATCCGGATACACAGGCATTCTCCTTCAACGATGTCTCAGCTTCCAAGCTCTTCTCTCCGTCTTCTGATCTCCATGTCTGTCGCTCACGGACATCCTCCTCATCTCCTCTCTTGCACCTTTCTCCCCCTTCTTCCCTTCCTTGCATGTCTCCCAGCTTCTCCATTTGTTGGGGTTCAGGGCTTGTGACATCGGAGTAAAGAGCCTTCTCCTCTCTCGAACGCCGACTTCCTTTCTTGTCGGTTGAGGGCTGGGGGCCATCTTGGAATCCTTGACTGCTGGGACCAATATATCACACTGCCTTTCTTCCAGGGATGAACGATCTGCCCATTCAGTCACCGGACATCGGCAGAGGTAGTCAACATTTCCCTGTAATCTCCCCGGAATATGCAGGGTCTGAAATTAGAATTATTTTTTGATTAGTGTCCTTATGAGTGGCTAACCAAGTCAGGGGAGTGTGGTTAGTTAATAAGGAAGAAGGCACAACCAAGTAAGTAGCATTGTAGCGATTCTATGGCCCACTTTATGGCCAGGCATTCTATTTCCATGATGGCATAGTGGGTCTCCCTTGGAAATAATTTCTTCCTCAGGAATAATACAGGACGCTGGAGGCCTTGTGGGTCAGGTTGTGATAATACCGTGCCTAGTCCACTGTCAGAGGTGTCGGTCTTCAGTCCAAAGGATTTTTCTTAAGTCTGGCAGGTCAGGACAGGGGCATGACATAATAGATGCTTTAGTGAGCGAAAACTGTATTCTTGTGCTTCACCCCAGTCTATCCTAGAACAGGTGTGTTTCTGCTTGAGTAAATATGTGAGGGGACTAGCCACTTCAGAAAATTGAGGGATGAATCTGTAGTAATACCCCACCAGGCCTAGAATGCTGGTACCTCCTTTCTAGTGGCGGGCTGGGTGATGTTCTGAATAGCTTCTAGTTTATTGTGTTGTGGTTGAATTGTCACTTCGCTTATAGTGTACTTCTATGTGGTGAGTACCTAGAGTGGTCTTTTTTGGGTTCAGTGTGAGGCCTGCCTACTTCAGGGTATCAAACACACGCCTCAAATGGTTAAAATGGGTCTTCCATTCGGGGCTATAAACGACTATGTTGTCTAAATAGGCCACGGCGTAATGCTGATGCGCCTTTAATATGATGTCCATGAGCCTTTGAAATGTCACTGGAGCCCCGTGAAGGCAGGCCAAATGGTATTACCTTGAAATGGTATAGACCGGATGGACGAACGAGTCAGGGGGATCTGCCAATAACCTTTTGTCAAATCAATGGTGGACATGACCCTGGCCTCCCCTGGCCTCTCTATCAGTTTGTCCACACGTGGCATGGGATAGTTATCAAATTTTGAGTGGGCATTTAACTGGTGGAAGCCAATATAGAAATGAAGACTCCCATCTGGCTTGAGTACTAAGACGATGGGAGAGCGCCAAGCTCTTTGGGAGGGCTCAATGATATCAGCTTTAAGCATCGCCTCTATTTCGTGTTCTATGGCTACACGTCTGGCTTCTAGTATTCTGTATGGTCTGAGGTTTACAACCTGCCCCTCGTTAGTATTGATGTCATGAGCGACTAAAGTGGTGCATCCCGGGTTGCCAGAGCTTAGTCCCAGAAAACTGTCAAATAGTTTCATTAGTTGTTGTTTCTGATTGGAAGTGAGTTTGCTCCCTGTTTGTGCTCTCTCTTTTTTTCCTTCTCTAAAAGTCCCTAAAGGGATATCCAGGGGTTTAGTAAGTGTCACTTGTCATACAGGGACTGCTGTATCTTGTATGGGTGTGGTGGAGTCCTCCCATTTTTTTAAGAGGTTTATGTGATATGTCTGTCCTGCCTTTCGGGTTTGTGGGATAGCTACTCCATAGGTAACCAAATTAACCTCTGGGTAACAATGTAAGGGCCCTGCCAGGTTGCTAACAATTTCTTCTCAGAAGATGGCAGAAGGACCAACACTTTATACCATATGGCTAGTTCTCTCATTTTGCTTTTTTTATTGTAGTATTCTTTCTGTTTGGTTTGGGCTTTGTCCATGTTTTTGTGGATGTTTTCCCATACGGTGGCTAAAGTCTCCACCAGAGTTTGCATATACCCTAGTAGGGGGTTTCCTTCATGTTCTACTTCTTTCTATTGTTCTGCCACCATTTCCAAAAGGGTAAGGGGTTTTCTCCCTAATATTTATTACAAAAAAAAACCCCAGTCGATTTTTGATCGTGAGTCCAGATGGCAAAGAGCACTAGGGGCAGTTTATGATCCCTGTCTTTCCCGGTATCACAGATAATCTTTCGGAGTAGGGTTTTTATGGTCCAGTTGTATCTTTCCACCAGGCCATCCGTCTGAGGGTGGTATATGGCTGTCCGGATCTGGTGGAGACCTAAGAATTTAAATTTGTCCTTCATTAGTTTGGCCATGAAAGGAGTCCCCTAGTCCGTTAGGATTTCCTGTGGAAAACCCACCCGGCAAAAGAAGGAAATAATTGTTTGGGCCCATAAACTGTGTTCATACTTGTGAGAGGGATGGCTTCAGGATATCGTGAGGCATAGTCCAGCAGGACCAATATGTACTGATGTCCCAGGGCTGAGGGTATCAAGGGCCCCACTAGGTTTACATTCCTACACGTTGGAAGGGGATATCGATAAGAAGAAAAGGGTGTAAAGGAACCTTTTTCTCCTTTGAGGGATTTACCAACTGATACCTAGGACAAACAGCGCAGAACCTTGCTGTTTCTCTATAAATACCAGGCCAATAAAACTGTTCCAACAGATACCTCAGAGTAAGTTCCTGCCCACAGTGGCCACCCCCAGCATGACTATGAGCTAATTGTAAGGCTTGCTCTCACAAAGTGAGAGGAACCAACAGTTGTTCTGTTTTAAGACCAGCAACCCAGCTAAACCTGTAAAGGAGTCCTTTATTTATGATAACATATGTGCCTGCCTTGTCAGGGTCTTCTTCCTGTACTTGACTTCTGGCATTCACCAGGGTGCTGTCATCTTTCCGGGCCACCCGAAAGCTCCTTGAAGGAGTGTTTCCGTTTTCTGGAGAAGAGAGTAAACACATGGAAACAGGTTGACATGGGCATGTGTACTTTTCCTTTTATTTTATTTTCACAGTTGTGTTTTTCTTTTCCTTCTACCTGGGGCTCTGTAGTTCTTCTTCACACAAAGGGGCCTCTTGTAGCCAGTCGGTAATAAGGGTTGGCTTTGTTACGTTGGCAAGATAGTCATGGAAATAAGGCAGGACTGTACCCAAGAAAACCTTTTCTGGAAGTTCCGGGACCACTCCTACCCTTCTGACTTGGGGACAGCCCTCTATCTCTAACAGTAATTCTACTAGGGGAAAAGATCGAATATACCCATGAACACGAGACTAGTACTGTTTCTCCTTCACATATTTTGTTTAGCGGAACCAGTCCCTCGAAAACAACAGTGTGATGGCATCCGGCATCTAACTGGGCTTTGATTGAATTGCCGTTCAGTCAAATGGTTTTCTTGTATCTTTCTCTAGCTGCTCCAGTAATTGAGACCCTCTCTCAGGATAAACCTACTTCCATGGGTTCTGCACTAAGCATGGGCGTAAAATCCGCTCCGATCGCGGATTTTTCGGATTTTCGGCAAATTCGCAATCCGCGAACTCTCGCGAATTTGTCGAAAATCCGTGAATTCGCTCGCGGCGGGTTTTTTGCTTGGTTGCGGCGCGCGGCGTGGTACACGGCGTTCACTTTCCGTCATTTTAGCGTTTGCCGAGTTGTTTTTCTTTGCGAGTGACGCGCCATTTTAGATCTTGCTGCGTGTTCCCGCGGGAGTTTGTCGCCCGCGAATACGTACTCGCGGCTTGCCACCTTGCACAGCACACCTCGCGAGAGTTCGCAATTGCGAACACGTAGTTGCGGCGGAAAGGAACAATCTCGCACTTGCGAAATAGAGATTTTGCAATTTCGCACAAGAAAATCACCAGCAAACAGGATAAACCTTCAGAAAATTATGATTTTTATCAGAATCACTCCTCAGGTTGACATTTGCATGGCCTTTTTTTTTGCAAGGAGTCCATTTTGGGGGGGGGGGAGGAAGGAAGTGCCCCACAGTCTCCAACTTCCTGTTCCTGTCCAGCAGGCTCCTCCCAGTGCTTTGTCCATCTCCTGGTCACTTTCATTTGGATCTGGAGCTGGAAGGATTACTTTTTGTGGGTGCTGCTGGATATTTGGATTTGAGGCCTTTTTGACTGTCTTTGGATCACTTTTGGATTAGAAATCAACTTTCACAAGTAAGTTTGTTTGGGGCATTACAGTTGCTGCAAGTACAATTTTGGAACTTTTTCAGAAAATTAAATAAATTATATTGTGGGTAGCCACAGTATCCAGTAGGACCAGGGTTGGTTATGGGTGCATGATACAACTGTTTTGTTGAATTTAAACACCATTGAGGCCATGGATGGGCTGGGATTGTGCAGATTTTATTGTTTTTTGTCGTTTTTTTGGGCCTGCTGGTGTGGCCCTTTGCCCAGGGGTGGTGAGTGTTGCATGGGCCTAGTCTTTCTGTGGGGTGTCTTCTTGAATTTAAACATAATTGAGGCCATGGATGGGCTGGGATTGTGCTTATTTTATTGTTTTTTGTCGTTTTTGGGGGGCTGCTGGTGTGGCCTTTTGCTTGCCCAGGGGTGGTGGTGGTGCATGGAGTGAGTGTGCCTGTGGTGTGGTCTCACTCTCTTTGATGTAAACATCATGGATGGCATTGGATTGTGGTGATTTCTGGCTGTTTTTCAGTTTTTTGGGGGTGTACTGTTGATGTGGTCTGGCCATGTGGGTGGTGGTGGTGGCCATCTTGAGTGCTGGCTGGTACAGGCAACATGTGCTTGGGGTGTAAGGGGGCCATTTTGAGGAGAGGCAGTGTCTGAGGCCTGCACTTATTTTGCCTACTTTTCATCCCTTATGCCCAGGGGTAGTGAGTGTTGCATGGGCCTAGTGTTTCTGATGGGTGTCTTCTTGAATTTAAACACCATTGAGGCCATGGATGGGCTGGGATTGTGCAGATTTTATTGTTTTTTGTCGTTTTTTTGGGCCTGCTGGTGTGGCCCTTTGCCCAGGGGTGGTGAGTGTTGCATGGGCCTAGTCTTTCTGTGGGGTGTCTTCTTGAATTTAAACACCATTGAGGCCATGGATGGGCTGGGATTGTGCAGATTTTATTGGTTTTTGTCGTTTTTTTGGGCCTGCTGGTGTGGCCCTTTGCCCAGGGGTGGTGAGTGTTGCATGGGCCTAGTCTTTCTGTGGGGTGTCTTCTTGAATTTAAACATAATTGAGGCCATGGATGGGCTGGGATTGTGCTAATTTTATTGTTTTTTGTCGTTTTTGGGGGGCTGCTGGTGTGGCCTTTTGCTTGCCCAGGGGTGGTGGTGGTGCATGGACTGAGTGTGCCTGTGGTGTGGTCTCACTCTCTTTGATGTAAACATCATGGATGGCATTGGATTGTGGTGATTTCTGGCTGTTTTTCTGTTTTTTGGGGGTGTACTGTTGATGTGGACTGGCCATGTGGGTGGTGGTGGTGGCCATCTTGAGTGCTGGCTGGTACAGGCAACATGTGCTTGGGGTGTAAGGGGGCCATTTTGAGGAGAGGCAGTGTCTGAGGCCTGCACTTATTTTGCCTACTTTTCATCCCTTATGCCCAGGGGTAGTGAGTGTTGCATGGGCCTAGTGTTTCTGAGGGGTGTCTTCTTGAATTTAAACACCATTGAGGCCATGGATGGGCTGGGATTGTGCAGATTTTATTGTTTTTAGTCGTTTTTCTGGGCCTGCTGGTGTGGCCCTTTGCCCAGGGGTGGTGAGTGTTGCATGGGCCTAGTCTTTCTGTGGGGTGTCTTCTTGAATTTAAACATAATTGAGGCCATGGATGGGCTGGGATTGTGCTTATTTTATTGTTTTTTGTCGTTTTTGGGGGGCTGCTGGTGTGGCCTTTTGCTTGCCCAGGGGTGGTGGTGGTGCATGGACTGAGTGTGCCTGTGGTGTGGTCTCACTCTCTTTGATGTAAACATCATGGATGGCATTGGATTGTGGTGATTTCTGGCTGTTTTTCTGTTTTTTGGGGGTGTACTGTTGATGTGGTCTGGCCATGTGGGTGGTGGTGGTGGCCATCTTGAGTGCTGGCTGGTACAGGCAACATGTGCTTGGGGTGTAAGGGGGCCATTTTGAGGAGAGGCAGTGTCTGAGGCCTGCACTTATTTTGCCTACTTTTCATCCCTTATGCCCAGGGGTAGTGAGTGTTGCATGGGCCTAGTGTTTCTGAGGGGTGTCTTCTTGAATTTAAACACCATTGAGGCCATGGATGGGCTGGGATTGTGCAGATTTTATTGTTTTTTGTCGTTTTTTTGGGCCTGCTGGTGTGGCCCTTTGCCCAGGGGTGGTGAGTGTTGCATGGGCCTAGTCTTTCTGTGGGGTGTCTTCTTGAATTTAAACACCATTGAGGCCATGGATGGGCTGGGATTGTGCAGATTTTATTGGTTTTTGTCGTTTTTTTGGGCCTGCTGGTGTGGCCCTTTGCCCAGGGGTGGTGAGTGTTGCATGGGCCTAGTCTTTCTGTGGGGTGTCTTCTTGAATTTAAACATAATTGAGGCCATGGATGGGCTGGGATTGTGCTTATTTTATTGTTTTTTGTCGTTTTTGGGGGGCTGCTGGTGTGGCCTTTTGCTTGCCCAGGGGTGGTGGTGGTGCATGGACTGAGTGTGCCTGTGGTGTGGTCTCACTCTCTTTGATGTAAACATCATGGATGGCATTGGATTGTGGTGATTTCTGGCTGTTTTTCTGTTTTTTGGGGGTGTACTGTTGATGTGGACTGGCCATGTGGGTGGTGGTGGTGGCCATCTTGAGTGCTGGCTGGTACAGGCAACATGTGCTTGGGGTGTAAGGGGGCCATTTTGAGGAGAGGCAGTGTCTGAGGCCTGCACTTATTTTGCCTACTTTTCATCCCTTATGCCCAGGGGTAGTGAGTGTTGCATACTTGCATGTCCCTAGTCTTTCTGTGGGGTGTCTTCAATGTAAACATCATGGATGGCATGGGATTGTGCTCATTTTTCTGTGTTTTGTCGATTTTTTGGGGTGTATAACTGAACTGATGTTCCTCTGTCTTCCATTGCTTTTAGGTGCACAAGAAGACTCAATAGAACCACCAGTGCCAGGAAGAAGTCCTGCAGCGGTGTGTGCAGCATAACGTCACGCGACGTCACGTCACTCTGGACACAGAACCCTCTGCAACTCGTGCAACTGCTGCCTGCTGACCTGCTCTGAAGAAGATGGCCCCAAAAAAAGTAACCCGTAGCTCCTCTAGCAAGAAAGGTGCCAGTAAGGAGCAGAAGAAGCAAGTTACCAAGGACACTGGTGTGCCGCCCGCCCCTTTTTTTGGGAGTAAAAAAAAAAGTATGCCTGCAGCAGCTGCAGCGGGATCTGCTGGGGACCAAGCTGGCAGCAGCACCCCCGCTCCATTGGGCTCAGTGCCACCACCACCACCACGCCAACTTAAGTCCAAGCCCTTGAGTGCTGCAGAGGCAGCCAGTATACTTCTTCAATCACCATCGACCAGTGATGTTGGCTCATCGCAAGAAAGCAGCAGCAATGTCCCTCAATCAACACAGGTTGTTGTAGCTCATCTGACGAGTGTTGAACAACCACAGCCGCAACAACAATCACATGTGCAAGTACAAGCCCAAGTACATGTGGAAGGAGAGGCAGCGCAAGGAGATGCGCAAGCAGAGGTGCATGGAGGGTCACAACAAGTGCTCACAATAGTTGTTCCTCCCGAAGTAGGGGCACATCAGGAAATCGACAATCAAGGCGAGGTATCATTTGAGGAAGCCACTCCTCCTGATGATCCTTCATTGTCTTCCACACCCCTAGCAAGGAAGAGATCAAGGGTGGTGTCTACATCCTCTTCAAGCACACCTCCTTCTGATGATACGGATCAAACTTGGGAACAAACAAAGGTAGTTAAGCGTAAAAGGAAGCTCGTCCAAAGTCTCAGAGTTATGGAGTGTGATGAGTCTCAACAAGAAGTGGCGGATACTGCTGCTGATGAAGACTCTGCCAACGACGACCCAGTCATCATAAAGGTCACTGCAGCCCCAGCGGGCATGCAGCAAACAGACATTTTGACCCTAGCCCGAAGAGCTGCTGAGCGTGATGATGATGTTGTCGATGAGGAGGCAGTGGAAACACCACAATCATTGGAGTTAAGTAGTACACCAACTCGTCCCGCTTCCATATTTCTTTCTGGCAAGAAGAGACCTCCGTCAATCTCGACCTTAATTAGTGGCGGTGAAAGTGCAAAACGTACAAAAGTTGGGCAATCCACATCCTCCACTTCATCTGGCATTAGCTTCATGACCACCACCACCAGTATCGCCGCCTCCTCCATGTCCCACAGACACTTCAAGTCCCCAGTTTGGGACTTCTTTACTGTTTGTCCAAAAAATCCAAAGTTTGCCATTTGTACCATTTGTAAGCAAGCAGTTAGTCGTGGTAAGCCAGGTACCAACTATGGTACCGGAGGCCAGAGAGGTCATCTTAGGAGACAGCACACTGTCAAATGGTTTGCGCACCTAGATGCGATCAAGAAAGGCCAAATTCAAGGAAACGTTGATGTTTCATCTGATGATGACGAGCAGGAAGAAGACGTGTCAAACACTTCCCTTACACCCAGTACCCCTGTCAGCAGCACACCCAATGTGAGGCACACTAAGAGTGTTGGAGCGAGTGAGACACCAACGCACAAAAGTTCACCAGCGAGCAAAATTGGGTCAACGAAGTCATTATCAGCCCGTAAATGCTTGGTCCAGGGCAACATTAGAACAATGCTTACTTCAGACGTGCCATATGAACGCAACCACCCACTGACGCGTCTGTATAACACTAAGCTGGCTAAAATGCTAGCTGTGGACCTTCTACCTTTTTCTTTTGTAGAAGCGGTAGGTTTTCTTGAATTAGTGGCAACGCTCTGCCCTAAATGGAAGGTTCCGAGCCGGTTCTATTTTGCCAGAGTTGCGGTTCCAGCACTACATGAAGATGTGCTGCAGGCGATTGGGGCAGCTTTGCAGAAGAGTGCTGTTCACACAATACATCTGACAACAGACATGTGGACCAGTGGCCCAGGCGATGATTACATGTGCATCACTGCACACTGGGTCTCTTTTTCAGGTGTTATAGCAAAGCTAAACGCAGGTGTTGACCCGGACCAAGTTTTCAAAGCTGCTCGGAAACATGCAACACTAGCCATGTTTGGCTTGGAGAAAAGTCACACAGCAGAAAACCTTTTGGAAGAGTTTGACAAAAAGGTCTTGACAATGCTATCCCCCCTAAAACGCAAGATTGGTTATGTTTCCACGGATAATGGCGCCAATGTAGTTAAGGCCATGTTGAAGGGTGACCATGTTAGAGTGCCGTGTTTGGCGCACTGTATCAACCTGGTAGTTCAAAAATTCTTGAGTGATAAAGAGAGTCCAGCGTTCGAGGTAATGGCCACCTGCCGCAAAATGTGCAACCATTTCAGCCATTCTTTTAAGGCCCGGAAGCATCTGCGGAGACTGCTACTTGAACGTGGAATGCCAGTGAAAGCACTCATCCAGGAGGTGGCAACACGTTGGAACTCAACCTTCTACATGCTTGAGCGTCTGTATGAGCAGTATACGGTACTCGATCACTATTTCTTGACAGAGGCTACATCTCAGAAGGAGGACCTGCGGATGAGTAAGGCGCAATGGGCCATAGTTAAAAGCCTGACAGACATGCTTCGTCCTTTTGAGTTCTTCACGCGTGCAGTCAGCCAGGAGGACTGTAATTTGGGAAAAGCTATCCCATTGTTGTGCATACTGGAGCACCAACTGATGGCGGTTTCTTCTGAGTTTCAAATAATGAAAAAAAAAAAACCCATTTCATTTTGTCTGAGAAATTATTACATCGCCTACGTGGTGATGAACGTCTTAAAAACATCAACTCAGATCAGCATTACATTTGTGCTACTATTCTGGATCCACGCTACAAAAAGGCGCTGGCAGACAACGCATTCTTTCCTTTCGCTGATGCAGATGTTCAAAAGTACAAACATTGGTTAGCCTGGTCAGCCAAGAGGTTTGAAAAAGAACGGCAGGTTATTGAAGGAGAAGCCAGTACATCAGCATCAGCATCAGCAGGCCATCCGCAGTCACAAGAATCCACTTCTGCACCTGTGGCTGGGGCACAAGTGACCTCTCAGCCGTTAAAGACACCGGCAACTGGATCATCTGCACCACACACAATGACAACACTAACAGTGGCTGGGGAGGAGGATTGGCTAAGTTTGATGGGGTATGGTTCTCGAAAAAATGTCACAGGCACAGCAAAAAGTAAGCAAAGTGGAGGAACAGTTGATGACCTTGAGTCGATGGTGCAGGACTATCTGAATGACTCAACAGTGGTCTTTCTTAATGAGGAGCCATTGCAGTATTGGCATGGCAAAAAACAATTGTGGCCACAGCTCTACAACCTGGCTATAAACTATTTGTCTTGCCCACTCGCAAGTGTGTCTTCTGAACGTGTTTTCAGTGCTGCTGGTGGCATTGTAACTCCCAAACGGAGCCGCCTCTCGCCCAAAAATGTGGAGCGGCTGACAATGATCAAGATGAATCAGCACCTCATACCACCAGATTACAAAGTACGAGAAAGCACGCCGCATGAAGACGAGGAGGACAGCAACGTAGATGAGGGGATTTTTTCTCTGTTCGGTGCCACTGACCTCATCCAGCCTGAATTCGCAGAGTATGATGACGAAATCTTGTTCTTATTCCCTGACACCGAGCCCTGAAAATGAGACAATCAATCAAGAACTTTCTTTTTCGTCCTTATTCACTTTTATTCCTGTGTGCTTTGTGTCTCTCTTTCTTTGTTTTGCACAGTTAATTTAATTCAAACTTTAATCACCTAATCCCAAAAACAAGACCATCATCAGAACTGTCTTCACTTGTTTGCTTATTGATTTGAAGGTGCTGCAGTCTACATTCCTCAGGTTCACAAGTTCTGAAGAACATGCTCCTCTATCCTCCTCCTCCAGACTGCGATTTCCCTCCAAGCAGAGTGCTGGATTACGCACAATGAAGAAAGACTCAGCACTTGTGGGGGTGTTGTACTTCTTTGCGGGTGAGTTGACGGTTTTGGGCCCATTGCTGTGAAGCTCTAATAATGGACAAAAGTGTTTTGGACCAAATATGAGGTGGAAATTTCTTGCCGTTTTTGCTGACTTGCTTGCCTTTGAGGTGCTCTTTGGCGGGGTTCCGGGGGTTTGTGTGTAATTTTTGGTGTCTGTCGAAGCACTGCTGCGACAGTCTAATCTTGATTGCATTTGCTTTTCAGGAAATCCGTGGTGGAAAACAGGAGTTATGATGATTGATGATGATGACGACCTAGCTGCACAGCGCCGCGTTTGGACCGAAGGCCGAGAGACATTGTAAGTATGAGATTTAGCTTTTCCGCTGTTTGGGGGTGTTGTGTCGGGTGTTTTTTTGCGGGTGGGTTGGCGGGTCTTGCCTGGGGCATTCCTGGGAAGGTCTAATACCGGATACAAGTGTTTTGGACAAAATCCATAAGGAACAGCCTTTTTTTTGCCATTTCTTCAGACATCTTGCTCAATGTAGCGTTTTGGGGGGCTTCCTGCTGTTCGTGGGTGGGTTGCGGCCGGGGTCTCTGTCGAAGCACTGCTGCGACAGTCTAATCTTGATTGCATTTGCTTTTCAGGAAATCCGTGGTGGAAAACAGGAGTTATGATGATTGATGATGACCTAGCTGCACAGCGCGTTACTTTGGACCGAAGGCCGAGAGATATTGTAAGTATGAGATTTAGCTTTTTCGCTGTTTGGGGGTGTTGTCGCGTGTTTTTTTGCGGGTGGGTTGGCGGGTCTTGGCTGGGGCATTCCTGGGAAGGTCTAATGCCGGATAGAAGTGTTTTGGACAAAATCCTTAAGGAAAAGCCTTTTTTTTGCCATTTCTTCAGACATCTTGCTCAATGTAGCGTTTTGGGGGGCTTCCTGCTGTTCGTGGGTGGGTTGCGGCCGGGGTCTCTGTCGAAGCACTGCTGCGACAGTCTAATCTTGATTGCATTTGCTTTTCAGGAAATCCGTGGTGGAAAACAGGAGTTATGATGATTGATGATGATGACGACCTAGCTGCACAGCGCCGCGTTTGGACCGAAGGCCGAGAGACATTGTAAGTATGAGATTTAGCTTTTTCGCTGTTTGGTGGTGTTGTGTCGGGTGTTTTTTTGCGGGTGGGTTGGCGGGTCTTGCCTGGGGCATTCCTGGGAAGGTCTAATACCGGCTAGAAGTTTGTTGGACAAAATCCATAAGGAAACACCAGTTTTGGCACTTTTTGTAAGTTAGGGTTCGTTAGGGTTAGCCCTAGCAGCAGGATTGCATGTGTTTAGGGGGGTTCTATTGCAACGCGGTTCTGTTGTTGTAGAGCACTGTTGGAGCGATGCTGGCTATGGATACTTTTGCTTGCAGGCAAGTGGTTTGAATACAATCCACGGTCTGTATTTGGGTCTACTGTTACTTTCAAAGTACGTTTTGTAACCATTTTTCTGCTAGGCATCGTTTTTGGAGATATGATTGGGTTCTTCTACATTTTTGCGACTGGCTTTAGTAAGGGTCTTGGTGGGAGCATTGCTGGGAAGGTCAAATTTTGTTCTAAAACACAGTAGTACACCCACCTTGAGGGGAAAGATCCGCTATAATATTTTGGCCATACTTATTGATCCTTAAAAAGGTGACTCAGACAGAGCACGCAATTTCAAAAATATTGTACTGTCTATTAGGGAAATCAAAGTGTCACTTTTTGAACCACACAGCGTACATACCTTTTATTTATTTATCAGTGGTATTGTAATAGCACTTCCTGTTTTCCGTTCAATAATTACAGGCCGGGTTTCAGTCAACATCCGCCAGGCAGGCAGTGGACAGGGTGTCTCTTCTGTCAGTGGTCACCACCACATTGATGGACGAAGCGTCAGCTGGAATGGAGGAGTGCCGCCAATAAGAGGAATTGTTTGCTGCATGCAACTTACTTACCAATTTCAACAGGACAACTCCAACAACATACGCAATACAGATACAGTATCCATTGTTGTCTTTTATTCTATGAGTGTGACTGCATGTGCTTACCTTTAGTTTGTAACCAAAGATTGTCTGTAAACTCTGTATCTTCAATTATTGTTTGTCCATGCTCTGCTTTTTTTTTCTTCTCTCAACAAAACCTACCCAAAAAGAAACCCCCATTCCCATCCATTTTACAAACCCTAACCCTCTTCCCCCGGGCTGTGTTGTTTTGCTTGATGTCTGACTAAAATGACATCAATAATTCCACACACTTGCTGGGGAGGATAAGGTGATAGCAGCAACAGGCTGGTGAAGGAATACGAGGATATCTTCTAGACTTACTCAGCTTCAGTACTATATCTTCTAGTAGTAGTAGCCAATGTCAAATAAATTCAACGCAAGTACTAGTTATACTTGCAATACTTTACCATTTGTTAGGCTACATTATGGCACTGTTCTAGTGTACTGTCACCTGCTATTTTCTCGATCGTACCGTAACCGTTGTAATGCTACAGTAAGGAGTACAAACAAGGTTTCGTTTTCTTTTTTTCCATAGGCATGCAACTGCCACTGTGTCACACCACTAGTACCACCGCAATGAGGAAATGTCACCCGCCCAGGAATGACAACGTTAATCCCCATTTCACCTGGAGCCAGCCCTGGGCCTAGCCCTAATTTATAACACAAATTACAGGTAAGATAAGCGTTTGGTGGGAGGTAGTATAATGGAGTATTATTTCGGAGTAGACAAGAGATTGACGGTTGTACTACTAAAGTCCTACGACTGTTCAGGAAAACAAAGTTACTGTTACACCCCCGCCCCCCACCCACCAGACTGAAAAGCAGTAAAAAACAGGTATGGTCAGATAAAGTTGAAAAATATATTTATTTATCCCTAACAAAATAATCTCCCTCACCCACCCTAACCCCAACGATTGTCTCTGAAACGTCCCAAAACGATCCCAACTCCCAAATCCCACCCCCCAAAAGTCTATAAAAAAAGGGCAAGGGACACTCCACTACTGGAGGGTGCTGGTGCTGGTGCATGATGCGGCATGGGCATCATACTCCTTGCGGAGGGTGGCAAGCTCGGAGCGGAGGCCCTTAACCAAGGTCTTATACCTCAGGACCTCCTGCTCCAGGTTGGACATGCGGACTCGTAGGCGGCGTTGGCGTTCCTTGCAGCTCCTGTGGGGGGCAGCTGGTATTTCGGTTGCTTGGCGGTGGCGGTCGGCTTTCTTAGCCCGGCTCGGTCCCGCTGGCTTAGTCACGGAGGAGGATGCAGTGGTCACAGTCGAAGATGTTGCCCCGCTCGACTGCGTGTCCTCCTCCTCCTCCAGGGCCACCAGCCGCCGATACTCGGCGACTGTGGCCTCCAGCCTCCGTTGCCGGGCCAATCTAGCCTGCTCCCTCCTTGTTGTTGATTTGGAAGGAGCAACTATATGAAGAAAGAAAGACATAGTCTGTAACCAATGCTCCTTATTAATAACACAAAGTGATTGAGCCGAAAGTTGGGTCACAGAGTACAAGTAGCAAATTGAAAGCACAGTACATAACTATTGAGGACAGTATCTATGTAACCTCCCACTTCTGCATCCTTGCTCTAACAGTAGTGGTAGTTTAATGAACTAATTCTACGACCACTATGGACTTCCATTACAGTCGACTATGACAGTACACCAGTCTTATTCTTCTTCTTCTCTCTTGTTTAGGGAAATGGGTACGTTATCTTATGCAAGCCAGCAGAATGACATGGACACAGCACAGTGAAGTTGCACCCGAGAAAAAAAGTTGCACACCATGATGATGGAGACAGACTTGCGTTACTGTACCGGTCCAGTACATGCAGGTGGTGAAGCTATTACTTTTCTATTACGGGTGGCACTGAGAATACTCTGTTACAAGGGCTACTGCTTAATTAATTTACCTTTCACCCTACAGTGCAAATGAGTACTAGAAAAGGAAACTGAAGAAGCTAACTAATTTGATTATCTATCACTTCACATGGGACGTATTTAATGACAGATGAGATGACTTTAGGTGCTTTGCTTAATATTGAGTGAACAGTGATACACCCACACATGAATGACGTACTACAAGTAAACTAAAGTTATTAAGAGAGGTACGGAGTGTCCACCGTAATAACCAGATATATGCTGTGAATGCAAACGCAATACAAAGTACTGCTACTATTCATGGTAGTATTGGACACATTTACAATTTCTTTTCCTTGCCTTCCCTGCACTGGGACGGACGTGCGGGTGCGGTGGTACATGCTCTTCAAGGTAACACTTACTTCACCTGGCGACCATCTACTCTCTCTAGATACACATGTGCTATGTAAGAGTCAGAGAATACCATGCTCCAGGCATCCATTCAGTCAAAGTATACGCACACATACAGTTTCTGTTTCACCCACCCAGGCTGCTGTCCTTCCACCCATCCTTGCTTCATCATTGACCCAGCCATGCACCATACCATATTCTTTCCTTCCCAGCCACCTCTGGGTCCAAGCAAACACATATCGTTCTTCTTTGCCAGCCATCATACAAGTTCGCGTCCCACTTACTTACACCCTTCTTTCGCTTTTCGTTCATCCCATCCATCACGTTCGTCTAAGAACTTATTGGGATTCTTCTCACCAAAAACTTCACAGCTAAGTCGAAGTACATTTCGAGGAGGCTACTACCTGGTTGATTTGTAATTGTAATACACCCGTGCAGAAAGCACACTATGCAGTCTTCAATCTCAATAAGTAAGGAATATATAGCTTACCTGTTTCCGCCACCACCGTTTGATCCCCCACAGGAACGGCCACCAGCTCTTCTAACGCCGCCTCCTCCCCAGAGGCCTCCGAGTCCAAGTCCAACACAGCCACCTCCGCGCTGGCCCCGTCACCAGATGTTACACCTACAAAGTACATTTAAGAATGTTAGAATACACCACTCACTACTATATAATATTTGGTCTAGGAGAAATGTTAAAAAAACAGAATACAATGTAATAATTTGTGACTGTCTACTCCATAGTAAAAATGTCCCATTTTCCAGGGAAGGCTGTTGTCTTGCTGCACTTTTATGCACAACTGATGAATGCTTGCTTTTGATTTTTAACACGCACCACTTTTTCTCCTAACAGACAGAAGCTTGACTCCTGAGTCCTAAGAACACGACCAGGATCAAGTTCAAACTAGGTGAGAGTTCGGCTCGACCACAAGAAATGTGTCCAATTAATCGTCAGCACTAACCACTTTTCCGTTTACAGTTAAATAGTTTTATGACAAAGTAGATTTTAATAAATGTGTTTACTTTTAATAAAGCTTTTACACTTAAATAGACTCTGTGGTTTTTGTTCCTCTAGACTAGAGTGGATGAGCTAAAGGTTTTGGAATTTTTGCAAGCATGAGTGCCTCTGACACTTCTTGACTGTGCTGTGACTCCGTAGTACTACTCTCTTGTCCTGCGTACGATAATCTAGAGATCATTGGGGATCTATAATCGGTGACTTCGGGAGCTGAATGACTCTGCCACACTATCTAGTCAGTAAGGAGACAGTGCATAGAGGTATTGCTGAATATAATGGGAGTCCAATGGAATTGCCAAATGTCCAATCTTAGTTAGCTACACAGACAGACTAATAAGAATAGTCTAGTAATACCACAGGGAGTCATATTCGAGGCAGGATAAGAATTTATATCCAGTCTACAAGAAGATCAGAGACGATTTAGAAAAAATCGAATGAGGAACGCTAGGAAAAAATATGTACTGTTTATTAAAATGTAAACTTACTGGGGCCAGCAAAGGAGCCCTCGCCTGCCCGATCCTGGCCTGCATCCTCAGCACCCTCCTCCTGTGTCCTCTTGCCCTTGGGGGGAGCTGATGTACAACATGAAAGAAAGAAAAACCAGAAAACATGGATGAGATTTTTCAACCAAATCAAACATTTCAAAAGAACAATAACAACATATTTTGGAAAAATAGCAAATAGATAGACAACTATTCCACGGGATCTATCTCATGTGGTATACTACGTTATTCGTATTGCCTGATTTGCGGAACGTTGACTTAGAAAGTTCCTATGTAACTCAATAAACAGACTACTAAAGAGGTTTGCCTAGGCCTGGCACTGCAGGCAGCAGTGCGCAACACGTGACAGACAAAGTCCATCCTGCTTGCAGATCAGTGAATACTCAAACTATCAATCCACCCGCCACCACCGCCACTATTTCTTCTGATAGCCATGTGACTGTCTAAAGGAAGGACTGGACTTCAGTCTGTTGGGGCTGATTTATAAGTCCCTTGCGGAAGTTGCGGCTGATTTTCCTCCATTGTTGCGTGCCTTTTCTGACGCAGCGGCAGAACAAAAGACTCGCCATGGTGTTGGTGCGGCGTATATATTAAAAAAAAAAACACATATGGGCATATGAGCGATGCATCACGTTGTAAAGCCCTGCGCCATCAGGGGGCGTTCCGGCGCAAGGGAGGGCGTACCTGCGCAGGAACGAATCCTAAAAGTGGCTGAGGGAAATCTACAAGATGTCAATCAGTCATTTTTAGGACAATGATGCATGACTCAAACCCTGCGCGCTTGAAGCCGACGTACGGCTTGATGCAGCATTGGGGAGATAGGGTACCCCAGAGCATTGCTGGAGCTGCGCCATCGTTGGCACGCAACTCCAGCAATGCGCTGCCTTTACGGCACAGATGCCTAAGGCTTCTGTGACGTTTTGGGCCAATGGGTGGTGGTGGCATGGCACACAATTACTGCCGCATCCCTGCTACTTTGCAGGGATGCGCCGGTAATTGAAAATATGACCCTTACTGTCTAGCATTACGCAGTTCTTTTCTTTACAGTACACTCATACATAATTTCTCAGGCCAATGAAATGCTTCTGAACACAACATACAAAACAAAGAAGCATAGTAGCAAGCAAGGCTACTGAGAAGGAGAGCAGTGCACCTGAAAATGAAATGCATAGAAGATTTTGAAATATAATTTACCTCAATGTAATCGGCAGCATTATTGCTCTTGGTAAAGAACAAAGATTTGCAAATAACAGAGCAGGATAAAACAGAGTAGTAAATGTACTACTACTACTACTCACCAAGCCCGGGGACCTCTACGCCGAGCGCATCCAGCAAGTCCCGCTCCCGGTCCATGACATCGGTCCAGCGGTGGGTGGCCTGGTTATATGTGCGCCGGACCCCAGAGATCTTGTACATGGCCCGGCACACCTTCTCCCACCGCTGGCGGCGCTCCCGGATGCCATAGCCGGTCGCGATCTTGCCGCCTCCCAGGATCGTCTTGGGGAGGCGGCGCTGGACGTGGAAGATCAGTGCCGCCACTTCCTCCGCGCTGAAGATCTCCCTCGGGACCACTTACTCCCCCCTTAAACGCCCGCACGGGAGCCGGGCACGGGGTGCGGGACCCTTCCCCTTCTCAGGGTGCTTCCCGGCTCCCTTTACCATGGTCTGGGCAGAAATAAACTTAAATGATAAAGAAGAAATAGAATAGTGAAGAAGAAAAGAAAAGAGTTTAAAAAAGTAGTTTAAAAGTAAATAAAAGCTGCAGAAAACACAAAAATATAGAGCTAGAAAAATAGAGGGTTAGATAATAAGTAAAATTAGATCAAAAAAACTTCAAACAAGCAAAGGATGGCAGAGATTGAGAGAGGATACAGAAAGCATGCCCAGAACCATAGCAATGAATGAGAAACAAGATGGCCGCGCCCGTTCACGACCGCGTGGGTAAGTTCGCGCGAGATTTTCCTTGCGAGTACGCGCGAAATTGTACTAGCGAGCAGCACACTTTGCGAGATTACACATAGCGGGCGGAAACGGAATTACGTCACGCCAACAAGATGGCCGCGCCCGTGTACGACCGATAGGGTAACTTGGCAAACGAATAGCTAGAAGCGCCTCGCGAACACGCACAAGATCACGCGAACATACACGTCGCAACAAAAACAATTTTGTATTCTCACGTATTCGCGGCTTCCGAAATCGATCTCGCACGGATTCGCGCCCCAAAAAACGCGCGAAATTGCAAAAAAAACGATTTTAGCTAAAATGAAAGCAATGAGCAGGTGCAAAAGTTCAAACTTAACATTAGTAACATTCAAGGTAGTGCTTCCTGATGGGCCCCTCCAGAGTTTGCAACTATTCTATGACCCTGCTATGACCCAAACAGCAGGCTCATAGAATAGCACCATAAAGGTCCTGTAAAAAAAAAATTTCACTGCAACAAAAAGCAAATTACAGATAAGGAAGGAAGCAGGTGCCAGCCAGACTGGAACTTTCAAAATTACTGACACATTAATGAAACACAAATTAATTGATGGCAGTTGAAGAAGGGCAGGTGTGCTTGCTTTTTTCAACCACCATAATCTACAGTGATAAATAAACCTAATAGGTGCCAGTGAGGATGTACTAGAGGGTGGCATGGGTGTCCCAGAGGGTGGCAGTGGTGAAACAGAGGGTGCTGTGAACCTGTGATGATAAACCAGACGTAGAAACAACATAGTCGCGGCCGTTGCAAGCCGAAAAGTAAGTTCGCAATTGCGAACTTGTCCCAAAATTGGCGCGAACACGCGCCAACACAAAAAACGGAAAAATCCGCAAATCCGCTAGAGTTCGCGGATCTTCGCGGATTGCGAATCCGTAAATCCGCAATTTCGCGTACGCGAGATCCGCTAGATCCGCCCATGCTTATTCTGCACTATCAGTTTGCAAGGGACAGTTCGGGCTATGCGGTCCCACTCAGCACAACGGAAACACTGTGGCCCTACGTGTACTAGGGGGCGTTTTGGAGGGGGTTTACTCATAGGTCTACCAGTTCCGGTTGTTCGCCTATCCCCCCCTTAGTCAGTGCCTTGGGAACTGGTTTGGGTAAAACCACAGAAGTCTTTCCTGTATGTGCTTTGAAGTCTGGGGCCCTATGATAAGCACATGCTAGCTCAAAGGGGACTGTGGGGTTAGGTGGGGGTGTTGTTTTACCCAAGCCCTTGTGTTTATAGATAAAGCCTCCAAATACTCCTCATGGTACACTTTTTATGTCATCTCCTCCACTGAAGAGAAATTTGGGTGGACCCAACAGTTTCCTAAATCCCTGATCCTGTAACAGACACCCCCGGGATTGTCTCCAGTTGCTTATTTTTCTTTACGGAATTGTGCACTGTAATACTGCTGATGACATCCCAGTCTATCCAGGATATCCTTTTTTATGTCTGGTTATGGGGTGACTCCAGCTGAGTTGGTAGCCTGGTAGGCTGCCTGTAGCTCCCCAGACAACAAGGGGGTGATATATTGTCCCCATCTCTCTAGAGGCCAAGTGGCGGTTGTGACTACTCTTTCAAAATTTAGTCGGGATCATCCCCATCCTGAAATTCCTGGAAGAAACTCCCCCGGACAGTAGGATGGACCCTACTACTTGAAATAGCATCTGTGAGGCATAAAATGGCAGTGTCCTGAACCTGTTGGTTGGTTGTCAGAAGGGCTGCCTGTTCTTTTAAGGCTGTTTGGACTGCCTCTCATTCCTTCTGTGCTGTTTGATTTTGTTGTTCCAGAACTAACTGTAAATGTCTTTGTCCTTCAGCCAATTGGGCTATCATGGCTTGCATAGTAATGGGTTGTGTCATCTTCCAGACCCAGATGACTATCCCACTTCTGACACCACTGTTGTATTTCCCTATACTAAAGGGAATACGGGTACAGCTGAAGCGACAAGTCAGGAAGCTCTTTACTCTTGATTAGACGCTTATATGTGTCTATTTAGCTTTATTTTTCTCTTAGTAGTCTCATGGTGAAGAAAAGTCACATCTCAGTAATAAAGGTAAACACAAAGGGGGTCATTAGGATGGCGTCCCTAACGGAGAACGGGACCGCCCGCCATAAGGGCGGGGGTCCCGTAGGGGGAATTAGGCTGTGCCCGCCACAGTGGTGGGCACATCCTACATGTTTATCATTGTGGCGGGCGGTGCACCCCCCTTGTCCTCCCCCAACACTGGCATGAACAGGGTGTCCCGCAGGGGGCCCCCACAGCAATCACCGCCTGCCTTTCCGTGGCGGCATTCACGCCGCGGAAAGGCCCATCCATGCAGACATCGTAATATGGCTGGCGGTGTCTATTGGACACCGGCCAACATATTTTTCTATTACCGCCGCGGTCGCAAGGCGACCGTGGCGGTAAAGCGGCAGACGGTCTTTCCATCCGCCGCCTTCCCCCCCACCATCCTAATCTGGCGGGGGGATCCATGCAGCGATGTCGGGAGGATTGCCTCCGCCAGGCCGGCGGAGGCCACCGCCAGCCTGGCGGAGGCAATCCACCCGACATCATAATGGGCCCATAAGTCTTTAGGGTCCACTCCTTGTCATGGAAGCTTTTCCGTCTGGTCTCCATCTCTGTCTGGAGTCTTCCAGGTCTCGTCTGTCTTCTCAGAGAAATGAGGCCAGCCAAAAGAAAATAATGAAAACAAGCATTGGAAATGCAATAGGTCTCGCAATAGAAAAGTTTGAGCTTTTGGTGTGGAAAATGTAAATATTTTTTAATTTTTGTTTATGTTTTTCAAAATATAAAAGTATTAATTTTGTTATTAGAAATGCCAATAGTTATAAAATTAGCAAATGTTACATCTATAGCATTAGTAAAGGTACATGTTTAGTTTTCCCCTGTCTTACATGTATTGATCTGACAAATCACAATGTTTTAACAAGAACAGAAGTGAAAACATTTAACATCTTTTTATGACATTTGTAATAAAGCTTGAAACATTGACAGAAAATATTTGAACCAGTTGTTGTTGAATGGTTGCACAGATTGATGCTGGGGTGGCGCTGAGTGATGCTGGAGTGGCGCTGAGTGATGATGTGGTGATGCTGAGTGATGCTGTGGTGGTGCTGAGTGGGAGATGGGGAGAGGGAGAAAAAGGAGAGCAGGGAGATGGAGAGGGTAAAGAGAGGGAGAGAGGAGAGAGAAGGGGAGAGAGGAGAGAGAGAGGGGGAGAGAGGAGAGAGACGGAGACAGGGAGAGAGGAGAGGGAAGAGAGGGAAAGGGAGAGAGGGAGAGGGAAGTGAGGGAAGGGAGAGAGGGTAGAGGGATAGAGGGAGGGTAAGAAGAGAGGGGGAGGACGAGAGCGAAGGACGGAGGGGAGAGAGAGGGTAGGGAGAGAGAGAGGAGAGCAGGCAGAGGGGGAGATGGGGAGAGGGAGAAAAAGGAGAGCAGGGGAAAGGTAAAGAGAGGGAGAGAGGAGAGAGAGGGGAAGAGAGGGAGAGGGTGAGAGAGGAGAGAGGGAGAGGGAGAGAGGTAGATGGAGAGAGGGAGTGTGAGAGAGTGAGGGGAGGGAGAGAGAGGGAGGACGAGAGGGAAGGAGGGAGAGGAGAGGGATTGGAGTGAGAGAGGGAAAGAGAGAGAGAGGAGAGCAGGGAGAGGGATATTGGAGGAGAGGCACGTTTGGTTTAGGAGCTTGATGCATAATAAAACAAAAACCACAGACGCATTGCTCTACTTTAAGCCTGCAGGAAAGAGAAGATGACACCGGTGTCTGTGTGTTCCTCTATAAGGTGCACATCTTGAAGGTGGCTTATCTCTTGTGTACAGCATCACAGCTAGCCTCTATAATGTTAAAACACTAATGTGTTGGATGGTGATCATTACTAGATCATGGCTAAGTCCATTTGGTGAAGTGCGAAGTTGCACTAGCATTAGTACAAAGCTGGATTATTAAATGTGGTCAGGTAGTAGAACGTGGCCGTAACGGAAAAGGGTAGCCAATAACGCTATACCAAGAGAACGTGGTAATATGTAAAAGAATCTCACAGTGTTATAGAACAGTGTTATAGAACAACGAGCAATGTGAAAGAAAGAACCGTAGTGCTGTGCGGGTACTCCGCTATAAGAAAGGAAAAAGGCTGGGACAAACCGTGAAACACCGGTGTAGAACATACCAAATGCGGAAAAAAAAGTCCGCGTGTGAGTATCATGGACGTGATATTTACAGGTGTGGACAAAAGTGTGATTCGAAAAGAGAAAAAGTAATGGTGTGCACAATGAGAGTCACATGCAGGGTGGCAAGGCGAGGTCATAAACGTGCTCCGAGTGCGTGCAAATCATTAAAAGAATCAGCCCGGTTTAGGGCGGTGTCCATGGTGAAGGGAAACTTACCAAGAACGAAATGGAGTGAGGCATAGTCGAACGCCATGAAACCATTGCCGAATGTTGTGAATAACCCGGTGGTGCGCAAACTTGCGTGATAAGCGTAGCGCAATAGTGATAGAAAGAGGACTAAGGATATTGTGGCGAGCGGTTGAGCGCTCTAAATAAAGTTACATGAAAATCTACGTGAGTAATAATAAACACAAGTGAAGTACAAGTGCGGAAAACCTGAAAAACAGTACAAGATAAAAAGCATTGATGCCCTTCTGTTATAATTCATGTCCCATAATGGTACCTCCCGTCACCCCCACCCTTTCCCTTCCCTTGGTATGTCCCCGCTCCCTGGCTGAAGGCCAGGTTAGAACGTTGACGGATTTTGAAATTGCTTTCGCCCTGTCAAGCCGGGGGCACCGCATGTTTATTCTTCAATGAACGAGTTTTACTTCAAAGGTTGTTTGGACCCTATTTACAACATTTTGGTGGTGACGAGGTCCGGAGGCTGTGCCAGGGACAGTCTTCTTCGAGTGCCCTTCCCTGGCCTTTGGTGACGCTTGACAGGAGGTTGGTGAACTGACTATTCACTAGAAAATACATTTAAAGAGAACATAACCTTGCTTTCCCGGCGCGAGGTGAGCGCAGCTGCAGTTTACAGCGGATTGTCTTCACTGGTTATAAACAGTTTTAGAAAGTTTGAAATTACTCACAGCTTTTTGATGGATTGTGAAATTGTTTTAGCCCTGTCAAGCCGGGGGCACCGCATGTTTATTCTTCAATAAACGAGTTTTACTTCAAAGGTTGTTTGGACCCTATTTACAACACAATCATAAGGCGAACAAAGCCAATCAACCGCTGTAAATAAAAACATGAAATGGCCATAACAGTACTCATAAAAGCTGGTAACAATGAAACAAAAAAATTAGAGCAAAGTGTCCACAGAAAATGTCGAGAAGGAAAAAATGCGAAATAAAAGGGCAATGATGACATGTAAACAATTACAATGTGGGAGATACTAAGGTAAACAGAGGGGTGAGCAAAACAAGAGAAATGTGGTGGATTCGATTGCAAGCGGCTAACGTTGTAATGAAGCTCGCGTCGCTGGTTGAAAAGCGGCTGCGAGTCAAATGGCGGCCGTGAAACTGAAAGTTGATGCAGCAGGGGGCGGAGCAGGAAGAGCTACTGGTGGCACCAAGCTGGGGAACAGATGGCTGGCGATGTGCACGCGCTTTTTACAAGCGCATTGACCTAAAAGCGCACGGGCACAGCATCAAATCGCCAGTTTCGTTAAACTCTGGATAAGCCCCTATATCTCTCGCCAGCTCGAATGGGCAAGCGCATCGGCAGGCGAGACCTAAAAACCAAAACAGAAAGATCAGGTCAGTCTTCCGTTTTAATTTTCCCCTGGTACACTACCCATCACCTGTGTGAGAAAAAAGGATCTCTGTAAGTACCGAAGAAGAGGGACTTGCCTGGAGCTACGGCCCTCCGGGACCGCAGCAAGGGTTATCATGGCATCCTCGCTTCCCTGGGCACATCCGGATACACAGACGTTCTCCTCCAACCATGTCTTGGCTTCCACGGTCTTCTCTCCATCTTCCAGTCTCCACGTCTGTCACCCATAAGCGTCCTCCTCTTCTCCTCTCTCACGCTGTTCTCCCCCTTCCTTGCACGTCTCCCAGCTTCCCCATTCGGTGGGCTTGGGATGTCAGAGTAGAGAGCCTTCTCATCTCTCGAACGACGACTTCCTTTCTTGTCGGTCGAGGGCTGGGGGCCATCTTGGAGTCCTTGGCCACTGGGACCGATATATCACAGGTGTATATGAGGTTCACGCAGAAGAGCAATATAGGAACACCAAGAGTAACTCATTTCCATGGAGGGGGTTGTGACGTCCACGTTGATGAAGAGTACAAAGGAGTTTAGTTGCCTACCTCTCATGGAAAATGTTTGTGAGGTCTATTCCAATAATGGTTCTAATGAGGAGTATTCAGGATGCAAAGAGGCACTCAGTTAATAAGGAGTTATTTGTGAACTCATCCAGATGAGGAGTTTGTGGATCACAGAGTTTCTCAGTACCAAGACTGATATTTGATTTGTTCGTCCGGTTTCTGGAAAAATTGTAGGTAAAATTCTAAAATCCCTCCTATAACCTCAGTTAATAATGTTGAACTGGAGCTCCACGGTGGATATCTTGATGATATCCTATATAGTTTACAGTTCTTTGTTGAAAAAATGCAGTGAAGTAGCAATGAAACCAGGTTCATCTTAAATCAACCCATGTACATAACGGTGCCAAAGGCAATGTCTTGTCAAGCCCCTCATATTTAATGCATGTTTGTTGACATTTGAGTTAAGTGGGCCCAGCGGGTGTTCAACCATTTAAATATAAAAGTTAATACTTCCTTGAGTATTTTTTGACAATCTAATCAAGCAGCAGCAAGTTGTATAAAGGTGCCGACCCTTTCAAGTTCTTTTGATTCTATAACATAGAAAGACGGGTTTCTTGGAAGATTAAAAGAAAAACCTGGAATTGTTGGAGAAAGATTACTGACTGGAACATCTGCATGCTTGGTTGGAAAAGCGTAAAACTGAAGCTTAAATTGATGCCTCAATTATGCGGTGTTTAGAGGAAAACAACTTCCTGGAAATCTAGATCTTTGCTTCTTCTGCATAATTACATTGTGATGACACAGACCCGTGCCTTGAAACGCTGCTCTGATGCTATGCTTGACTTGTGTGCACCATCAAAGTCATTGTCTGCTCTTGTCTTCAGGTGGGGTCTGGTAATTTACCAACAACAGAATGAAACCTTCCCCAACACACCATTTGCAACAGGCTCAGTTAAGCAGGATCCCACCTTCTTCCATGACTCATTCAGCATCTTTTGTAGTAATAAAGATAGCTTACATAACACTGTCCTCTTATCTACTTAGTGTACCAATGGTTTCTCTTGCACTTCCTTTTGTGTATCATTGGCAAACATTAGGGGCCTCATTTATAGGGATTTGGCATAGGGCAGCAAAGCAAGTCACCTTTCTGCGCTGCCCTATGTTTAAGTGAAAGGGCAGGAATGCACCGTATTTATCCAATACGGTGTATTCATGTCCTTTCCCCCTGCAATTGATGGAGCGAGATAGAAAACAAAATTTTGTTTAAACTCGTGAAGTCACATTTCCATAACATGAATAATAATATTAATGATTTGTGATATGTCGTGCTAATATAACTTAGATTAAACTTTACACATGGGGGGACTAACATGTGTGCTCATAAACGTGCATAATTGTTGCATCTTTTTGTTCGTGCAAAATAATAAAATAATTTATTGTTTTCGTTTTTGTCATTACTAACTGCTGCAAACATAAAAGAAGCATGTGCTTGTTTTGCTTTTCCTTGTCTGTGTGATGTCATTTCTACTATTCTAGGTGCATATAAGTCTCATGGATTATTGAAGACTGGTAGATATAAACGCTGCTTTATTTGTTTGCATTGGCTAGGTAACATTTGATTAATCGGGTGGGTTAATTAATTAGTAAATCTTGGGGTGGATACAGAATCTACATTATTTCTTACATTAATACTTTTCTTGTGTTTGTTTTATACTAGAAAGCATAAGTTGCCTGCTTTTGGGCCTAGTCTACTCGAGCTACAAAAAGTTGAATTTTACTTCTGCAAAAGTCACGAGACGCCCATTCTGAAATAAAATGTTCGTCAAAAGCTGCGTTCACAAAGCAAAAACTGACGTGCTATCATCATTCTGTCGGACATGGCCAAGGTCGAAAAAGAACATTTTGTCAGTCCTTAACTTGGCATCCGCGGAAGTCAATTGGAAGCAATGAGACATTTGTTGCAAACTTAGGAAGCTCCTGGTTGCATACAGAAAAGACAATGGTCCTTAAGAAAAGTGACCTAATGGAACTTTTGAAATATGGGTGACATGTCACTTGTCACTCTCAGCCAATGGGACGTCGAAGATTTCTGAAAACTTTCCTTTGCGTAGTTTAGTTAGCGTAGAAAGGTATAAAAAGTCATGTCCCTAAGGATGGGCTGGCTACTGCTTTCTGACTTTCCGATGAGGGTGAAGTGCTGTCGGACATTGCGTGGAGCACGTAAGAATCCTCAAAGAACTTTACTTTAATTTCTATCTATTTAGCTTAGTTAGGGACTTAGGTTTTAGAAATGCTAAACTTTAAATATTCATTTTAATTTGATTCACTTGCTTAAATTGTATTTTTCTCACGTTTCTTTACAATCATGCTTGCTTTATTGCTAATAAAATTCATTTATAAAACTATCAACTTATATACCATAATTTAGTAAATAAAATCTTACTTTTGACAAACAAGCTGGTCTTGATTATTCAGAAGTGTAGGTTACTATTAGCTAGATCACGTCGCCAATGGTGGTCATTCAAATGGTTAGGTTTTATTCTAATGACAATATTCTTTCCGCAGATGTATAAAATTGTATATAGTTTGTAGATAATGTGTATATAGATTTAATCTGACCACCTGATTCAGTAGGCCCAAAATATGTCAGGTTTATAAATGGGTCCATAATTTAGTATAGAATTTTGTTTATAGGTTATGAAGTTGGGTAGCGTTGTTTATGATATATTTTCTATAGGCCGCTGGATCAATTCTCTGGTAGCAGAAATTGATGGTTGCTAAGGGTAACCAAGGTAATATGTTGGTTGCTAAGGATTACTAAAGTGTTATGGTATGGAAATAGGATCGATGTTTTAACACATGTTGAGTTCGTTTTTCGTGCTATCTGTAAGCTATACCGGTATAGATTGTGTGGCGAGAAATTAGTCACGCAAGCCATCTGTTCTGTTTGTAGTGATATCGCCGAGTATCACAAGAGGTATCGCCGTGTACCATAGTGTTGTCGCCGAGCAACACAGTTTTAGGGCTAGGTGTGAATCTTGTATAGTGAGGGTTTTCTAAGAAATTAAAGCAGCATGAGAATAGGGACAAAGCGCCTTCCATAAAACTCACTGTGATAAGAGTATTAGTTATATCCGAGCTTGAGTGAAGGGTAAATTAGCGTCGGTGCATGATTATCTATAAACAGGTTAGAGTCCTGTACGGGTACATGTTTCATATCTATAAACAGGTGAGAGCCCTGTACGGATAACGTCGTTATTTTGCTAACGGTGCATGATCTCTATAAACAGGTGAAAGTCCTGTACGGATTTCATGTGTGTTTGAAATTAGGGAATTTTCAGTGTGAAAGTGCGAGTTTGATTTGTATTTTATGTTCAAGTGGAACTCTTAGAACTGTCACTTCGCGGTGCGTTCAGAGCAAAGCGAGTTCATAATTATACGTGTTAGAAGGGTGGGGTAAGGGTTACTCTACTGACAATTGGATATTATCCTTAGTGTGAATAGCGCCGTCTATTCCGAAGTGTGGATACTTGAATGTATGTAAACTATCCTAAATAGTGAAACGAACAGATGTTGTCCTTATAGTCATTGTTAAGAATTAATTTACACTGAAAAGTGTTCTTAAAATGGCGCTGTGAAAAGATTTTGTGAAGGAGGGGTAAGCGCCAGGAGTGAGAAACGAGAAACCGCAGCTGCTGTGTACGTCACAGAGCCGCGCTGGGATTGGGTGACCTACGTCACAAGCTATATTCTGATTGGCTCTTGAGTCTCTGACGACCTGTGAGCTGATTGGTCCTTCAGAAAAACTCCAATTTTATTGGTTGAGCAGAAAAGTGACGTAGCTCAACTGTCATTGGCTTGTTGGTGTGTTTCGCGCACGGATTGGTTGTTTTGCGGAACATCCCGGAAATATTTTACGAACGATTTTGTGAATTAGATTTAACTCTTAAAAATGAGTTATCATTTTAAACATGTTGAGAAAAAGCCAACATTATTTCAGAAGTTTAAGAATTTATTTTCACCTGATAAGAAAATCGAAACGCGAGGTGGTAAACTACTTCATAAGTATAAAACACCTGCAGCGTATATGGAAGGTGAATATGGATATCATACTGTCTTATGGTTCGATAGTTGGAAACGCTATACTAAGAACGACGGTGTTTTAACTTGGCCTGATGATGGTTCATTTAATGTAAAAGTCTTGAGAAATTTACGAGAGAAAATGAACGCTCTTGTTCCGAAACCGAGACCAACCCAATTTGAAGCTTTAGTTGAGTGGGAAGACGAGATGTATCAGTTACAAAGAGAAGCTAGTGGAATTAAAAGACCTTCTAAAAATCCACCTTGGAGAAGAGAAACTCATGAAGATAGATTGCGAATGTGGAGACAGGGAAACATGAGTGAAGGATTGTATTTAATTCAGGAAATGGTAATGGGAACTCCTACAGGGAAATCTATGGAAAGTGAATCTGAGGATGCAGTTATGGAAGAAATATATACAACAGCTAGAAAGAATCAACCTTTGAGACCTCCTAGATCATGGTCTACTCCGGTGGTTTCTACTGAAACTTCACCGAGTGCACCTCCAATTAATGAAGCTCCTAAACTTTATCCAAATAATTGTGAAATCATTGAAACTCCTAGAAGACCAGAATTTGATAATGTTCGAAATGAAGGTAGACATTTTACAATGGCTCCAAGAGCAAGAGAAGCTCCAAAAGATTATACAAGAGAGACAAGAAATGTTGAAGATGCTGATTATAATGAATATTTAAGATCTAAAGAAGAATTAATAAAAAGAATGACAAAAGGCATGGAAGCTGTGACAGTTCCAGTAACGATTGGTCCTGTTCAGCCTGTATTTGACCAAAAGGAAACAAACAAAACAGGATTAACTATTCCTTTAAATACTGAAATTCAAAAGGCTGCTGAAAAATTTTATTCAGATTTCTCTGAAATAAACTCTTCTAAATCGAGAATGCCTGATTTAACCTTTAATGAGGACTTATCTCCAAAAACACCAATGGGTGCTATATCAGATATAGGGAGTCCTGAAGTCAGGGTAACCACACCAAAACTTGATGTGGCCAAATTAAAAGCGAATATCGAAGAATTAATAATTGGAACAATCGGTCCAGATAGTTTAAATTACTATCGAGATGATGAACTACTGTTCATTTGCAAAAGCATACAATGGAAAACAAAAAATAAATATGATCAACTAGAGGATCTAGCAGCAGAACTTGAAATTGATGTGAGCAAACAAAAGAATTTTGCGAAACATTACAGATTAGACTTTTCAGAAAGTGACATTGAGAGTTTGAACTCAATGGGAAGAATAGTACATATAAAAGATTTGATTGTCTATATCAAAAAGCTAGGAGAACTGAATAAATGGAGAGTAAAATGGACGAAAAAGAAGGAAGATGAAAGATTGGAAAAATTGTCAAAACAATTTCCAATGAGAGAAATTGCAGGTGGAGGATATGTTCATGTCCCTTGGTCGAGACAGGACATTCTGTTATTTACAAATGACTTTCCGAAATTGAGGGAAAAACCAGTTGAGTGGTACAGACAAGTCGATAGATTTATCAAAGTGTCAAAAGTTCTGTGGATTGATTTAGATGGATTTTTTGATATTGTTGTTCCATCAGATCTTTGGACAGAATGCAAGATATCGATTAGTTGGCCAAAAACAGAACCTGAGCGAATAAAAGAAACAGGTGCTCCAAATCCACTTGTAATGGATTTTTATGAAAAAGTGATTGTTTGGATGAAAAACAAAATTCCACCCAAAGAAGTCGATTGGGTTAAAATAGAAAGGACAGAACAGGAAACAAAAGAATCAGTTCATTCTTTTTATGAAAGACTACTGTTAATCTTTAAACAATACAGTGGTTATGAAAAACTAGACGAAAAGGATATGAGCCATTTTGTCTATAGATTTGTTTATGGACTAAAACCGGAAATTGGAGAAATGATCAGAAATAGCATTGTCGGATGGCAATCACTATCTGTAGATGATATTCTAAGAAAGGCTAAATATTGCAGCGATGAAATAGAAGTAAAACAGAAGAAGCTCAAGGAGAAAGCCATGTGGGCTCAGGTAAAAGTGGCTGAGCAACAGATTGCCAGCATGGGTAATAAGAACACTAATTTTGCTCAAACTGGAAATACAAACCAGATACAAGGAAAGTTTAAAAGTAATAATTTCCCAAAGAAATTTAGCCCAAAAATTGAGGAGTTGAAACAAAGATTACCTTGTTTTAATTGTGGCGAAATTGGACATTGGAGAGACGAGTGTCCTCATCCTCCTAAAAACTTAAAGAATCCCTTATTGAATCCACAGATGCAGAATGGTGTTGACCTGCAGCGACAGCTACAGATGCAACAGGGGTTAAACGAATTAAATATTCAGCGACAGTTACAGCAACAGCAACAGCAACAGGTGAATAATCGTCAAGACCAATTGCCACAACCACCTTTTCCGAATTGTGGGGGAGTCCAAAAATATAATCCAAACGTGGGATTTCAGGGAAGTGAACAGGTAATAAAACCACAAAAACAGCAAAAGCAGCAAAGAGTTCAAATGCAAAATGCTTCACAACAGTTTTTATTAACAGAAAGTCAAGACAGCGATTCTGATGATTATTGCTGACGGTGCCCGAGAGAGGAGGAAGAGTGTGTTGTTGGAGCCACTCTTGAGGTTGACCAGTCTGGTCCTTTTGTAAACGGGAAAGTTAATGATGTAGACATCACTTTTCTAGTGGACACTGGTGCTACCCGTTCTACTGTTAGATCAGTGGAAATTGAAAACCTACCTCTCTCTGGGGATACCATCCAAGTTGTCGGAGTAAGTAATCAGCAAATTAAAACTGACTTAACTGATCCAGTACCAGTTGAAATTGGAAATTACAGAGACAAACACAGATTTGTGGTTTGTAATAGTAGTCCAGTGAATCTATTGGGCAGAGACATCCTATGTAAAATGAATTGTAGAATATATTGTTCTCCTGATGGAGTTGAGTTACAAACAATGGAGGAAGATGGTTTATACAGAATGACAATGATGATGATGGAAGCAGAAGAAACAAAATTGTTTCCTGCATTTGAAGAAAAGGATTTACCTGAAGAACTCAAGGAAACAGTGAAATCTGAAATATGGGATTTTACTGGAAATGAGATGGGTATGATGAAAAACGTAGATCCAGTAAAAATTACATTGAAACAGGGAATAGAATTTCCAAACATTCCACAATATAAAATGAAAACAGAAACAATTGAAGGTATTACACCAATAATTGAAAAATTAATCAAGCAAGGTGTATTAAAAGAAATGGAGAGTAGTCCTTGTAATTCACCAATTATGGGAGTTAAAAAGTCTAACGGAACATTTAGAATAGTACAAGATTTGAGAAAGGTTAATCAAATTGTCGTTCCATGTTGTCCTGTGGTTCCAAATCCAGCAGTAATTCTATTTCAGATTCCACATGATGCTGAATGGTATACAGTCATTGACCTTTGCAATGCATTCTTTACTGTTCCCTTACATCCAGACAGTTATGAAATCTTTGCTTTCAGATTCCAAAGTAAGACTCTCGGATGGTCAAGAATCCCTCAGGGCTATACAGAAAGTCCTTCAATCTTTAATGAACTGTTAAAAAGATCATTAGAAGACCTAGACTTACCTGGTAGGTCTACGCTAGTGCAGTATATTGATGATTTGTTAATAGCTGCAAAAACAAGAGAAAATTGTGTGACAGACACAATAATTCTGTTAAATCGCCTTGCAGAAGAAGGACATAAAGTGTCCCCAGCAAAACTACAGTTTTGCAAACAAGAAGTAAAATATCTTGGTCACAGAATTGCAAAGGGAAAAAGACAAGTAACAATAGAGAGAATAAAAATGATTCAAGCAATGTTACCACCTAGAACACAAAGACAGGTCAGAATGTTCTTGGGAATGGTTGGTTACTGTCGACAATGGATAAGTGGATTTTCAGTAATTGCAAAACCACTACAAAGACTAACAAAGTCAGATGTAAAAGATCCAATTATTCTCAATGATGCTGAGATGGATTCTTTTGAGAACCTGAAAAAGAGCTTATGCCAAGCTCCTGCTTTAGGTATGCCAAATTATGAGAAAGATTTCGAACTGTATTGCAGTGAGAGAGAAGGATGTGCATTATCTGTGTTAATTCAGAGACATGGAAATTTAAAGAAACCTATTGCATACTTCTCTGCAGTTCTTGACCCAATTGCAAAAGCATTACCAGGTTGCTTAAAAGCAGTTGCAGCTACAAGTATTAGCCTCGAACAAAGTGAGGGGATCATTATGGGATTTCCTGTGAAAGTTTTTGTGCCTCATTCAGTAGAAATATTACTGACAAGAGGTAAGACTCAGCATTTAACAAGTAGCAGATTAACAAAGTATGAGAAAATCATACTAGGAGCAGACAATGTTTCGATTTCAAGATGTTTAAATCTGAATCCTTCTACATTACTGCCTGATTCTGAAATTGTTGATGACATTGAAACAGAACATGAATGTTTAGATGTCATGGAATTCTGCACAAAACCAAGAAAAGACATCAAAGACAGACCTTTGTCTGAATCGGATTTTGTCTACTTTGTAGATGGCTCATGCTTAAGATCCGAAGGAGGTGTCTTAAAAGCTTCATATTCAGTTTGTACAGTCACAGATGTCGAAGAAGCATCATGTCTTGAAGGAGTTCGTTCAGCACAAGTGGCTGAATTAATTGCTTTAATTCGTGCATGTGAAATATCAAAGGATATAAGAGTTACCATCATTACTGATAGTCAGTATGGGTACGGAGTTGTGCATGATTATGGACAACTCTGGTCACAGAGAGGATACATGACATCAGCAGGATCACCAATTAAAAATGCAGTTTTCATTAGGAGATTAATTGAAGCAATACAATTGCCAAAAGAAATCGCCATTGTTAAGTGTGCAGCGCACACTAGAGGAATTGATTATATTTCCAAGGGAAATGCCTTCGCAGATGAAACAGCTAAATACTGCGCAAGGAAAAATTATTCTTACAATCGGGAGAGGAGTAAAGAAACTGATTCAAATTCATTAATGCTAACAACAGTTGTAGAAACATGGCATGAGATTAGAGATTTACAAAATGAAACAGATGATGAAGAAAAGGACTTGTGGTTAAGATCAGATTGTAGACCACGTGAAGAAGATGGAGTGTGGGTTTACAAAGATGGCAGAGTAGTCTTACCAAATTGCTTGATTGCTGACATGGCCAGATTATATCATGGTCCAGCACATCTGGGAAGAGATTCTATGGTTAGACTTTTCAGAGAAACATGGTTCAATACTAAGTTTAGAACTATTGCAGAATCTTTTTGTCAAAGGTGTTTGTCATGCCAACAAATGAATCCAAACAGAAAATCAGTGGTGGGGACAGGAATAATTGGTCGAGAGGGTGGTCCCTTTACCAGGTTACAAATGGATTTCATTGAAATGCCCTTACACAATTGTTTGAAATATGTGCTTGTAATTGTTTGCTTATTTTCAAGATGGGTAGAGGCTTTCCCTACACGACATTGTGATTCAATTACAGTAGCAAAACTAATGCTCAGAGAAATCATCCCAAGGTACGGTTTTCCAGTCACTATTGAGAGTGATGGAGGAAGCCATTTTGATAACAAACTGATGAAGTTAATTTGCGAAGCTTTGAGCATTGAGCAGAAAATACACTGTGCATACAGACCAGAGGCATCAGGAGTGGTTGAACAAATTAATGGAACAATTAAAAACAGAATTGGAAAAATGTGTCTTGAAACAGGTGTAAAGTGGACTGATGCTCTTCCACTTGTTTTGATGTCATTAAGAAGTACACCAGATAAAAAGACAGGTTTGAGTCCTCATGAAATTTTAATGGGAAGAGTTATGAGGCAAGCTTTTGTACCTGTAGGTAAACTGTTGAGCATAAATGACAGTGCTATTTTGGATTACTGTAAAAGGTTATCTGATATGGTAACTTCTGTGTCTAATCAGGTGGGAACTGAAGCACAATCAGATGAAAAGGTTTTGACACATGATCTGAGACCTGGCGATTGGGTCAGAACGAAAGTACATCGGAGAAGGAATTGTCTAGCTCCTAGATGGCAGAAACCTAGGCAGATAATTTTGATCACTACTAATGCTGTAAAATGCAGAGGATTGAAACGCTGGATTCATCCTAGTCATACTATTCCAGTACCAACTCCGGAAAGTTCTGATGTTGAAAGTGATACCACAGATGATTCTGATTCTGAAGCAGAAGGCGAAACAGAGGGTGAAATAATTCCAGATTCTGAAGATCGACAAGAAAGTCGACATCTGGAAACTGTGCCAGTGAATGGAAATTTGACAAGAAAAGACTTAGAAATCATTGAGATAGATTCTGAAGGTGAAGAGAATCTGTTAAAAGGAAAGATAACTGAGGATTCGGTTGTCTCTATTGAAGACAAAGAAGCAGAACAAAAAGAAGTTTCAGACCAGGAGAGTATCGAAAGGCAGAGAACAAACTCTGAAGTAAGGAACAGAAATCCGAAATCTGGGAAGTTGAGGGTAATCGAAGAAGAGGAGGAAGACGAATTACCGAGTACCAGTGATGGAAGACAAAGTGAAGTTCCTGAAGGAGTGAAATTGCCGAATAGAGAAGTTCCTGAGTCAATTGAAATTTCAGACTACGAAACTGAAGAAAGTGACGTGGATGGTGAAAGTGAAAACAGAAAGAAAAGGACTTGGAAGTCAGAATCAAATAATTCTGAACCAAAGAAGAAGTACGTGAGGAAAGCAGACTACTGGCCTGGTGGAAGATTGAGAGTCAGATTGATCAAGAAACCAAAAGAACAAGTTGAAGAAATTAGTAGTCAAAAGAGTCCTGGAAAAGAAGTTGGAGTTGGAAGAAAAATTGAAGTGATATCGAGAAAAGGGAAGAGAATAGTAAGACCAAACCAAAAATACAAGTCTCCTGAGTGGACTTACTTAGTAATTCCACCTGTTATTGACATATATGATAGTAGTGAAGAAGAAAACGAAATCCAAGAAATTAGTGACAATGATTGAAATACAGATATATTAAATTGGCAAAAGGCTGAAGAAAATTTGTTAGTTGACACAAGGTCGAAGAAAAACTGTTTAGTTGAATAAAACTTATGTATGACATAAGGTCGAAGAAATCTTGTTTAGGGTTTAAAAAAAAAAAAAAAAAAAAAAAAAAATATTTTAAAAGGGGGGTGTAAATATAAATTTAGAATTTTAAAATGTATTTTATTTTTATTTTTTGAGGCTAAAATTAACCAAAAATGCCTTATGTTAAGGAGAGCACTTCAAAGTGTTCTGTTTTTAAAAGATGCTGTAAGATGACTCTGGTGTGTCTGCTCATTTTAATTCTGCTCTGGTTGATTTTAGCTGTGATTATCCCTTTGGAGATGAATAGAGAATTACACAAAGTTAACATAACAAGCAAAGCTCTGGTTAGCCAAACTAAACATAGTGCGTCTGCAAAAGTTATTGATCATCAGCCTAACATTCATCAAGATAAATCAATTGGTGATTTTTCAAGTAATACATTCACAAAGCTATTGAGTGAATATGTTAAGGTAATGGATGCAAAAGACTGCTACGTCTGCGTTAAGTTACCTGCTTCTGTTTCTGAGGGAGTAACATATAATATGCTTCCTCTCACTTATGCTGTAACATGTAGTGTGTTAACTAGTTTATTTTATCAAACTGGACGTTTAGAATATTACTATTCAAATTATGATGAAATTTTTGCAAATATTAAGATTGAAAATGCTTTAAATAAGCATAAGAAAGCAAAGCAAATGAGAGAATTTTTCCTTGTTACTAACGAACTTACTTATGAGTATGCTTATAAAAATAATCTAACTTGCAAATTAAGTGCTGAAGGAAAGAAATTTTTGAATATGGTTGAGGAGAGAAGAGCAATTTATAAGAGGAATGAATTAGTCAAGCAGACTAAGTCAAGTTTCTGGCAGAAAGAGGATGAGAAGTTAAATGGCAAAATGCTTGAAAATATTGCAATTCACATAGACAAACCAGTTAGTGGAAAGCTTTGCATTAGAAGAGATAATACACTTTTTGATAATTACTTTGTAGGTGCAAGTAACTGTGAAGATACTTATCAGATTTTGGGAGGTTGGGGATTCAAAGGTGGAAAAGATCCAATCTTTCCTGGGATTTATTTTGTTTGTGGTGACAAAGCTTATTACAACCTTCCAGACCACTGGTATGGAACTTGTTATGTGGGAATTGTTTTTCCTAAAGTGTTTCATGTTGACAGAGATTCAGAAGGATTGTTTAAAATTCATAATTATGTAAATAGAGTTAAAAGAGAAACTTTTACTGAAGTTCTGGGAGATATTTTTCAAGCAGTAATACCTTTTGTTGGTATAACCTTAAATGCAGGGAGAATTAGAAAATTATCCACTATAGTTGATAGATTATCAACTGACACAGCTGATGGGTTTCAATTAGTAAATGTTGAAGTTATTGCAATTAGATCCATGGTTATTCAAGATCGCCTTGCTTTAGACATACTCCTAGCAAAAGAGGGAGGAGTCTGTGGCATTTTACATGTACAACATTGTTGCACATATATACCTGACGAAAGTAAGAATATCGAAATGTATATTAAGAATATTACACAAATGCATTCAGAGATAATTCCTTTAGAAGAAGATGATTTTACAGGGAAACTTTCAAAAAGGTTTCAAGCAATTAAAAACTGGTTTCATGATATCGGAAGTTCAATTCTTGGCAAGATTTTGGCACCTTTGATTATAATAGTATTCATTTTTATTTTGACCAAAATAGGTTGTTTGTTACATAAAAGAAAGAAACAGTTGAAAGAAAAGAAAAGAATCTATAAACTTAGAAAAGAAGAAGAAAGGGAGATCGAATTACAGGAGTTACATAGAGAGCGTTATGCTAATTCCAAAGATTATGCAGAAACAGACTTTTAGGTTTACTGATACAAATGAATTTGAATCGATTTCTTAGAAATTTAAATTACCAAAATTTTGAGTGCTAGTGTGGTGATTTGTTAATCACCAGATGAGGGAGTTGATGGAGCGAGATAGAAAACAAAATTTTGTTTAAACTCGTGAAGTCACATTTCCATAACATGAATAATAATATTAATGATTTGTGATATGTCGTGCTAATATAACTTAGATTAAACTTTACACATGGGGGGACTAACATGTGTGCTCATAAACGTGCATAATTGTTGCATCTTTTTGTTCGTGCAAAATAATAAAATAATTTATTGTTTTCGTTTTTGTCATTACTAACTGCTGCAAACATAAAAGAAGCATGTGCTTGTTTTGCTTTTCCTTGTCTGTGTGATGTCATTTCTACTATTCTAGGTGCATATAAGTCTCATGGATTATTGAAGACTGGTAGATATAAACGCTGCTTTATTTGTTTGCATTGGCTAGGTAACATTTGATTAATCGGGTGGGTTAATTAATTAGTAAATCTTGGGGTGGATACAGAATCTACATTATTTCTTACATTAATACTTTTCTTGTGTTTGTTTTATACTAGAAAGCATAAGTTGCCTGCTTTTGGGCCTAGTCTACTCGAGCTACAAAAAGTTGAATTTTACTTCTGCAAAAGTCACGAGACGCCCATTCTGAAATAAAATGTTCGTCAAAAGCTGCGTTCACAAAGCAAAAACTGACGTGCTATCATCATTCTGTCGGACATGGCCAAGGTCGAAAAAGAACATTTTGTCAGTCCTTAACTTGGCATCCGCGGAAGTCAATTGGAAGCAATGAGACATTTGTTGCAAACTTAGGAAGCTCCTGGTTGCATACAGAAAAGACAATGGTCCTTAAGAAAAGTGACCTAATGGAACTTTTGAAATATGGGTGACATGTCACTTGTCACTCTCAGCCAATGGGACGTCGAAGATTTCTGAAAACTTTCCTTTGCGTAGTTTAGTTAGCGTAGAAAGGTATAAAAAGTCATGTCCCTAAGGATGGGCTGGCTACTGCTTTCTGACTTTCCGATGAGGGTGAAGTGCTGTCGGACATTGCGTGGAGCACGTAAGAATCCTCAAAGAACTTTACTTTAATTTCTATCTATTTAGCTTAGTTAGGGACTTAGGTTTTAGAAATGCTAAACTTTAAATATTCATTTTAATTTGATTCACTTGCTTAAATTGTATTTTTCTCACGTTTCTTTACAATCATGCTTGCTTTATTGCTAATAAAATTCATTTATAAAACTATCAACTTATATACCATAATTTAGTAAATAAAATCTTACTTTTGACAAACAAGCTGGTCTTGATTATTCAGAAGTGTAGGTTACTATTAGCTAGATCACGTCGCCAATGGTGGTCATTCAAATGGTTAGGTTTTATTCTAATGACAATATTCTTTCCGCAGATGTATAAAATTGTATATAGTTTGTAGATAATGTGTATATAGATTTAATCTGACCACCTGATTCAGTAGGCCCAAAATATGTCAGGTTTATAAATGGGTCCATAATTTAGTATAGAATTTTGTTTATAGGTTATGAAGTTGGGTAGCGTTGTTTATGATATATTTTCTATAGGCCGCTGGATCACAATGGTGCCATTACGGCAGCCTAGCGCCAATGCAGGTACCCTTGCACCATGTTGCAGGGTCCTGTGTTGTCGGCAGGATTGATTAAGTGCAGGAAGGCGCACCTTCCTGCACCGAAACAATCCATTGAGGCATGTTCTTTTTAGGTCTCGCCTAGACGAAAGCAAAGCGAAGCTTTGCTGTCTGGCGAGACAACTTATGTAGTTACTTTTCGGGGAATGTGTACAGCAGAGTTCCACGCGCTTTCCCTTGCCGAGATTTAACCTCGGGAGCGCGCACGTCACCGTGCCTCACATTCCCATTCACAAACAAAGCCTCACACACGCATGCGCACATACACACACTGCATACACACACGCACCCCCCTTAAACAGACACACGCACACACAGACAGACAGACGCACGCACAGACACACTCAATCAGACACACACGTGTACACCCCACCCCCACTCACCCCTCCTCTCCCTCAACACACTCACCTGTTCTGGCGGTGCTCGGCGGCGGTTCTGGCTCTCGGGCGGCGGTAGCGTTTTGCGGGGCTCTCTCACCACATGAGAGCCCCGCCTTCCCCATGCGCCCGGCCGCTCTTCACCTGGTCCCCCATCTCGGGACCGGGACTCAATCAGGAGCCTTCGTGGCTCCTCGGGCAGCTCTCGCTCTCTCGCCGCGATGGGGCGGGACTTCCGGTTGGGGCCGCGATGGAATTGGCCGGCTGGCCAACCGCTTCCGGGTCGTCGCAGGCAGCGCGGCGGCCCGGCGGGGACTTGAATAAACTCCTGGGCTGCGGTGGTGAATTAAAGGCATACGAGGGGTGGGCTCCCTCCCTAATTTAAATATGGCGCGAGGAAGCAATTAAATAAAAGGTGGAGGCAACCATAGCGGCATATTCCAGAATTATACTTCCAATATCTCTTTGAAGTGGCCCTCCGGGAACCCTGCTGCTCTCCACACGCCCTACTCCACTACCTCACAGCACACAGGCTCTGACCTCTTGTGACCCGGCTGCTCTCGTCTGCACTACTATCTACCACCCATCCTCTAAAACTTCTGTTTCTAATTTTCTCTCTTGCTCAGTCTCAACTTTCTACGCCTTCGTTTCATCTACTCCCCCTACTACACTTGCATCTCTTCATTCCTTGTACCCCATCTTCATCAGTATCCCACTAGTTGCTCCCTATCCTACCTGCGTCGCACTTTCTGAGTTTACCTACACCCTTCTCAGCTCTAGCCTCCTACATCCGAATTTCCTCCACATTCCCTTTTCTGCCCTCCAGGCGCCCTCGCCGCTTGCTCTTCTCTCCTATCTGTTCAAGCCCCCGTCCCACCCTGCTCTCTTCTCTGCTTCAGCCTCCACTCCCTGCCCGCTCTCTCCTCCCCCCAGCCTCCGTCCGTCCCTGTCGGTGCGGCGCTCGTCACTCCCCGCTCTCACAGCCTCATTGGCACCTCTCTCGCTCTGCTCTGTCATCCTCTCGGAGTCCGAGCCCCCTCCGCCCTCCCTCTGAGCAGCAGCACCCTCCCTTGGCTGCCTCTCTCGGCTCCGCCACCTATCACCGACCAGCCCCTCCCTCCCAGTTCTCCCCACTTTCAGCCCCATCCCTGCGCCCCCAGCTCTCTTCTCCCCCTCTCGCCCGTCCTCTGTCCCCTGAGACTCCCACCCTCCCAGCATGGCTTCGGGGAACCGGCGGACCCGGGAGGAGGACCCGGAGGAGGAGCTGCCCTTCTACCTGGCCCGGCCGGGCACCACTGCCCAGGTGCCCCGGGTGAAGTACTGGGGCATGTTCAGCAGCGTGGGGGGGGCCTTCGAGTCCAAGACGCTGGACTTCGGCGCCTTGGGAGTGGGGCAGAAGGGTGCCAGGAGCCCCCGCAGCCCCAGCAAGTCGGAGGTGCCCCAGGAGAAGAGGCAAGGGGACCCGGGGCCCCCTCAGTCGCCCACGTGCAACGGCGTCGCTGGCATCGAGATCAGGACCTCGGGAGGGAAGGAAGTGCTGCAGAACCTCAGCGACTGCAAGGTAGGGCGATCCTGCGGCTTCATGCAAACTCCCTGAGGTGACAGGTCCGTGTGGGCGCGACATGTCACACAGACATGAAACTGTGCAGACAAAACTCGGTGCAAACACTGCTGCAGGTAGACAGCTCTCTCCACACACCTAACTCCCTGCACACTCAACTTCCTGCACACTCAACTCTGCAGACATAACCCCCTGTGAGACGAGCTCACTGAGAAACAACTGCACCCTGCCACAAAACTACCCTTGCAGAGTCATACCTGCGCATTCAGTGTCCTGCAGGCACAATTGTTTGTGGGCACAGCTCCATGCGGCTGCATCCCCATGAAGACACAGTTCACTGCTCATATAACTCTATACAGGCTCAAGTTCTTGCCAATAGATTTCCACGTGAACACAAACTCCACGTGTAATCAAACCTATAGTTTGGCAAACCTCCCTGCACAATCAACTCCCTTCAGACACACCTCCCTGCTAAACAAGCATTTGCAATGCAATAGGTCTCGCAGTTGTGAGAGTTTGAGCTATTGGCATTTTAAATGACAGTGCCTTTTATTTATGTATTGGTTTTTAAAACATAAATAAAAGGCATTGTCATTTACAAAGCCAATAACTTAAACTCTCTCAAATGCGAGACCTATTGCATTGCAAATGCTTGTTTCTATATGTGCTGCATAATGCAGCACACATAGAAAGAGGAATAAATGAGGAGAAATAAAGTTATTTTCCTTGTTACGCCTCACCTCAGGAGGCGTAAGATTTGGGCGCATCACCATGTTTATATGGTCTTGTAAATCTGGGGAAGTGTCAAAATCCATGGGTGTTGCGTGGGAACGCCCGCCGCAGTGCCCACAGAATGCCTCCCTATTGCAGAGTAAGGCAACTCATGGATTTGAACTGCCTTGCTTTACTCCATATTTATTAGGCCATTTAAAGCAACACAAAGTGGCTTTGCATGGCCTCATAGATATGGGTTTAAAGTTTGCCCTACTGGAGCCTCACAAAAAGTGGCGCAACTGCAGCGCAAGGGACGGGTATACGGTCATAAACATCCCGCTAACTCTGGTACCCCCGGACCTTATACATTCCTCAACTTGGGTGTCTCTTTTTAGCTATTCTGACAGTCTAATACCCGCACTCCCTTTGGGGGCGATACTTTGGCCCCTCTCCACAAATTACCAAGTCTCACTTCCTCTTTTACAAACTCATCTTTACTCCCACCATCAGCAACTGCCTTGTCGTTAACCATGATCACATTTTCCTAAATAGTAAGTCCGAATGAGGTCGCACACTGCTCGTCCCATCAGCGTGTGACCCCGGAGCATGATGGTCGATGTAGTCGGTATCAGCAGGTGCGCTTCTACCCGAGTTTAGAGTCTTGAGGGTGTTCACTGGTGTGCTTACCATCCCTGGACACGTGTTTCGCGTTCATTACCGCTCATCAGCAGGGATTAGGCGTGTGCACGGGGTTGCTGCGTGGGCTGCCGAAAATATTCGTAGGTCCAGATACCTCTTAAGGCGCGCAGGTGCGTTGTCTCGAGGTCGTCACCTCCACCGGCTGAAGGGAGCCTGTATAAATAGTAAGTCCGAATGAGGTCGCACACTGCTCGTCCCATCAGCGTGTGACCCCGGAGCATGATGGTCGATGTAGTCGGTATCAGCGGGTGCGCTTCTACCCGAGTTTAGAGTCTTGAGGGTGTTCACTGGTGTGCTGGTATTAAGGAGCAGAGAAAGGTCATCAGGGGTTGCTGAAATGGTGCCCACGTCTTCACAGGTCACAGTATCTCTTCACAGGCACACAGGTGCATCCCAGGAGAGCTTGTCAACTCGTTGGCTAAAGGGAGCCTTTTGAACACAGGGGGGGGAGGGAGCACACTGCCTCTCATCCCAGCACAAGCTGACAAGCTCTCTGGGGATGCACCTGTTTGCCTGTGGAGAGGTGCTGTGACCTGTGAAGACTTGGGCACCATTTCAGCAACCCTTGATGACCTTTCTCTGCTCCTTACTACTTTTTTCTCTCTACTGATGACGTGGTAAACCCAGAAACACAACCCAGAAACACGTGTTTAGAGATAACAGCATTACCTGCACCTACTTTGGTGAAAGAATACAGCAGCTTTGAAAGTAAGCGTAGTGCATTTACCAGGATGCAATGGGGTGAACTGTGCTGGGATGAGAGGCAGTGTGCTCCCTCCCCCCTGTGCTCTTCTGAGAATGCCTGTGGTGCATGCCATGCACTGTTTTCCTGTTCTTCCTTGTGGATCCTACAGAGACGGGAACAATGAGGCAGAACAACAATAACCTTCATGTAAAGTGCATGTACTGTACCTGTCCCGACCCTACATGCCGCAACATGCCTCGACTCTCATAACGAAGACTCGATCAGAGCACACGTCTTGTCAGTCACTCACAACATCAAACACTTCCCACATAGGCCACACTGCAGTGCAACACTCTTGAAACCAAGCACTCCCACAGTGTGGCGTGCTAATCATCTACTAAAGCGCTTCGACGCCTCATTAGCCATATGAAGCACATACAACACAAAACAGTACAAGGCGTGGGCTCCACTGAGGACCGAGGCAGTCCATTACAGAGTTAGCCTTGTCTCGCCAGGGCTTAGCAAATACCTCAGACGGGTCATCTTCAAAAAGCACCAGAGTAGTTTTCATCTTTCAGAAAAGCACGTTTCCTTCTGGTGTTCCTCTTTGGTTTGCTCATTCTAGATGTTCTCCCTACATCAACAAAATAAATAAACAAAGAAAACCTACGAGTTAATATTTGAACTTTTCAAACACTCTCTTTCACTCCAATAACATCGGAAAAGTGGAAGAGGCAAGCAAAGGAAATCAGGACAGCGGAAAGAAACATGAAAGCAAAATATCAATGAGTTAATTTCGTCAATATAACATTGGTTATGAATAACTGAGATTAAATAAATGACACCCACCCAGTGTGTTCACGAGTCACAGGGATGGATCACCCCACACAAGTGCATCTGTCTTTTTGCCTTTGATGCAAATATGGCTTTATATAAAAACGAATTATTCTCCGTTTATTTGATTTTTAGAATATTTCTTGATATTTTCCACAAAAACGTACACATTTGGGATAGTATTAATATCTAACAACATTGACCATTTAACTAGCAGGAACAACAGGCGAATGGCAATTAAAAAAGGATTGAAAAGAAAAGGCAGGAAGAGGTAAGACAAGCAATGAACGAGCTTGAGTGGATGGGTGTGGGAGCACCTCTGAAGCACACCGGGTCGGTTGTTTGAGGTGGTGAAGCAGCACATGAGGGAGGGAGCTAAAAAAAAGGGCACTCTGATGGAGTGCTGCAAGAAAAAAATAATCTTCCCTGGCTGTGAAAAGTGGAGAATTATAAGTGATCCAGTCAAAAAGACGGTAAAGATGTTATTCTCCAGTGGAGGGACAAGCACAAGAAGAGGAAGGGAAGCCATGAAATAAGATGCAAAATATGAAAATGACAACAAAGACAACCGGTGGTAAGAAGTACTCAGCTCACTGTAAGTATTTAATATGGAGTTGTCTTTTGAAGCTTCAAGATCTGTGGGCAAGAGAGAAAGGTATTTTCGGACAGACTCATAAAATAATGGCTGAAAGCACCTCCATTTACGCCGGGTAGAAATTCCCTAAAGGCAGTTTTACTTTTGCAGTTTCTCTACCACGGGAGCAGAGAAATCCACATTCCCCGGCACAGGGTGTGAAGTGGGCAGGACACGGTGTGGTTAGCCTTGTAAGTGTGCAAAAAAATCGCAAACTCAGACGTCAGTGGACTTTACCAAACTCTGATCTGACTCTTTCCCAAATTGGAAATGGTTGGAGATTTACTCCTCTTCCAAGATGGTTCACCCACAGATTTTGTAGGGAGTGGAGGGGGAGGGCTTTCTCTACAAGGAGGAATGACGAATGTGAAGAACAAAGTGTGCATTTGCACAGTGGGCTCCGTTCTCCCTGTGTGTAATTCTATGCGATGTAGACATGCACAGCAGAAATAGGAACCCGGGGGAGATGTCACATGATATTCCCAGTAGTACCTCTGGAAATTTGGGCCTGGAGCAGCTTTGAAAAAGTACTACCTGAACTGCATGTTAATTGCGAAAAGAAGTAATTTTAGACTCGTCTGTGGGTGTACTTTTATGGCTGCAGATTGATTACTATATTTGTGAGTGGCCCATTGATGTGTATATTAACCAACTTATTGTTACCCATTTTATAGACCTTACAAGGATAAAAGGCAGAGTGGAGCGCGATTGAACCTGTCATCAGCAACATACATATGCTCAGATCTCTGCCGTAGTGTCTAAATCCACTAAGCTGTCTTAGTAAGCTGTCTTAGTACCGGTTGAATGAAGCAGACAATCGAAATGAACAGGTCTAGGGGCACATGCATCAAGGTAATCATTTGCGATTACCAAACAGCGAATATTAAGGATTCGCTATTTTGTAATCGTAAATGCCTATGCATGAAGGATTCACAATTAATCTTGCCAATCCTTAACATTCCCTAATAGTGATTCCCAAATTGTAAATCACTATTAGGGAATGCATTCCGATTCATTCATATGGGCCAACAGGCCTATAGGGCTGAATGGGAATGCATTCGCAATTTGTGATTACCAAACTGGTAATCCCAATTTGCGAATGCAAATCTAAGGGTGCCTGGGGGCTTAAGGCCCCCCTGAGGCACCCCCCAATAAAGTTAAATATGCTAATGTGTAGCACACACGTGCCCTAATGCATGCACAAATTACCATCAACTCCAGGTTGATGAAAATTAGTGTTTCCTAAACATTTAGGAAATGCTACATGCATCTCAAATAGGAAATAGCAAATTGCGATTCCGTAAATGCATTTACAATTTAGGTAATCGTAAAAAATTGCGATGACCTATTTTGCGAATGCAAAAAGGTACATGCATGGGAAATGTAATTTATCAAGTCGCAAACGGGCGGATACTGCGAGCCCTAGATACCCGATTTATTCAAGCACTGTGTATGTGGTCGGTTGCACTGTACTAAAAAAATGGCCCCATTTAGAATATAACAATTCTAACACAAAACAAGAAGAAAATATGAAAAAGTGAAATATAACAATTATTTAAAAAGTTTGATTATAGGGCAGCATTTGTGTGTAATACCAAGAGGACAAAGTGGGCCGGATCTGGGGGGAACGACGTGCCCATGCTTTTTTAATTCAACCAAAACGTTCCCCTATTTTTTGTTAACAGACAACTGTTCCAGAACAGAAATTTGAGGGCCCGTTGATATCGCATGTTGGGGAACACAGGAGTACAACGGATGGACATCTTGTGGTGTCCAGTGGGCGCATTCTGCCATGGACTGTTATTACACTCCCCTACATACACTTTTAAAAACAAAAATGTATTAAAAATGTTGTCAGGTCCAATAAAGGTCTCAGTAAATTAGTCCCTTGCAAAACACTTGGTAGCTGCCAACAAGCAGTCAGGCCTCGCATTATACCAACCTATCGCCCTAAATACAAGAAATACTTCCCAGAATGCTCCTCTGTGCAGGGTGCAGAAAAAAGTGTGGCCTCGGATGAGGAGATCCTGAATCAGCTCCCAGGGGTGAGGAAGGGCACCCGCTTGTGAAGTTAGCAGACTAGTGGTTGTGGGTGGAGACAGGGGAGGACAGGAAGAGGAGGAGCCGGAGTGAGAGGAGGGCAGTTAGAGTAGGGACAGGAGACAGGCTGGATGTACAAGAATAAAGCTCCAGTATTGATAACTAATAGTGTCTGTGGTTATTGTAGCAGGATGCTACAACTGGCGACGAGGGTGGGATCTCACTAATAGTGGCCCACAAGATCACATAGAGACACCCTGTCCCTTGCAGCGTCGAGGGAAGAGCTCCGCTGCTGAAAGAAGCTGAGGCCGAACGAGGAAGGTCAAGAGCAAGCGACCGTGGCCCTGAAGACGCCGGGGAACCCCGACGAAATTCCGACCTGGGAGCGCTGAAACGCTCGGTCGAAGAAACCCCTGAGCGCGAGTCCCGCCGGGGGTGTGTCGCCCAGCAGCCGTGCAGAAACAGGAGTCGGGAGCTCACTCCGACCCTGTCCAGTGCCCTACAGTGAGTGCAGAGGCGCCCTGGTGGAAGGGGGTGCTGCCCCGAGAGGCTGCCGTCGAGCGCGGCCAAGCGCGCCAGAACCGGAGCCTGTGCCGGTGGAAGTGCCTACCTCACGCCTGATTTGGCACGCGGTCGGCCGAGAAAAGCGGGAAACCGAAAGCAAGGTGGGAGCCCACCCCGGCCCTACCTGGTCGCAGCAGCAGATGAGGAGAGGAAGATCCTGAAGTGTGCTGTTGCTGAAAACTGCCAACCGGTGAGTCCAGAGTGGACGAGTGATCGAGTGAGCAAGGGGAGAAAACCTCGTGTGTCTGCAGTGACGGCGGCCATCTTGAAGTCAGGCACGTTTCAAGACAAACCCCTTGACTGTTACACGGCGGCCATTTTGAAGTCAGGCACTGAGGAAAGAAATAAGCATTGGTAAAGAAACAAGCAATGGTACCAGAAAATAAACAAGCATTGGCAAAGAAACAAGCATTGGTACCCGAAAATAAACAAGCATTGGCAAAGAAACAAGCATTGGTACCTGAAAAGAAACAAGCACTGGCAAAGAAACAAGCATGGTACCCGAAAATAAACAAGCATTGGCAAAGAAACAAGCATTGGTGAGACCAAGTGAGTATGACAAAGACACAAACAAGCACTGCAAAGATGTCCGATGTTGATGACAATCCGCCGACACTGGCTGATGTTAAGCCTAAGGTTGCAGGGGGGTCGCACCTGCGAGCACCCGAACCTCTCAAAGTGACCACTGGGGGAACCATGGGTCCAAAATGGCAAGAATGGTTAGAGGAATTTGAGGATTATATCGAAGGATCAGAAGTGATCGTGGACAAAAAGAAGTTGATTGCCCTGCGCAATTTGGCAGGGCGAGAGATAGTCAAAATAATCAAGGACCTTCCTGCCACTGAGGCGGACACCTATGACAAAGTGCGAGACGCATTAAATAAAAGATTTCTTCACAAAAAGAACGTCGACTATGAACGACATACATTCCACTCCGCTCGTCAAGGGAAGGAAGAACCAATGAGCGCCTTCATGATGCCCCTGAGGAGATTAGCCAAGCACTGTGCATTTGATAATTTCTCAACAGATGCTGCAATAAAGTCGCAAATAATTGATGGATGTCACTCTGACCAACTGAGGAGACGATTACTAAGGAAAGAACACAGCCTAGACGATATAGAGGAAATGACACGAGTCTTTGATCAAGCGGAAGAGTATGCAGCCGACATCGAAACAGGGCATAAAGGAAACCGCGAACAAGTGCGATGTGTACACGCTAAAAGTGACCATCAAAGGAGCTCGAGAGACAGACAATGGAGGTCACGCCCGTCATCTCGTCAAGAGCAGTCAAGGTATCAGCGGCGGGAACCATGGAAGAAAGAGAGAAGACCTGAGAATGTGAGGAAGTGTTTCCGTTGCAGGTATGACTACCCCCATGCAGACAGTTGTCCTGCCATGGGTCAGGGATGTCGGAAGTGCGGAAGAAGTAATCATTTTGAAGCAATGTGTGGGGAATACCACAAAGAGAGACAAAGTGGAGCCACAAAGATAGCTCAGCCCGAGACAAGAAGAGGTACCTCGAGAATGTCCCGGTCCAACACTCGAAGACACCATGCACGAGCGGTTCAAGAACAAACGGAGCAGTCGTCTGGGTCATCACACTCTAGCCGGGAGTCACGTCGGTCCAGGTGGGACCGGAGATCACCGTCCAAGGATTCCAGGCCGTCATCCAGAGACTCAACATATACCATTGAATATCTGAACTTAGCTGCAGATCCAGACCAACTTAAAACATATCCTCGGCTGGACATCAAAGTTGGCAATCATGACACACAGTTTGTACTAGACTCAGGTGCATCCCTGAACTATATTCCAGTCACCGAATATGAAAGAATGAGTCCGCTTCCCCCTCTGTCCTTTGCACCAGTCAGAGTTTTCACATGGATGGCTAAGAAGCCACTTCCCTGCCTTGGGAAGTTCTCGACGACCCTTAAACATGAGGACACAACCATCTCTGCGGTCATCCACGTTATCAAAGGCCCAGAAGCGGACTGTCTGCTGAGTCTACCGACAGCTGAACGCCTTCATCTAGTGGAAATCCTCTTCAAGGTCAGCGGAAACCAAGATGTGACCCGTCAGTTTCCAAGACTATTTCAAGGACTAGGCAAATTAAAAGACTGTCAAGTGCCGTTGCATATTAATGAACAAGTCAGACCCGTCGCTCAACACCCTCGACGAGTACCGTTTCATCTGCAGACCGCCGTGGAAGAAGAACTCCAGGACCTGCTGGCCGCTGACATCATTGAGCGCACCGAGGGCCCAACACCGTGGGTGTCCCCAGTAGTGATCGTCCCCAAAAAGGGCACAGCCAACAAAGTCAGACTTTGTGTGGACATGCGCCTGCCCAACACTGCAATCGAAAGAGAACGACATGCGGGACCACACTTGAGCGATATGATCTCAGCTCTCAATGGGGCGAATGTGTTTTCTAAGTTGGACCTCAACAAAGGATACCACCAACTAGAATTAGCGGCCAAGTCAAGATACATCACCACGTTCGCAACCCATCTGGGGTTGTTCAGATACAAGAGACTCAGTTTTGGAGTGTCTTCAGCAGCCGAAATATTTCAAGAAGCCATTCGACAGGTCATCCAGAACATTCCCAATACGCTCAATTATAGTGATGACATCCTAGTATATGGTTCTGATCTACGAGAGCATGACATTGCACTCAATCGTGTTTGCCACGCACTACTGGAAGCAAACCTGACTCTAAACAGAGAGAAATGCGAATTTCACCAAGACACATTAAAGTTCTTTGGTCATATCTTCTCAGGTGCTGGCATGAAACCTGATCCTGACAAAATTGGGACTCTGAACAACACCAAGAGTCCCCAGGATGTCAGTGAGCTCAGATCATTTCTTGGGATGGCCAGTTATTGTGCTCGTTATATCCGGGACTATGCGACAATCAGCCATCCCCTCCGCATCTTGACCAAACAGGGCCAACCATTTGAATGGACTCCCCACTGCAAGAAATCATTCAAGGAGATCAAGAAGGCGGTGGCAACTGCAGATCACCTGTCATATTTTAACCCACAACGAAAGACGGAGATAACTGTGGACGCCAGCCCAGTCGGGCTTGGAGCCATTCTGGCACAGTATGACAACGATTCAGATCCACGTCGAATCATTGCATATGCGAGTCGTAGCCTGACTGACCCGGAGCGGGCGTACTCGCATCCCGAGAAAGAAAGTCTTGCCGTAGTGTGGGCATGTGAACATTTCCATGTTTTCATATATGGTAAACATTTTACTTTAATCACAGACCACCAAGCTCTCGTCACCATTTATGGAAACCCCCGATCCAAGATGCCCCCAAGAATCGAGAGGTGGGGCCTAAGGCTACAGGAATACACCTTTACTATCATCCACAAGCCGGGGAAGTCAGAAAACCCGGCTGACTACATGTCCAGGCACCCACTTGCATCATCAGTCTCTAATTCCTCCATTGCGGAAGAATACATACACTTTGTGACTGACCAAGCTCTTCCTCCCGCCATCCCAATGGACACCATCCGAGAAAGTACAGCCCAAGATATGGTCTTGCAGAAAGTCCTGCGCAGGATTCGGCACAACAGGTGAAGACACGACTCTAAGGATGAAGAGACTGATCCTATCATTAAACAAGAGATGCAAGCTTTCCAACATGTGTGCAGCGAACTGTCCGCCACCACTGATGGCATAATACTGCGAGACCAGCGAATTGTAATTCCCACTAAACTGAGACAAGGAGTAGTTGCCCTTGCCCATGAAGGGCATCGGGGTATTGTGTCAACCAAACGTGCATTAAGAGAGCGAGTGTGGTTTCCATATCTCGACCAAATGATGGAAGCCACCTTGAAGGACTGTCACCTCTGTCAGCTCACAAGCAAAAGTGATCCTCCAGCACCACTGCACATGACCCCTCTACCACCGGGAGTGTGGCAAGAGATTGCCATTGATTTCTATGGACCCCTGTCATCGGGCAAATATGTGCTGGCCATCATTGATGAGCATTCTCGATATCCCATTGCATACTTTGTATCATCGACTAACGCCGCGAGTACTCTCAAAGTACTTGATGAAGTCTTTGCGGCCTGGGGAGTTCCCTCAAAAGTAAAAACGGACAACGGACCCCCATTTAATGGACAAGACTTTGCAGCATTCGCGAAACATCTAGATTTCCACCATCGCAAGATCACACCCCTCTGGCCACAGGCCAATGGAACAATTGAAAGATTCATGGCCACACTTAAAAAGACTTTTCAACATGCGACCGCGGAGGGAAAGGACTTGCAAGTGGCACTCAATGAAGTCCTCCGAGCCTACCGGACGACTCCTCACGCAACCACGGGGCAATGCCCGGCGACACTCATGCTGGGACGTCCCATGAGGAACCGTATTCCGACGTGGGAAGGGGCCTTGCGACCATCATTGTCACCCGCTCAAGACCATCAAGAAATGATGGCAACCGACAAGTGCCGAAAACACAAAATGAAGACATATGCAGATCGACGGAGAAGAGCGAGGTCACTCTCGTCACATGAAGGAGACCATGTGTTTGTCAAGCAAGAGCAGCAGAGAAAGACTGACTGCCCATTCAAGGATGAACCGCTATTGATCACGAAAAGGAAAGGAACTATGGTGACTGCAGAATCAGAGCAGCGGCGAATCACGAGAAACATCTCGCACTTCAAGAAATTATCACGAGACACCACTGGAACCCCACTGAGTGAAATGGACACTCCCGGTTCGGAAGAACCACAGTCAGTTGGTTGTGAGAACACTGGTCTAATCAATGAAACACGGAATAACATTGATCCAAGCGCCAAATCACCACGACCTCATCGTGATACTCGTCCACCCAGAAGACTTATTGAAGAAATGGACTAAGAAGTCAGTGTGTTCATTTGTTTTGTTACAAAAGGGGGAGATGTTGTGAAGTTAGCAGACTAGTGGTTGTGGGTGGAGACAGGGGAGGACAGGAAGAGGAGGAGCCGGAGTGAGAGGAGGGCAGTTAGAGTAGGGACAGGAGACAGGCTGGATGTACAAGAATAAAGCTCCAGTATTGATAACTAATAGTGTCTGTGGTTATTGTAGCAGGATGCTACACCGCTGTCCCTGAGCCTGCTGCCACTGATCCTGCTGTGTGCAATGACCATTGTGGGCGCACTGAGGCTCCTGCTGCAGACTGCAACACCCCAAATGTAGGGTCATCCCAATCAGAAACAAGCACTGGCGTTGCCAATAGGTCTCGCATTAGGAAAGTTTGAGCTATTGGTATTGTAAATGACATTTTTTTTTTTTGTGTTGGTTTTGAAAATAGCGAAATTAATAGCTTTGTCATTTACACTGCCAATAGTTATAACTTTTGCAAATTTGATACCTACAGCATTTGTAATGCAATATGTGTTGTATGTACGTGACTTACATGTATTGATATTACAAATAACAATGTTTTTTAATTTTTTTAAATAAAAGTTATTGTAATTTATAATGGCAATAGCTTAAATTTTGTAAATAACTTTTGTGAAGATTATGTTTAGGGTATTTTATTGTGACAAAAATCCAAGAACAGAAGTGAAATATTAACATCTTTTTGTGACATTTGTAATAAAGCTTGAAAAATTGAGAGAACATATTTGAACCAGTTGTTGTTGATTGGTTGCACAGATTGATGCTGTGGTGGCACCGAGTGATGTTGTGGTGGCACCGAGTGATGTTGTGGTTGTGCCGAGTGATGTTGTGGTGGCGAACGAGTGATGCTGTGGCGTTCAGTGATGCTGTGGTAGCCCATAGTGATGTTGTGTGCCCCTGAGTGATGCTGTGGTGGTGCTGAGTGATGCTGTATGCTATGCTATGTTTTGTTTTGCTATCCTATGTTTTGTTTTGTTATGCTATGCTATGTTTTATTATGCTATGATATGTTTTGTTTAGTTTTACTATGCTATGTTTTGTTGTGTTTTGTTAAGCTATGCTATGTTTTGTAGTGTTTTGCTATGTTTTGTTATGCTATGTGTTGTTGTGTTTTGTTATGCTATGTTTTGTTATGCTATGCTGTTTTGTTTTGCTATCCTATGCTTTGTTTTGTTTTGCTATCCTATGCTTTGTTTTGTTATGCTATGCTATCTTTAGTTTTGCTATCCTATGCTTTGTTTTGTTATGCTATGCTATGTTTTGTTGTGTTTTGTTATGCTATGATTTGTATGCTATGCTATGCTTTGTTGTGTTTTGCTGTGCTATTCTTTATTATGCTATGCTATGTTTTGTTATGCTATGCTATGTTTTGTTGTGTTTTATTATGCTATGCTTTGTTTTGCTATGCTATGTGTTGTTGTGCTATGTTTTGCTGTGCTATGTTTTGTTATGCTATGCTATGCTTTGTTATGCTATGCTATGCTTTGTTATGCTATGTTTTGTTATGCTATGCTATGCTTTGTTATGCTATGTTTTGTTATGCTATGTTTTGTTGTGTTTTGTTATGCTATGCTATGTTTTGTTATGCTATGCTATGTTTTGTGATGCTATGATGTTTTTTGTTATGCAATGCTTTGTTATGCTATGTTTTGTTATGCTATGCTATGTTTTGTTGTGCTATGCTATGTTTTGTTATGCTATGTTGTTTGAGTTTTGTTATGCTATGTTGTTTGTGTTTTGTTATGCTATACTATGTTTTGTTATGCTATGCTATGTTTTGTTATGCTATGCTATGTTTTGCTATTGGTTGTGTGGTTGTGTGTGTGGTTGTGTGGTTGTGTGTGGGTGTGTGTGTGGGGTTGTGTGCCTGGGGGGTTCTGTGTGTGTGTGTGGGTTTGTGTGTGTGTGTGTGTGGTTGTGTGTGTGGGTTTGTGTGCCTGTACCAAGTGCCTTATGGCATGGTGCAGCACCATGCAAGAACAAACGGAATTTAGTCTGCTAATTATATAAATCCTTTTTTGTGAAGCTGATTTTCTTTGATTTCTAACCAAACGTGCAAGAGAAATGAAGACATTAGGAATGAAAGAATTGGCAAGGACTTAAAAATCTTGAAATCGGTGGTTTGAAGCGCCTGCCGTACCTCTGCGGTGATCAGGGACGTACAGAAAAATAATCGTGCACTGAGTGTGCTGTGTAGCTTGCGGCTGTGAGTCCTTACGGAGTCTGATAACAAACAGTAAATTGAGAAGGGGGCGCTGTGCGCCCTGATGGCAGATAAGTGTGAAGGGTAGAAAGAAACGCGAGAGCGAAGAGCAGGCTTCTGCTGCAAACACGCTGAATTGTTTGGGTCTGGTGTATATAAGGGGCTGCGGACCCAGATTGGTGGGGGGCGGTAACCCCGCAGAACGCTCGGCCTGTTTGTTGGGGGTCTCTCTCTGTGTTATGAGCCCAATGGAGAAGAGAAGCAGATACAGAGAGAGAGAGCAAGAAAGTCAGACAGGAAAGAAGGAGTCAGACAAAGAAACACACCAGAGCGAGGAGAGTCAGAGAAAGAGAGAGGAAGGCAGAAAAGAGAGCGAGATAGTCGGAAGGCAGGAAAGAGAGCGAGATAGTCGGTGACGGGCAGAGGTGGGGTGGGGGGAGCAAGCGAGAGTGGTGGCAATCAGGGAGTGAGACAGTGCAAACACGTGGGTGTTTTGGTGAGCAATAAACACGCCCAAGAAGGGAATAGAAAAAGATGCGTGGAGGGAAGCCGGATGGGGGCGGGAGAGCCTGGTGGGGGGGCGGGAATGCGAGCAAGGGGAGGAGAAGTGTATTGTGTGCCTGTACCAAGTGCCTTATGGCATGGTGCAGCACCATGCAAGAACAAACGGAAATTCAGTCTGCTAATTATATAAATCCTTTTTTGTGAAGCTGATTTTCTTTGATTTCTAACAAAACGTGCAAGAGAAACGAAGACATTAGGAATGAAAGAATTGGCAAGGACTTAAAAATCTTGAAATCGCTGGTTTGAAGTGCCTGCCGTACCTCTGCGGTGATCAGGGACGTACAGAAAAATAATCGCGCACTGAGTGTGCTGTGTAGGTCACAGCATTGCGGCTGTGAGTCCTTACGGAGTCTGATAACAAACAGTAAATTGAGGAGGGGGCGCTGTGCGCCCTGATGGCAGATAAGTGTGAACGGTAGAAAGAAACGCGAGAGCGCACGAGCAGGCTTCTGCTGCAAACACGCTGAATTGTTTGGGTCTGGTGTATATAAGGGGCTGCGGACCCAGATTGGTGGGGGGCGGTAACCCCGCAGAACGCTCGGCCTGTTTGTTGGGGGTCTCTCTCTGTGTTATGAGCCCAATGGAGGAGAGAAGCAGATACAGAGAGAGAGAGCAAGAAAGTCAGACAGGAAAGAAGGAGTCAGACAAAGAAACACACCAGAGCGCGGAGAGTCAGAGAAAGAGAGAGGAAGGCAGGAAAGAGGGCGAGATAGTCGGAAGGCAGGAAAGAGAGCGAGATAGTCGGTGACGGGCAGAGGTGGGGTGGGGGGGAGCAAGCGAGAGTGGTGGCGATCAGGGAGTGAGACAGTGCAAACACGTGGGTGTTTTGGTGAGCAATAGAGACGCCCGAGAAGGGAATAGAAAAAGATGCGTGGAGGGAAGCCGGATGGGGGCGGGAGAGCCTGGTGGGGGGGCGGGAATGCGAGCGAGGGGAGGAGACGTGTGGCAGGACTTCTCTTCTCATTAAGTGTTTTCAGTTAAGGTCATCCAGCTGGGCTGCAAGCAGACACTTACCCATAGATAGTGGAAAAGATGGTGAGAAGATGTAACAAACCCTTCAATGTACGGTTGTGGTATGGTAAGACAAAGCTTGGAAAGGTCGGTAAAAGGAGTTTGGCAAGGATGTCTTCTTGGGTTATAAACAGAGAAATAAATAAAGCAGGCAAGAATAACAAGAGCGTAAAGGGAAACTGAAAGTACGGCCGGCCAACGGCCAGCCATGAATAATTAGGGGAGGAGAAGCCGCACAGCACACGCTGGGAGAAGCCCTTTGATGTGCTGTGCGGGCGTGAAAAAATGCAATTAGGAGGGAGGGAGGGAGGCTGATGCGCGTGCTTGTTTGGTCACGTGATTCACGTAAACTCAAAGAAAACCGCACCAAAAAGCCCTTGGTTTCACGAGGATTTTGAGCACTTGAATTCTCTCCATTTCCCATTCCTTCGGAATGGATAAGGCGAGACCTAAAAAGAAACAATTTAGAAATGGGAAACAGGAGATGAGCGTACGTGGCCGGCCCCTGTCTGCAGCCTAGATAAGTAGCTTCGGACTAGGAAAAGGTAACTTCAACCTAAGGTGAGCTTGCAGGGGCCTCCTGCTTCGATTCCACCCGTGGCTCTCTTGAATGACCCTCGGTTCCGCCTGAATCTTGCAAAGCACTGTCACCAATGATATGCTAACCAAGGGACTGTCACGTGTTTGAGACTACACTCTATTCATTATATGCCCGAATGTCCGTTTACTCATATTAAATCAACATGGCTATATTGCTATCATAGGCTTTTATGTAATTTTATATCCATACGCTTAGTTGCTCATTTCACACATACCACATTTGTAAGTCATGCAACTGCTATGGTTTATCGTATACCTCTAGTATACACTGTTGCATACACTGTTGATACACCCTATTACTTTTGTCCAGAACTATAACGTCCACATTCCCCACTGTCCTTCGTATATTTTTTGTTGTGATATATTTGACCTTACCCAATGTAATCTGTATTTACTTCATATGTAACTTGAGCAACACAGTTCCTATTGTCCTCTATACTTTGTATATACTTTGTTGTCTTGTTTACCCATTGTAACTACCTTTACCCTAACTATGTATTCTGTTGTCATGTATCTCCGCTTACCCATGCTTCTGCATTTACCCCATATGTAACTTGTGCAACTGCTATTGTTTACAGTATACTTCGTGAATACTGTGCTTATGTATTTATGCTTATTACATGTAACCGTATTTCCCCATTTGTAATTCTTATAACTGTTATGTATGTTGTGAACATTTACTGTTGTAAAGCGCTCTGACTCAGATGCTCTGTATAGACTTGTTAACTTTGATGTGAACATTTAATGTTGTAAAGCGCTCTGATTCCTTCAACTAATCAATCAATCAATCAAGTGTTCGTTAAGCGTGGCTACTCACCCGTAGGGGTCTCAAGGCGCTGGGGGGGGGGGAGTGCAGGATCCAGTCCGTCCAGGAGGGGGTCTGTCGAAGCACCAAGTTTGACATTTCTCATGAAGGTAGGGAGCGATGTTGTCTGTCTGAAGTGGAGCGGTAGGGCGTTCCAGGCTCTGGCCGCGAGTAAGGAGAAGGATCGGCCTCCCGATCTGGTCTTTCTGGTGCGGGAGACCATGGAGTAGGAGAGCTGGGTTGATCGTAGGGTCCTTTGGGGTGCGTGGAATTTGAGTCGGCTGTTCAGGTATGCTGGTCCGGCTTTGTGTGCGTGGGTGAGAATCTTGAAGGTGATTTTAGCCTCGATGGGGAGCCAGTGGAGTGTGGGCAGGTGCTGGGACATAGGCAATGTCTTGGCAGGTTGAGGACCAGTCTTGCGGTGGCGTTCTGGATGTTTTGTAGCTTGGGGATGAGGTTTTTGTTTATTCCGGCGTAGAGTGTGTTGCCGTGGTCGAGTCTTCTGGTGACGAGGGCGTGAGTGACGGTCTTTCTGTGCTCGGGGGGGATCCATTTGAAGGTCTTACGTAGGAGGCAGAGGACGTGGAAGCAGGATGATGCAACAGAGTCGATCTGGTGGTCCATTTTGAGCTCGGAGTCCAGGTGATTCCAAGGTTGCGTGCATGGTCTGTGGGGGTGGGTGGGCATCCGAGGGAGGGGGCCATCTGGTGTCGGTCCAGGCATTGGGGTTTGGGCCCATGAGGAGTAATTCTGTTTTGTCGGTGTTGAGTTGTAGGCAGCTGCTTTTCATCTATTTGGCGACAGCTTCCATGCCTTCTTGAAAGTTTTGTTTGGCTGTGTTGGGGCCGTTGGGCAGGGAGAGGATGAGTTGGGTGTTGTCTGCGTATGACACAATGTTGAGTCCGTAGGTTCTGACGATGGGGGCAAGCGGAGCCATGTAGATGTTGAAGTGTGTGGGGCTGAGGGAGGACCCCTGAGGGACTCTGCAGGTGGTTAATATAGGGTCCAAGAGGTAAGGAAGGAGTCTGACCCTCTGCGTTCTGCAGGAGAGGAAGGAGTGGATTCAGTCAAGGGCCTTGTCTTGGATCCCTGTGTCGTGGAGTCAGCGTGGCAAGCTGGGTGGGAGACTGTGTCGAAGGCCGCTGAGAGGTCGAGGAGGATGAGGGCTACTGTTTCTCCTCTGTCCAGTAGGGAGTGGATGACATCTATTGCGGCGAGAAGGGCGGTTTCAGTGCTGTGTTTTTTTCTGAAGCCGGATTGGGAGGCGTCGAGGATGTTGTGCTCTTCGATCAAGGTGGAAGGTTGGCTGTTGATGGCTTTCTCAATGACTTTTGTTGGGAACGGGAGCAGGGAGATGGGTCTGTAGTTTTTGAGGTCGGTGGGGTCTGCCGAGGGCTTCTTCAGGAGGCGGTTGATCTCGGTGTGTTTTCAGTTGTCTGGGAAGGAGGCATTCACCAGGGAGCGGTTGATGGTGTGGCGGAGCATGGGTGTGATGGTGTCAGCGGCTCTGTTGAAGATGTGGTGGGGGCAGGGGTCTGTGGGGCCCCCAGATTGGATTGACTTCATTGTCTTCAGTGTGTCTTCGGTGGTGAGGGCTGTCCAGTTGTCAATCGTTGGCTTCAGGGTGTCAGGGGTGGCTGGTGATGGTTTAGTGTGTTGGTTGTCTTCGCCGAAGTTGTCGTAAATGTTTTTGATTTTGTGGTGGAAGAAAGTGCTGAGTTTTTTGCAGAGGTCTTGTGAGGGAGGAATGGCAGTAGACTCGCTGGTGGGTTGGGAGAACTCCTTAATGATGCTGAAGAGTTCTTTGCTGTTGTGCGCGTGTGTGGAGATTATGCTCTATTTCCTTCGGGTCTAGCTAGCGCTATATAAAACTCTCAAATAAATAAATTCCTTAAGCTGAGATGCCTCAGTTGAAATGGAATAGAAGGAGCTTCCTGTGCTGTGAATCTGAGCGAGGGACAGACAGCTAAAAAAACAGAAACAAGCCTGCTTGCTTCTGCCTGCAGTCTGAAAAAAATGTAAATGTGTGCAATTAGTTATTATGCAAATGTAAAGGCTGCATGGAAGCCATATTTGATTATAATTGATGGAGTAATTTGAAGATTTTTGATAATAAAGATTTATTCTTTTTGAGAGAATTGTAAGGGTGTTACCAGCGTAGTGCTAGAATCTGTGTTCTTAACAGGAATTTACAAAACATGTTTGCACTAGGTGCAGTCTCATTGCAGATTACCAAAATCTATATTTTGAAAGCCCTTTTTTGAATCTTAAATCTCAATATTTTTGCACATTTGGCAGCAGCCTATCTTTTAATGTGTCATAGTGCAATTACCAGGGATTAGTTAACTTGCTTTAATTTTTCATTTATGTTTTGCTCGTTATTTAATATGCAACTAGCAGCCCGTCCCGACCATGTCCGGGGGCAATCAGGCTTCCATTGTCCAGCAGCCCGGGCCCCCGCCCGCCCCGTCCCCCGCCTGCCCTGACCCCCGCCTGCCCGACATTGTCCGTGGGTCCCCCGGAGCCTTACCTGAGCCGTCGCTCCTCCCCCGCGCTCCTCAGTTCACCGCTCCTTGTCGCTCATCACCGCTCCTCCCGCCTCTCCGCCGGTCCTCACCGCCTGTCCGCCGCTCGTCACCGCTCCTCCCCCGCGCCATGTCTGCCGCTCCTGGACGCCGCTCCTCCACGCGCTCCTGACGTCAGCACGCAGTTCGCGGCCGGCGCTACTTCGAAGGGACTACTTTTTTTTTAAGGTACATTTTTTAAATAACGCATATTTTTATAGTTTATATAGCCTATGTCCATCTGCACACCCTGACGATTACAATGATGTATCGGGTGTGTGGATTGGCGCTGTGGTTCCCGAGTTTACCCGCCTCAAAGGTTCAAAGTTCTTGCTTTATAATAGTAGTATAGATTACCTGGAAGTAAAAGACCAACATAATAGATGTACAATATTTTTTTTTTTTTAGCCACATCTTTGACCCTGCCCCAATGCTCACTGACCACCCACCCACCCCCATTAAACTGAGGCTTACAGTTCACATACTTTTTTTTAATGTACTTCAATCGCTGGTAATACCTTATGGTTCTCAGTATTTGCGGCTAACTCATCTATTTGAAATGATTGGTTCCTCTTAAAAAGGGGCAGGCATTGTTGTGAGAAACACATTAGACTGCTTGCTCGGGTTTATCTACAACATATGAATGCTTCCATCAAGCAGCCACCATATTGTTTGGTATTGTTGCACAAAGTACATGAATTCATACATTCTAACAGTACAATGGTTGAAGATGGCAGATTTCACTGGCGAAATATCTCCTAAATAGGAGTATTTGAGTTTTTCCTGAAAAGTGCGCTGTTGGGCTGTAGGGGATGGTCGAAAGGAAATGAATTTCCCATTGTGAAGGTCCAGTGGGAGAACAATTTTTAAGGTGAATTGTGCTTCCACTGACGGAGGATACCAGAGAAATTAATATCTTAATGCAAAGAACTTGAAAAACTCCGATTACATTGATTTCTTATAGATATGAGGGAGGCTCTATATTTCCTCAGAGAAAGAAGCAGTAAAGCTGCACAAAATAAATGAAACACAATTATAATTACAGCGGAAGTTGAAGTATTGTTTTGTGAGCTAAGGGTAATGTGTATTCAAGATATGTATTGTATACTAGGGCGTAGTGGAAATATAACTACTCTATTGTATGTTAGAAATAGCACAGTTCCAAAATGGATTGTATACAGTTGATATCGCAGATACAAAATTTGTTTGTATACTATAGGTATTGTAATTAGAAGATATGTAATGTATACAGTGGATATTACACATACAAAATGTGTTTGTATACATGCAAGATATGTATTGGGTTAGTGAAGCCACATGAGATGTATTGTATGCTTGAGGTCGTTTAGATTCAAGAGATGTATTTAAGGAGTAGTGTAGGTGCAATAAATCTATTGTATGTTAGGGTCAGTATCGGTACAAGAGGTATACTATCCGATGGATAGCACAGATACAAACTGCAGGTATATGTATTGTAGCCTTGTATTAGTGTAGACACAAAAGATGTATGTGTGAGCTAGTTTGAATTCAGGATACGCGTGATATGCTTACATTAATGTACATACAGGATATGTATTGAATGTTAAGGGTAATGTAGATGCAATAAATATATTGTTAGTTAGGGTTAGTATAGGTATAAGACATATTTTATAGGAGGGACAGCACAGACACAACAATTGCTGGTATACTGAAGGCAGTGCAAATACAAGATATGTATTGTATTCTTGGGTTAGTCGTAGACACGAGATATATTGTATGTTTGGGAGAGTGTAGATTCAGGAAATGTATTGTTTTCTAAGGTTAATATATATACAAGACATATATTGCATGTATATGTTGATACAATAGATGCATTGTATGATGAGGTATTATAGGTACGAGAGATGTCCTGGATACTAGGATAGCACAGATACAAACTTTCTTTGTATGCTACAGGGAGTGTAAATATAGGTTGTGCATTGTATTTTGTGGACTTGCATAGACACAAGAAATGCATTGTATACTTGGGTTAGTGTAGATACAAGATATGTATTGTATGCAAGGGATAACGTAGACACAAGAGATGTATTGTAGGCTTACATTAGTGCAATACAATGGACAGCACAGATACAAGAGATTTGTTGAGTGCTTGGGTTAGTGTAAAAATATATGGATGCAGGGATAATGTAGATATAATACATGTATTCTATGTTAGATGTCCTGCATAGTAGGGAGAGCACAGATGCCAAAAGTGATTTTATGAAGAGTAAAAAAAGATATGTATTGTGTTCTTGGGTTAGTGTAGACACAAGAGATGTAGTGTATGCTTGGATAAGTGTAGATAAAAGATTGTTTTTATTTTTTATTTAATGCGATTTTATATATTATTTTTTATTTAATGCGATTTTATATAGCGCAAACTTTACCCGAAGGTGTCAGAGCGCTTTACATAAGAACCAGTTGCAAAACATAAGGATTTAGGATTACATGGATTACATAAAAGATACAAACAGAAAAAATTGCAAATGTATAAGATGTAAAGTCACACAAGGAAGAGATATAAACAGAAAGAAAAATTGCAAATGTACAAATAGTAAAGTCACTCAAGGAAGAGAAACAAATGTATATACTCAAAGAGTCACATTGGAATGGTAGAGAGTACAAAGGTCTACTTCATATACTAGTGATTAGAGTTATCTCTATATACATAAGGAAGGGATACGAATGGATATGCTCTAAGAGTCACATAGGAATGGTAGAGAGTACAAAGGTCTACTGCATTTACTAGCGATTAGAGTTATCTCTCTATACATATATACACATAGTAGATTTTCTCAGGTCAAGACCCCAAAAAAAGAAAATCAGAGTTCCATTAAGTGGGGTCGGAGGGGGGACGCAGTCACAGCACCAAGGGAGGGTGGGAGGGATACAAGGGTATGGAGAAAAGGCAAATCAGAAAAGGGAAGAAACATTTGAGGATCGTCAAGGGGGAAACGAGGGAAAAGGGTTAAAGGACGAGGGAATGGACAAGATGGCGGGTCAGGGTCCAGAGAAAAGCAGCAGAGAGCAGCAGCAAAATGGCGGCCAGGACAAAAGAAAATGTAAAGAAGTCCAGGAGAGTCCGTGGCGTAGTTTCTTTCATTCAAATGTGGCTGCAGGGCTGCTGCCGGCATCTGGTGTTTTCAGGGCCCCGCTGCTTTGTTTTGCAGAGGGGTGTGTGTGCCCCGAAGGCCACTCCACACGGGCCCTCTCTGCTGGCCCAGAATTGCAGGTGCTGCTGCAGACGTTGGGCGGGCGGGGAGCGCGGCAGGGCTCACCATTCTCGGCGGGGGCTGCATGGTGATCCTGCAGGTCCGGGAGAACCATAAATCCTTGGTGTGGCGAGGAGCCTTTGGCGCTGCTCTGGCCCCTGGGCGCGCGAGGAGCCCGGGCTCCTCTTTAGAGCGGGCCGCGGGAGCCGCTGATGTTGGGTGGCGGGTTGGACGCCAGGCTGACAGGGCTTCCCGCTCCCCACATTCCTGCCTCCTAGGGTCTGGGCGGGCGCCTCGGACACATCGATCCCCGTCCCACGCTGCTCCGCCTAGGCTCCGGGGGAGAGCCCTGGCTGCATGGCAGAGCCCGCCTCTCGCTTCCTGCAGCGGGAAGAGCGTTGTTCCTCCCTCATCACTGGTGACCCGGGGGGCCACAGCCGGTGATGAGAATATAAAATGAGGTGGAACAGATGATTGAGAGAATCGCTCCCGAGTGCCGTCAGCAGATGTATTGTATGCGAGGGATAGGGCAGATACAAGAGATGTATTATGTGCCTGGGTTAGAGTAGATAAAATATATGTATTGTATGCAGGGATAATGCAGATATAATGCATGTATTCTATGCTCGTTGTAGTATAGGTACAAGAGATGTCCTGTACACTAGGAAGAGCACAGGTACCAAAAGTGCTTTTATGCTACAAGTAGGGTAAATACAAGACATGCATTGTATTCTTGGGTTAGTGTACACACAAGAGATGTATTGTCTGCTTGGGTTAGAGTAGAGTCATGATATATACTATGCTGGAGGTAGTGGAGTTCATTCTAAATACAACCTTTTAAAAATGACTGTGAAGGCTGAATAATGGATTTGGAGTCTTAAAACAATTGCCAAGTTTTTTTAGAGGGAGAGTCTCCTGGACCTGAAATCCTCCATATCAAACAGACTATTATTTCTAGTGTGCCATTAAAACAAACTAGAAGTTTATGTTCACAAAATATTTGTTTAAATGAAAGAGAGCTATACATTTACATGGCATTTTTGACTACATCTTTCTTAGAAAAACGTATTTTCCAAATCCAGGACTGATACAAATGAGACACAGTGTTGCTGGATGTGTGGTAGTGTACCAACCACACACGTGCTCAAAGTGTACTGTCATGAAAACACACTGTTGTCACACTGTTCCTGTTAGTAGCACGGGATGAACTTTGGCTCTGCACTAGGTGACACACAGCTTTGGGGAACTAATCGTCTCAGGTGGCAACAGGTTGATACAGTAATGTTGACAATTGTTTTAGCCTCTTGTGGTATAGGAACGCCTTGGTCAGGATGAAGCAACACCATTGCTGTTCTTGCTTTGGATGAAGAGACTTTGTTATGGAAAAGTGTTGCGTAACTCGCTTAGCATAGCTCTTGTCTAGCATTGGACAAACCTTTCCTCTAGCACTGTATGTCAAGTTGCAAATGTGCATCTAAAATCAAACGAAGGACCTTATTTGGCCCATGTAGCTGTGCATACACCGACTCCGGTGAACAGCTCAAGACATAGCAGCATCAGCGTTAGATTTAATAGGTGAAACTGATTAATAGGCAACATATTGCTCAGTGGCGCAACTTCTCAAAAGATACTTTAATCAATTAACCTCCAGATTCCTACGAGCCTGTTAAGTCTTGAGTGAGGTTCTTCAAGAATGAGACACCACCCAGTCAAGTAGAGAAGGGTACCTTTTTATTTACACGTTAGGCTCAGGAACATGGCTGTAGGCAGGGTATCATCCTTCCATCAGCAGCTACCATCTACTGGCTTTCACTCAGCCCACATCAACATTTGGTTACATCATCATTCACTCTCAACTTTGCAGACAGCAGCTCAGACATACAAGGAATGAGGGTACACTGGATAAACCTGTGGTCTCTTTTCAAGAACATATATGTACAGAAAGGGATATTCTGTGTTTTCAATCTACATGATCAGTACCCCAAATAAGGGACTGGTTTGAACCATCATGGAGGTCATATCTTCTCAATGAGGGGCATGGAAAATGGTATTCACAAAGTTCATCCTTAATGACTGAAATGACTGCAATGGTGATGAAAAGTGGGACATTTTCTACAAAGAAATTGTTAATATGGTTAGGGCAGTGTCAGGCACATGACAGACTCAGTGGTGACTGCCGCCAATCATACCTGGTAAGGTGGAAAGGAAGGGTGGGGCGTGTGTGTGTGGGGGGTGTTGGGAAATAAGAAAAATAATTTACCTGTTGCTCCGTTCCTACGGCAGCCTCATTGCTCCTGCTACTCTCCTCCTCCAGAAGTGGATGGGCATAAAAGCACAGGCTCCCTACCCAATCCAGATGCTGCTCTCATAGTATGAAAGCAGCACCAGGATTGGTTGAGCGGCCTTGTTTGACACTCAAACAGTGCATTGGAGCCTGTGACATTTCTCCAACCCAGCTGTGCAACAAATTTGGGTTCGAGAAACATAACTACGCATGCCTGTCTGGCCCGCCTTGGACGGCCAGCCAAACAGACATGCGCACTTATAAGTGCTCACCACTCCTTCCTTTTATGGCCTGGGCCTGCCGCTCTCACTCCCATGAACGCAGCGCAGAGATAAATTAAACAATAATAACAATGTTTTATTATAGTTTTATTTATCATATGCTGGCAGTGGGGTGACGCTCTTCCGCCATTGCGGAGGAGCAGCCCCTGTCCAGACTGCATTATTATTCCAGATGCCCCGGCTTTTGCTTAAATTTCATCAGTGCATCATTGTGCCAGGGCTAATAATGGTCTTCTCAGATGTGTGACCTGAGACAGCCTTAGATCAATAGATTCCATCCCTGGCATTTTAGCAGTGGCAGTGGAACTAGGGATACCCTTGAAATAAATCACATGGTGATGAGCAATAAAGATGCCCTTGAAGTGTTTTTTCTTCTGGCAATGTCTGCTGCATTTTCAAAGACACACTGTCCAATATAAGACAACTCCTCGGACAAACGGTTCCGAATTAATTTAAAACAGAGAGACCTATGGTTTTTATTTTCCTTTCTTTGACTACAAAGTGTATGGCTGTTGTACCCGAGTACGTTAAAGGACAAAGCTGCAGCATTTCAAATGTCTTCTAGCACTCATGTAAATAAAAACAATTGCTTGGCCTTCAAACTAAACTTTGAAAGTAGTTTGAAGTATCCCAGCATCATGTGAAGTACACAAGACTAAAACAAGAAAAATAACGTTTACCTTATATGATCCAAAGAGGGATAAAACCACTCTCATTTTTCATTTCTCAATTTTAATTTTGCCCTATTTTTATTTAAAATGACAAGAATTAAAACCTCAAAATCATTATATTTGTTAATGTAATCGGAAAGTAAATATACTAATGGATACAATGCTGTTTATCTTGTCTCATGAATGCCGGAACTTACAGTGCCGCACATTGTGTGGAGCCCCGGTATCAGTGAGTGCGAGCACTCATTGTGTTTAGGGATCAAATTGCGTGTATGGTGCATTATTACCACACCAGAGACAAGGTAAAACTGCTTTGCTGCAAACAAAACCATCCCATCGCAACCTGCAAACACTGGTGGTCAATGTGGAGGTAAAATCTGTGAAAGCATTTAACAGCAAGGTTATTCCTTCAACCCTGCCAGTATCGGCTATCTCACACCTAGAGCTTGGAAAGGGAAGTTGAACAAAGTTATATCTCCTCTTCAGAAAAGCTTTAAAACCCACTTTCTTTGAATAACCCAGTAAGAAGTGAGCAAGGTACAAAAGAATGGTTTAGCGCCAACAAGCCCTTATCAGCAACCCTTAGCGCTTTATAAAACATCATGCCATACCATACCATAAAATACCATTACATAACATATAGCATAACACAACATAACATGTCACCCTCAAGCTAAATTTGGAGGTAAATATACCTCCAGATTTTTGCATCATAGTGTTTTTGTTATCTTGAACGTTCCATACTTTCCTGGGAAGCTTGATTCCGGTCCAGGGAAGACATGGCTTGGCAGTTTGGGCTGGACTGTTCCGATGAGGCACAGGGTCAGACTGATTTGCATATGGCCATGTCTGAACTGGGGTGGCGGAGTGAGCTAAAGAACGGTGATGGATTAAACCCAGATCAGTTGACTGGGGGTGAGTGTTTGTATTGTCAACGCTCCGTCCATCATCACCTTTGGTTTTTCTTTGTTCGCCCTAAGTTGGCAGGGTATGCTCAGACGTGAGTCCCTTGCTCACTTTGCCACTGGAGTTAAGCAAGCCCGGCTGAAGACGGCTGTAATGCCAGAAACCGGTCCTGGGAAGCTTGATTCCGGTCCAGGGAAGACATGGCTTGGCAGTTCGGGCTGGACTGTTCCCATGAGGCACAGGGTCAGACTGATTTGCATATGGCCATGTCTGAACTGGGGTGGCGGAGTGAGCTAAAGAACGGTGATGGATTAAACCCAGATCAGTTGACTGAGGGTGAGTGTTTGTATTGTCAACGCTCCGTCCATCATCACCTTTGGTTTTTCTTTGTTCGCCCTAAGTTGGCAGGGTATGCTCAGACGTGAGTCCCTTGCTCACTTTGCCACTGGAGTTAAGCAAGCCCGGCTGAAGACGGCTGTAATGCCAGAAACCGGTCCTGGGAAGCTTGATTCCGGTCCAGGGAAGACATGGCTTGGCAGTTCGGGCTGGACTGTTCCCATGAGGCACAGGGTCAGACTGATTTGCATATGGCCATGTCTGAACTGGGGTGGCGGAGTGAGCTAAAGAACGGTGATGGATTAAACCCAGATCAGTTGACTGGCGGTGAGTGTTTGTATTGTCAACGCTCCGTCCATCATCACCTTTGGTTTTTCTTTATAAAACATCATGCCATACCATACCATAAAATACCATTACATAACATATAGCATAACACAACATAACATGTCACCCTCAAGCTAAATTTGGAGGTAAATATACCTCCAGATTTTTGCATCATAGTGTTTTTGTTATCTTGAACGTTCCATACTTTTGCACTGGATGTTGTGTTTTTCTGACTGATGGTAGTCATAATTTTCCTCTTTTTGAGCTATGGTATGGCCTGCCCAGCTAGTTTCAGCTTCTGTTACCACCACAGGATCCAGCATCATCCCGTAGACTGTCCATAACAGGCTTCTCCCACGGTTAACTCATGAGCTAACAGTAGCTCTCTAGGTACCTGTAAGTAGCTCTCTTGTGTGTATCCCAGCCTACTAAACGAGAAGCTTTAGTTTGGCTGAATTAGTATATGTATACCAACATTGAAAATGTGTGTAATTTAAGAACTCCTAGCTGAAGTTGGAGAAAAAATAGTGGAATTTCCAAAATATATTTAAAGCTGATAGTTGAGTGATAAATCATTTGGTGTTCGAAAGACTTATTACTAATATTATTACCTTCGTGCCTGGGGTGTTTCAGCTATGAGTGTTATGTATAACTCAGGTAAAGACATTCCAAATTCATAAATCTTTTTTTCATTACTGCTGAAAACCTTGCTTGATGCCCTGAGGTGGTCACTGGTACTAATCTTGCAAAGGGTGGCTACTGTTGTAAAATTGTCTGACATGCCGCCAGGCGCGCAACACCCATTGGGCTCAAAGGGCTTCAGCCCCCCTCCTATCATGTGTGGCAGACCGGGCTGAGAGAGCTTCCCGGGCGCACACACAGAGGCACCCACGAACTTCACAGGTCTTTAAAAAGACCTTTTGCTTGTTAATGAGGCTTTGTTTTTTTCACCCCTTCTTAGAGCCCCTGCACCTCCACTCCGCCTATTCCAGGAAAAATGAGTGCCCCCCCTGCACCCCGAAAATGTTCTCTCCCCTCCTGTCTTTAGCTGCGCCTCTGTAAGTAGCTCGTATCAAAGAAAAGGTTGGAGATCCCTACTCCATAATATATGTAGATACCAACTTTGCATGGTGTGCACTGAAGACACTTACACAATCGTGCCTCTCCTCTCATCCTGCAGGCTGCCAGGCCTCGGTCTGTGTAGACCCTTCCAGAGTTGGGGGTATTTAAGACGTGGTTGACAGATTTCACTTCATGTAAGCTGAGGCACCATGCTGGCAGACCTAAAATTTCATTTAACAACTCAATACGTTCTGGGATATGTTGTCTTCATTGCATTTCACTAGAATCATTTCAATGAATGCATCTGACAATCATGCTGTGTAAAAGGGAATGCCTGGAAACTTGGTGTCCTGCCATCATGCTGTTATTTTGTAACCCTAGTTAGGAAGCGTGAACTGTCTTTGGCCACAAACACTTCTTGGCTAGGAGTTGCCTGTGGCAGACTATTCTGTGTGCTTATCGTCTGAGGGCATACTTCTATGGCACAATATTTATGGATATTATTGAATGTTAGATAAGTGCCATCGGACATTGTGTGACTGACACTGTAAGCGTGATGGCAAAACTTGCTTACCAAATTAGACTTTAATATGTGTTTTATTTTACAATAACGCTACATTTTTTTAATGAAACAACATTCTGAATGAAACATTTTCAAACACTAGATACAAAGTGCTTCTCATGGAAATATATACATTTGGAGGTACTTACTTATGAGTCATGCAGTCTGGATAATTGCTGGAAATTGTGAAATTGAGGTAGATTCCTCAACTCTGTAGCACCAGTAACTTTTTCATTTTTGAGATATTTTGTGTGTATGCTGGGAACTGGGTATTTCATGAAGAAGGAGAACTATTACACCTGCAGCAATATAATTATTAAAATGTGTTTCCACAATTGCTCTGTCAATTGCATTAACCCCACCTATTGCCACAAGCTATTTGCTTTAAAAGAACTGAAGGAATCTCTTTTAACAGTGGCAATGGCAGAACAGAAAGTTTCTACCGGTCGAGAAATTCAATTTCTTAAAATACCACACTGCTAAGACTATTTTTCAATGTGCACAGTATTATCCAAAAAAAGAAAAGTTAACCAATCAGGAGGCAGCTCACACCACCTAACTCATTCCACATGATTACATTGAACAATCACATGACAGCGGATGGTCCCACAGCATGGTATATTTATGTGTCGAGACCAGGGTTCACTATTTTGCCTTTAAAGCAGAAAGTAGTGAAAGTATTCCAGTGATTGTTTCCAATGTTTTAGTGTCACAAAAATTACTTTTTATGCAGTAGGTGCTATCTGTAAATGTTATGATGTCATTACTCTACCACACCACGTTTAGCCAACTTATTGATCTAAATGCAGTCCCAATCCAAAATGAGACGATGTACATTCGGCCATCCCTTCACCCTGCTAAAGAATGCTTTTGTCCCACATTTCACAAATATTGCACATTTAGGGGTTCATTAGGATGGCAGGTGGACTTTGTCCGCCCACCATCCTCCCATGGAATGGGACACACTGGCGGGCGCATCCTGCATTCCTGACATTGCGGCGGGTGGTGCACTCAGCACCGCCCGCCACAATGCCAGGAAGGCATGTTGTGCACTTCCATGCACAACATGGCAGGCACCGCGCGGTGCCTGCCATGTTGTGCATGGAACTGCAGGGGGGTACCATAGGAACCCCCCATATGCACCCCCCACTCCCCAGGAATCCCTGGGGGCCCGCAATGGCCCCCACAGGGAGACTCCACATGCCTTTCCATGCGGGCAATGCCGCCACGGAAAGGCATGTCCCAGGACACATACCAATATGGCTGGTGGTGTCTAACAGACACCGCCACCATATTGAACCCTTTTCCACCCGGTCGACATGTCGGTGGCTACCACCGGCCCAGCGGCGGCGATCCACCCGCCATGCTAATGGGGCCCTTAGTGAGATCACCTAAATGGCCAGGATCCGCTCTAGGAACATTATTTTGTATTGTATTGTAACTGCATTTATATAGCGTGTGCTACCCCTGATGTGGCTTTTACAGGAGTGTTGCACCAAAGTTGGTGCAGGTTAGTGCTGTACATCTCTAGACATATGTTTCTGGATTTCATCCGTCACCAGTAGAGATAAAACCAAATTTTGTATGGGGTTGCTGAGCAGGCTGCCACAATCCTCACAGGTCTCAGTACCTCTCACAGGTGCACAGGTGCATCTCCACAAGCTCGTGAGCTCAATGGCTCAAGGGAGCCTTTTCATAACCGGAAGAGATGGGAGCACACTGCTTCACCTCCAAGAACAGTTCGCCCATTAGCATTATCGTAAATGCAGTTCTTAGTACATGCTTATTTGAGATTTTACTGGAGTGTTCCACTAAAGTTGGTGCAGGTTAGTGCTGTACATCTCTAGACACGTGTTTCTGGATTTCATCCGTCATCAGTAAAGATAAAAAGGAATTTTATATGGGGTTGCTGAGGAGGCTGCCACAACCCTTACAGGTCTCAGTGCCTCTCATAAGTGCACAGGTGCATCTCCACAAGCTCGTCAGCTCAATCGCTCAAGGGAACTTTTTCAAAACAGGAAGGGGTGGGAGCACACTGCTTCACCTCCCAGCACAGTTCTCCCTTTAGCATTATGGTATATGCAGTTCTTAGTACATGCTTACTTGAGATTTTACTGGAGTGTTCCACCAAAGTTGGTGCAGGTTAGTGCTGTACATCTCTAGACACGTGTTTCTGGATTTCATCCATCATCAGTAGAGATAAAAACGAATTTTATATGGGGTTGCTGAGCAGGCTGCCACAATCCTTACAGGCCTCAGTACCTCTCACAGGGGCACAGGTGCATCTTCACAAGCTCGGCAGCTAAATGGCTCAAGGGAGCCTTTTCAAAACAGGAAGGGGTGGGAGCAGACTGCTTCACCTCCCAGCACAGTTCCCTCCTTAGCATTATGGTAAATGCAGTTCTTAGTACATGCTTACTTGAGATTTTACTGGAGTTTTCCACCAAAGTTGGTGCAGGTTATTGCTGCAAATCTCTAGACACGTGTTCCTGGATTTCATTCGTCATCAGTAGGGATAACAATGAATTTTGAACATTATCAGTTTTGTTTGACTTTGTATATTTTGTTTTTATTTTGTGTTCTGTGGTACGTGGTTTGTTCCGATAGTGTGTGGTTTAGATATGTTGGTTGAGATTTTCAAAAGTGGATACTCATTGGGGTGTGCACTGATCATACTGATATGCTTTTGGGGAAAGACGAAAATAACGAAGATAAAAAAAAATATTGGGAAAAGGCTAGTGGCCACACAAATTCAGGTAAAGAGGAACTTGATGAAATAGATCAGATTAGATAAGATCTTTAAACTTGAGCAGATCCTCCCATATTTGTAGCGGCGGTTTTACTACGGTGGTAGGGCTACATTTATTTAAATGTTTGATACTGATTATTTAACATTTGTGGACTGTGCTGCTGCCACTACATGTGACCTCTTATTACCTCTTATTGCTCTAAGTGATGGATGGAATGCTTGAATTTATCTCAGCTAATGGTAGTTATTCAGAGCCACTTCCTGGTCCTTTGGTTTTTTTTTGCCCACAATGCCACCTCAGATTACACCAGCCTTATGCAAATAAGCCTTGGCCCTCCTCCAATAGGAATAGTGCTTCCTGAACTGCCAGATCAGGATCTCTCTGAAACAGAACACAAGCAACCCAAGACCAGTTTCGTCCTAGTCGAGTGCAGCTTACTTCCAGTGGCTCAGTGAGCATGGGTCTTACGGCTAGGCATACCTGTCGCACCTAGGGTTTCACAACGAAAAATACAAACAAGTAATGGATGGAATGCTTGGATTAATTTAAGCTATTGGTAAATATTAAGGGTTGGCATAGCCCGCATAATTTTCAGGAACGTAATTATGGGAAATTACAGCAAAATTACTCAAGATTACTCAGAATAACACAAGGAGCGTAACTCAGCCTTTTGTTCTATTTTCCACTGTTGTGTCCAAAATTAGCTTGTGTTTCCATATTTTGCTAAGAAAATAGAGATAAATGCAACATTGCAGAAACAGGCGCAGCCAGCAGCTGCCCACACTCCCTACGTTTGTTGTCCCTGTGCTCCTGTAGTAGTAGCAAACGGTCATAATTGCATAATTTTCAGTACTTTCGCGTCAAAAGAGGAACGCAAAATTACCAATATGACTCCGATTACTCTGTTGTAATTAAAATTCAGGATAAGCCAAGTAATTTCCCAGGTCTGCATCCCAGACCATAAACTCTGTTGAGTTCCTCCCATATGTGTAGCAGCTGTCTGGTTAAAGTTACATAAATGTTTAATCTGAAGGTTATTTAACATTTGTCTACTTTGCTGCTGGCACCAATGTAGTCTCTCAGAGCTCTCGTATTGTCCATTAGACTCCTAACATAGGTGTGCCCGCAGTTTGAAGAAGAGGATAGTTAGATTGTTGCAGTCTTAAGAGTGGTGTCCCTTCCTATACACATATAACGTGGCCTGGTGGGAACATCTGTGACAAATGTCGTAACATCTTAGGGTTACAAATACTTGTTAGATGTGGTATCTTTTGGCGTGATTCCCCTCTCTTTTTGCTTCTGAACTCCTGTTTTTGACGGAGTGCTGAATTTTGTTTTTGCTGGTTTTAGGACTCTTGGCACTTTACCACTGCTGACCTAAAGTGCAAGTGCTTCCTATGTAAAATATGAGGGTAATTGGTTTCTCCATGATTGTCATATTTGATTTGCTAGTAAGTTCCTAGTGCAATGCACTATATGTGCTCAGGGCCAGTAAATCAAATGCTACTACTGTGCCTGCAGCACTGATTCTGCCACCCACTCGATTAACCTTGCAAACATGTCTCAGACCTGCCTATGCAGTGTCTGTGTGTGCAGTTTCAAACTGCCATTTCAACCTGGCAAGTGCACCTAATTGCCAGGTCCAAACATTCCCTTGTAGTACACACCCCCAAGGTAGTCCCAAGGTAGCCGAATGGGCAGGGTGCAGTGTATTTAGAAGGTGGGACCTGCACTGCTGTGTTTTACGTGTCCTGGTAGTGAAATACTGCTAACTTCGTTTTTTTACTACAGCAAGGCCTATCTCTCCGATAGGTTAGCATTGGAGCTGCCTTATAACATTGTACAAGTATATCTATCAATTGGAAGCTGATAGAAAATTTGAGTTTAACGTCTCTGGACTCACAACCTAATAATATAGGGCCTCATTTATGAGGCTATGCGTCACTTTTACGCTGCTGGTGCGTCACTTTTTGTGACGCACCAGTGGCGTAAAAAATGCACCTTGTTGCGCCATATTTACAAAGTGACGCATCTAGGTAGATGCGTCACTTTGTAAACCCTTGCGCCACATTATACCTGTGCCAGGTATAATGTATGCAAGGGGGGCATATTGACGCAAGAAAGGGTCGCAGAAGTGACGCAGTGAAATGTATGTGGTTTCGGTGCGCCACTTCTAGGACACAAATGCGTCAATTTCTTACGCCTGCCTCACAGCAGGCGTAAGACTGACGCAGGCCCTTTCACATGGGGCTTGCCCCATGTGAAAGGATACATTGCTGGAGTTGCGTCAATTTTGTGACACACTCCAGCGATGCGTCACTTTTGCACAATACAGATACGTCAGAAATACTGACGTATTTGTAACTCCTTGCGCAATGATGCGTCATACTGTAAATATGACGCATCATTGGTGTTGCAAGGAGGACGCTGTGAAAAGTGACGCATCGCTGTTTTCACGCAGTGATGCGTCACTTTTCATAAATGAGGCCTATAGCTTTTAGTAAAGTTGTTTTTTAAATTGCAGGTCTGAAAATGTCTCTTTTTAGAGAGTTGACATTTTCTTACTTTAACCATTCTGTGCCGCTTTCTGCATGTCTGCTGAATATACATCTGGGGTAGGATGGCAGTTGGCCTGTTTGTGCATTTACTCGAGACAGTCACACAAAGGAAGCTGAGTTGTGCCCTGCATATTCTGATGGCCCAACACCAGGCTTATGGGTCTTTCTGAGCTAGACTGGTGGGAGGAGTTGATACTGACACCTAAATAGCCCTGGCCTATCCTTCACACAAAGCATGCTCTCCCCCCCCCCCCCCAACCCCCCCCCCTCCCCCCAGGGTGTCTGGATTCAGGGCAGGGAAAGACAGGCTCTTGTGCACTACAAACACTGTCCTTTGAGGATATCACAGATGAAGCCCATACAGAGAGAGGATATTGCACAGTTTTCAGACTGCCCTATATATTTTTTAAGATAGACTCAAAACTGTTAACAGTTTATGCTTAACATGTGCTGCCTTTTTCATTTCCTAATTGTGTTTTTGTAGAAGAGACTACAGCCACTACACTGTCTTTTTCAGGACTCAGGCTGTCTCCTCAAGTCCTTGGGGGGAAATGGATATAAATCAGAACTGGAAGGATGATTGGTCCCAGGTACCGACACCCTCTGAAGACTTCATTAAGAGAGGTTTGAGAAGTCTTTTTACTTTGGGGCCTACTGAGAAATATGGGTTGGAGGGAGCGCAGGCTGAAGAGATTCATTTGCCATGTATCACCTTCTTCCTCAGAGGTGCTGTCAGCAAAATGGCCATATGGACTATTTTGATGCTACTATTGGTGTCACATTAAGTAGTAGATCCACTGTGAGGAAGGATGAAAAACATAATGTCATGGGGACCAGAACCACGACAGATGCTCTTACATAAAGCTAACGTTTGAGATGGCAGCTGCATGCTCATCCTAGCTGGACCTGCAGTCCACGCAACCTCAAATGTCACAATTTACAGCAAAATATTTTTTTTTTGTAGCAGCTAGAAATGACAAAGCAGAGAGGAAGGCAAATGAATAGGACTGATGGTAAAGTATGCAGGGGTGTTCATGCAAGAGCTGGTGTGTGTAACAGAACTGATCCCACAAAGTAATCATGGATCAAGCTTAGCTACCCATTATATGGTGATATGGTTACCTATCAGTGATTATTAGTAATGGCAGCACGACAATGAGTGATAATAGTACAATTATTTGTACATGGAAATATGGAGAGTTTAAATCACCCTTCTTACTAATTGTTCCAAATACTCTGAACTGCATGTTAGTTGTGTTTCTATACGCCATTTTAGATTGGGAATGCATCCGGTTACCTATTTCCAGGGCCACTGGAATTATGCGGGTGTGCGGCTGCAGCGACTTTCGCATGATTATAGATTTGTCGCATTTGCCACATCGTCTATCATCTGATGCATAATCTGCAGATTTTAACAAAAAATGTGTTTCTAGCTCAAACGGTTCCAACGTTACTAAAAAAGGCAGCATCACTTGTTGCTGCGCAGAGGAAGGCTCCTTACAGAGATGTACAGGCCACCTCCCAGATCCTATTGTTATATTTGGATATTAAACTGGTACTAGTAAAGAGGTGCAACTAATGCTCTGTCAGTGTTAACAAGCTTAAAATTGACATAATAATGAAGTAATACTAACACAAAACGTGGCACATGCATTTACTCAACTCTGCCGCATAATTTAGGCCTCCAGTGCCGCATAATTCCAGTGGCACTGCCTATTTCATGAGTATTGGGCTAAATCCACTCATCGGCGGGAAAATTACCTCTTCACACGAAAAGGATATCCCTGTCGGAAGAATGCTGTCACTGCGCTTGGGCCTTTTCCGCATGAACTGTGCGCTGACGTCTCTAGGTGGCAATGGCGAGGCATTCAAAAATCCTTAGTAGCTCTGCTCTGCTCAGGTGCCCCCTCGACCTCCATTCGTAAGGGAGAGCAAGTCACATATTATGTCCAAACCAAACCACTTCCTGCGTCCACGCTGCGCGCCTTTCTCTGTTGACAGAATCTGCGCCAACAAATGCAGGCGCTCACACAGAATAATCCTGGCGGAGGTGTGAAGCCAGACAAAAGCAAATAGAATCCTGGGATCAGAAGCCTGGCAGGGGGACTCGGCTCCCAGATGGCCGCTGTTTACCGTCGACTGACGCCATTTGTGAAAGTAAGCACAGGCACGACCAGGCCTAGGGAATAGGGAAGACTGCGCCCAGACCTGTGCCTTGGGAAGGCTGGAGGGGCTTGGGCAGAGCTATCCCCATGTCAGGTGTAATATTTATCATTTGCCTGACACTGACTGTCATGGGGAGGCTTATTGCATGCCAGGCATCAGGGGCGCAAATGGACCCGAATTTTGGAGGGGCGGGGGCGTTGCGGGGGTGTCTAAGCTACTAAACAGTGAGGGGCGGAGCCAACTTCAGTGCCTGAGTCAAAATTATTGAAGGTCACTCCCCTTAGTAATTCAACACTGTTAAATGTTGCATTGTGTTGCACATTGTGGTAGTGAACCTTGATGGAAGTTTCTGGACAATTAGTTAGTGGCTGGGGTCCAGTTTAATTGGTTGCAGCATAACAAGAACATTAAAATATGTTGGCGCGATTTGCATAATCCTCAACCCTTCATGCTGCATTAAAAAATGCTGGCTTATGTTGAAGTGTAATTACATTTGTTTGGTTAATGTTCTGCTCACACTGCATGTACCAGCATACATTTCCCATACAATATTTGCAGGGTAGGATATTTGTGCACAGGACGCCTCGTTGTCACGGGCAGAACACCTCATGTCTATGTATTGTAACACACAGGATGTGGGCTCGATATTACAGAGAAGTCCAGAGATCCAGCTCCCATCAAATACTCTTGGAACTGATATGCCTGAGATGCTACGCACATTTGGCATGAAGTTGGCTTGTACACAGGCCGGCTTTAGGACAGTGCGACCGGTGCGGCCGCACTAGCCGCTGAGCTGTGGAGGTGGGCGCTGACCTCATGGGATGTGCTGTGTATAGCAAAAACCTATGATTGGAGAGATAAAGGGCACTTATGCCTGCTGGTAGTGAGAGAATCCGAGGGGGAAGTCATGGGGTGTGGGGGCACCAAAAATGATTGGCGCCTCCAGGGCTGAAGCCATCCCTGGCTGTACAACTCCTCAAAGCACCAAAAGCGATCACCAAGATTGGGTATCCATCCACGGTGCCCACACAGCAAAGACCAGCTACCTAAAGCTGTAACATGCCAATGAATATTGGCAGAAGCAGAACATGATATAATTTGTGAAAATATCGACCAAGCGTGCGCGAGGAATGCCTGAGCTGGTCTGTGAATTATTTACGAATGGTTTTACTTATGGCACAGTGTTGGCCTTTCAGTGTGATTTGTGTACTGGGTGGTGCTATCATGAATCTTATGCAAATGTACAGTAATGGCTTAAAATATTCCTTGCAGTAAAAATACGCGAATGCATGGAATTTGCTTCTAAAAAAGAGTGGCAGGGCTCACTAAGAGAAAATAAACGAAGAGTATTTGATCAACAGGAGTAATCCATGTGAGGGGACCAGAGCTACAAACATACTGGGGTCTACCATGTTGTGATATTCTGGAAAGTGAGTACTCGACATAGGCCCAACAGTCCTGTTGGGGAGAGGATGTAACCTAACGGCTAGAGCGTCGACCTCCAAGCTGGGGAACCAGGTTCGAGTCTCGGCAGGGAGACTCATCATCCTGTGATTCTGGGCAAATTACTTAATCTTCCAAGTGCCTAACACAAATGAATGTGTCCATCTGTATCGATACTGGTGCTCATGGAAAGCACTCCGGAACCTGATATCTTCGGGTCGAGTTTGCGCTGCATTACACTAAAAAAAAACTAATCTCATTTGATTTTCAGAGGTTGATTATGCTTATCTGAGCACGGAGCAAGTACTCCAAGGCACTGAACACCTGCACTTGCTATTTTCTATTAGAAGTATGCCCTTTTGCTTACATTACCCACTTCCCAAAGCCCACTTAAACATAATTACATTTCCAGCCCTGATGGCCTCTATCCATACAGAAGCCCGGCTCACTATTACTACCTCACTCCCTCTCCACCTCGCCTTCTACAGCGGTGGACACTGAGCATAATGTAGGTCATAGGGATAATCACGAGAGCGCTCACTCTTGACACAGTGAAGCAGGTGCGCAGTTTCATGACTCTCAGTGGCTCTCTGCCTGCCCTAGTCCTTTTTAGGTCTCGGCCTACGCAGTGCGCATACGCTGCATAGGAAAGGGACCTTATGTCAGGAGCACAGCTTTCCCCGCAAACGCGTGCACATCTTGGCGATTTCCTTTCAGGAGCGCCCGGTGCCATATGGTGGCGCCAAATGGTTGCACGCTCCCGAAAGGGAATCGCCCATGCCCCCTCCCCATGCTGCCACTTTCACTGCCGCGCAGCTTTACTGCAGTGCGGCCGATGCTCTCCCTGTAAATTTGCTGGGTCGCCCACCTCTACACAGATCCATGCATTGCGTAGAGCTCTCTGCCGACACGTCTTTTGGTTCTCTTTTGGTCCCATTAGATTCATACCCCCCCAACCTAAGTTTGCTTTAAACAGGTATCACAGGCTTTTCTGGAACAGCTAAAACACTCCTTTAATCTACATGCCGCCCCCTTCTCTTAGACCGAGTCCTGCCTGACTCTTAGAACGGCGAAGGGTGATTTAAACGTTATGTGCACTCGCGAGCCGGTTATGTTATGTTATGTTATTATGGTTCTTCTATAGCGCAACAGCTACTCCAGAAGGAGTGTCCCGGCGCTTTGGCGAAGGAAGCCCTCAAGACGACAACACGACACTGAATTGTCACGTGACCAGTTATCGTTTCCTGGCTAACGAGCAGTGTGACTGCGCGCCGAAGGTCACTTCTGTCTTTACCAAGATGGTGGCGGCCGTGTACCAGTGCTACCGGGTAAGAGATGGAAACGGGGGCCTCCTTACCCATGAGTGAGGGTCGTTGGGGTTTGGCAGATGACAGTACTGGAGCACTGGGCTTGGGAGATGAAAGCAGCAACCCAGTGGCATTGAGGGCTGCAGCAGCAGAAACCGGTAGAATGTTGGTCCCAAAACCTTGGGGTGAAAAGGGAATATTAGATGGCAGAGGACTGGAGGGGAGACATAAGAACGGAGTAGACAGACAGACACTGGAGTAGCATTACGAGCATTACGACCTGAAGTGGGGCAGTCGTAAATAAGGGTAAGACCTTTGAATGGCAGACTTGTGAGGAGGACAAGGTTTTGGGTGGGAGAGGTGTTTGAATGTGGGGTCGAGACATGCGAATGACCAACCTGCGGGGTGTGGTGGTGGAAGATATGGTGTCCTATTATAACCTTTATATGGCTCCTACCACTCCTGATTTGGGTGGTGAAGTACTTGCCCACACGCATAGTTGCTAGATTGGCTATGTGTGACATCTTCATGGTTTAAGGGGGCTCATGTGTGACATTCTGCGCCTTATGTGTGGCACTGTGAGCAAAATCTAAATCGCTATTTAGCTAATCAGAAAAAGTCTCCTGTGGCGCAACATAAAGCACTTTAAGTGCTTAATACTTTTTGATCAACTTACTTACTTGCACTGAGGTGATGCTGCTCACTGCGCCAGTGCCACTGTATTTAAACTTACCTGCTCCTGCACACAGCAGAGACCACCCACCATCAGCCTCGTAAAACAGTGCACACCATGACAGCTGTCAACCTTACCCTTACCCCTTATCCTGTAGCTGAGATGCAGACACGGGTGGCATGTAAATACTGGTTGTTTAGTTAGAAAACAGTATGTAGCTTTAAGAGCATTTAGTCTGCAATCTCTCTTTGGAGACTTGAGTACACAGGGCTGTACTGTTGACACTGGTATGTCCTGTGCTGTGATTGGGACTCTGCTGCTCTGTGTGTGTCAATATCTGCAAGATATGGAGAAATCGCAAGCTCTTGGCAAATGGTCATGAAGTTTGATTAAAAGTGGACTTTTGGTCTTTCTATTCTGGAAAGTATTTGTGTGTTTTATTTTACTCTTATGGCTCCCTTCAGCTGTCTTGATGTCTAGCTTTGTTGACTTTGTATTACATCCAGTCTGGTCCTGATGAGGAAGTTGTTGTGATGCTCACTGCTGGCGGTGTCGTGCTCACATAGGCAGTCAGAGGTGTCTCAGGGCTCAGTGTACAACTGCTGTTAGTCCGTCGACCTGGACAAGAGTGGATGTAAAACAAAGTTGCTGCCTGAGCTGCTCTGGGGGCCAGTCAGACCCTGCGTGGTCACAGTGGCCAGGCGACTTGCTGGAAAACAACAACATGCACGGCTCTGCACCCTGATCCATCTCAGGGCACTGCTGGGTTCAAATTGTATAATGTTTATGTTCATGACCTCGCTGTGCTGACAAGACCCCCTTTTGCACGACAAGAAAACATGGGGGCAGATTTATGATAACTGGCGCATCCCCAGGGATGCGCCAGTTATTTTGCGCCGCTGCTCCGCCACCCATGGTGCGCCGCATTTACAATGCGGCGCACCATGGGGCAAAAATTGGCAGAGATGCGTGACGCATCTGTGCCGTAAAGGTGGCGCATTGCTGGAGTTGCGTCGCAAGCGCGACGCAGCTCCAGCAAGGCTCGGGGGTGCCCCATCTTTACAATGCTGCGTCAAGACCTACGCCTGCTTCAAGCAGGCGCAGGGTTTTGACGCAGCATTGGCCTGAAAGTGACTGAGTGAAATCTTATAGATTTCACTCAGCCACTTTTGCGAGACGCACCTGCCCCGGAACGCCCACCCTGCGCCGGAACGCCCAAAAGTGGCGCAGGGCTTTACAACGTGACGCATCTGCCTAGATGCTTCATGTTGTAAATGGGTCGTAGGGATGCGCTACGTTTACGCCGCAGTTGCGTGACGCAAACGTGGCGCATTCCCAATATAAATCTGCCCCATGGTATGTTCAGAGCTGGACTTGGCTTGATTGTGAGTAATGATGATTCCACGTGCCCCTAACAGAGTTTGATTGATGTATGAAGACACAGCAGTATGCTCACTGTCAGCGCAGCTCACTGTAGCTCCTTGTAGAGCACTTGCACACCTCGTGGGGTTAGTCCAAGTGCACTATAATATTCCTGAATAATGCATTTTAGTATAGTGGTGCGGACACCATTAGTAAAATGCATTAGTCTCACCCCTAATGCTTGATACCTGGCAGGACAGCACACCGATATCTTCCTGTAATAATCATGTTGGGAGATGTAGATCTTACAAGAGTGATGCATTGAAGGCGTTGTGAGCGTTATATCCCCGATTTACATTTAAGATATGGTGGCAGAATGAGCTGTTCACGAACCTTTGTGATACTTATAGTTATTATAAAAGATATTTCAGCCTAGTTTCTGTATTGGTTGCAGTGTTATGGTGGACAATTTACAATATTATGAGGCTGGACAGGAGTGTGTAAAAAATGTCCTTGGATTTACTGTCAGGCTGACGTCCTACTATGTGATCAGCATGGTAAGGTGATAATTGACACCCTCCCGGAGAGCTGGAAGCATGCCGAGCTCAGCGCCCTACTGAAGAAACCAACAGCGGACCCCACCGACCTCAAAAACTTCCGCCCCATCTCGCTCCTCCCTTTTCCTGCCAAAGTCATCGAGAAGATTGTCAACAGACAGCTTGCCGCCTTCCTCGAGACAAACGGATCCCTCGACCCCTCGCAGTCCGGTTTCAGAGCCAACCACAGCACCGAGACCGCCCTCATCGCAGCCACCGACGACATCCGAGCCCTGCTCGACAACGGGGAAACAGCAGCACTCATCCTCCTGGACCTCTCTGCAGCGTTCGACACTGTCTGCCACCGCACCCTAGTCCAACGCCTCAGCAACACCGGCATCCAAGAGAAGGCACTAGAGTGGATCATCTCGTTACTCGCCGGAAGAACACAGAGAGTCCGCCTCCCCCCGTTTCGATCCGAGGCCACCGAAGTCATCTGCGGCGTCCCGCAAGGATCATCACTCAGCCCCACCCTCTTCAACGTCTACATGAGACCTCTTGCTGCCATCGCACGCCAACACAACCTCAACATCATCTCCTACGCCGACGACACCCAGCTGATCCTCTCTCTCACCAGTGATCCCGACACCACCAGAACCTGCCTACACGAAGGGATGAAAGACGTCGCCGAGTGGATGAAGAACAGCCGCCTGAAACTGAACTCAGACCAGACGAAAGTCCTCATCCTGGGACCATCGCCCTCCGCCTGGGACGACTCCTGGTGGCCCCCAGCCCTGGGCACCGCTCCCAAGCCAACAGACCACGCACGCAACCTGGGCTTCATCCTGGACTCCTCCCTCTCGATGACCAGACAAGTCAACGCCGTCTCCTCATCCTGCTTTCACACCCTTCGCATGCTTCGCAAGATCTTCCGATGGATCCCGACCGAAACCAGGAATACGGTCACCCAGGCCCTCGTCACCAGCCGACTGGACTACGGAAACACCCTCTACGCCGGAACCACAGCCAAGCTACAGAAAAGACTCCAACGCATCCAGAACGCCTCCGCCCGACTCATCCTGGACATACCCCGACGCAGCCACATCTCCGGCCACCTGAGGGACCTGCACTGGCTCCCCGTCAACAAGAGGATCTCGTTCAGGCTCCTCACCCACGCACACAAGTCTCTCCACGACCTGGGCCCCAAGTACCTCAATGACCGCCTGACCTTCTACACTCCCACCTGCCAGCTACGGTCTACTAGCCTCGCCCTCGCCGCCGTACCACGCATCCGGCGAGCCACCGCCGGAGGCAGATCCTTCTCCTACCTGGCGGCCAAGACATGGAACTCCCTCCCCATCCACCTCCGGCTGACCCAGGACCACCTCGCCTTCAGGAGACAACTCAAGACCTGGCTGTTGGAGCAGTAGTGGACCCCTTTCCCCCAAGCGCCTTGAGACCCTTCCGGGTGAGTAGTGAGCTATACAAGTGTTATGATTGATTGATTGATTGAAGATCAAACTATATAGGTAGTGCGACCTGCAGCCTCTGGTTAAGTTGGAGTCATCCGTTGTCTTGCATTGTTTGTTAGACTTTCTATAGTCTGCCTATTTTAGTACTGTTTCTCCATTTGCTCTCTGGGGGTCAGTTGAAGTTGACTGTGGTAGCACACTGCTCATAGCTCTATTCTGATGTCATTCAATCTTATTTCTATTAATCTGTACAAAAACAGAAGGGAGTGTTTGTCATGCAACTTTTTTGGGTTATAGATGGATCTGAGCCAATGATGACCATTGCGAACAATGTACTAGGGGAGGAAGGGGTCTGTGGAGAACACAATGATGATGTCAACGCCTAGAGGACCGGTGTTGGTTATTGGAGATCAAGGATTAAAGTGCTTGGATTTAATTTGTATACAAGTGGCAATCCTACCAAAGCATCACTCCTGCCAGTTAGGGAAAGGCGCAGTCAGTTGGCCTTATCCTGGTTTAAGAATGTATGTGGTGTAACTCTGAATGTTACTGATCTTACTGTTATACTGCAACTCTTGTAATACGAGAGAGTTGGCAGGAAGAGGGTTCCATGAATTAGATGGGCGGTAGATTCGCACTGTATTTGTGTTTAGGCCTATTGTAAGTAATTATGAGAGCATAGTCCCCATTCATAACACATCATGCAGAAGAAGTTGTATGCCCATCAGATTTTTCAGGAAATAAATGGTATGAGAAGATAATATTTTAAAGTACAGAAGGCATTTTGCTATGTCCTGACCCAAGAAATGTTTGAGAAATTAGAGCGATTAGCAAAAAAATTAGCTTTTAATGTGCATTTAACAGGGACTGTGGTTAATACTGCATATGATTTCACACAGTGTTGCAGGGATTTCTATCTCTGAATTTCTGGGGAAAAGTGTGGCAAATAGTCCATGTTAAAGCACACTTGGGAAAAGTATTTGAGATTTACTAGACACTTCAATTCGCAGTTGTTGTATGGGGCATTTGAACTCCCTCTATCTGATTTTACTCAAGACACCACCTTACAGATGCAATGTTTGCACCCATCTTTCTGTGAATTACACCCAGAGACACTTTGATAACCCTCGTTTGCTAAACCATTTGATATTAAGATGTAAGACCAGTAAGATTGTTCAAATATTTAAGTACGCTCTTCTAGGAATTCTCCCTGATCAGAAGGTTGCATCTTCATCCTGGAAATGCCTATCCAGTCTTTTATCCTTTTCCAGTTGGCAGAAAGAATATTAATTTCGGTTGGGTGATGAAAATTGTGAATACAAATATCCTGTGTGAAGCACAACAGCGCAATGGCAGTCTTACTGATGATATTTGCATCATACTCCGTGGATGGGGGCATTTTTTATATTGTGGAAATGTGTGTTTACCTGTGCTGGTCTTTCTGTTTAGCTCCAAGATGAATGCCAGATATTTAAAACCAGTTTTTACATGGCAGCTGTGTGTTGAGAAGGATCGGGTTCATCGGTCATGCCACATTTTCTCTGTCTGCTGGTAAGGTTAACACACAACTCCATGTCACCAAGGAAGCAGTGCTATAATACTGGGTATTTGTTTAACATCTTAAAGCATTCTTGTAGGTTTAGGGCTAGATGTAGGTAATCCGTATTTACCGATTCATAAATACCGAATTTTACCGATTCGGTATTTATGAATCGGTAAATATGAAGGGGGAGATGTAGCTAATTTTAGAAATTGAAATACCGAATCGGTAACATTCGGTATTTACCGATTCGGTATTCCCTATTGATTCCTATGGGCTGTGAAGCCCATAGGAATCAATGGGAAATACCGAATCGGTATTTACCGAATCGGTAAATACCGAATGTTGCAAGGGTGCAGGGGGTGTCACTTTGACACCCTCTAGCACCCCGAATTCAGGCTCGTGTGACATGTGGCACACAGACATGCCCTAAGGGCATGTCTGTCTGTCACATGGCATAGGTGTACATGCACACATGTGCATGCACACCTGGATTCGGTATTTTACCACCCAATTGGATTGGGTGGTAAAATACCGAATCTGTAAGGCCTTTGGGACTCAGAAGAGTCCCACCTACATCTGCAAGTTACCGAATCGGTAAAAATACCGATTCAGTATTTTACCGATTCGGTAAATTGACCAATTCGGTAAATTTACCGTATCGGTAAAATAGGGCCCCTACATCACAAATACCCATTTACCGGTCGGTAACGGCCGAAATCGGCCGTTACCGGTCGGTAAATGGCCACCTACATCTGGCCCTTAGTCCTTTTTCACTTCAGGTGATCCAATTGAATGAACACAACTGAAATCAATTGTTAAATAAAAGCCCAGTACTCTTGCATTGCTTGCTTGTAGATTTGGATCCATCAAATACTCTACCTACAATTACCTTGGAGGCATACATCTTCCTGGATTGAAGTAAAAGTTTACAGAATAGGCACAACAGACAAGTGAGTTAAGCAATTTGTGTAGAGGTGCAGGTGGGTCAGGGCAGGTGCTAGAGATCTTGGCAGGTGCTAGAGATCTTGCCGTTGTTTTACTGGCAGTTTGTCTTTAGGCCATATTTGATTATTTTGTTGTTTGATGTATTGCTGTCCTTTTTAGGTCGAGCCTAGCGGCAGCGCACATAGGCAAATGCACTCTATGCCACATACGACCAATCAACATAAATGCACTCCACACCATGACACAATTTCACTAAGCATAATTTCACTCAACACCACAGTTCCAGGCCACACAATTCAACTCCACACATTTCCAATACACACCACATAATGACACACCAAACAACATATTTCAACTCCACTACTCCGGAATCCACAATGTACCTCCAATCCACACCATATAGTGGCACCACCTGAGCACCAAACATCACTCACCACAACCATTTTGCATCAGCCCATCACCTAGGCATCATGTCAGTCTGCCCTTGTTGAAAAGTGCACCCATTTCTAAATCCCTGTAATTTTCTGACTGTATCCCACTCATCAATTACGTTCCCTCTCATTTTCCATTTTTTTCCACAACAAATGTTATTGTATCAAGAGCAATAGTCACTGCATTACTCACAGGACATTTGCAACAATACATATTCAGTAAGGTGCCATCAAGTATGTCTTTATCCATAATATTAATGCAAGATTTACAAGATAATATAATTTAATACGGCGAGCCTATGAACGCTGGCTCACGAAAGTTCAACGTAGCGTGCCATGTTCAATTCATCAATCCATAGACATACCCCTTCCAGGTAGTTCGTATAAAGCCGAGCCCAGTGTACAGTTGCCATTTCTTGAATTCTGCTAGTCGAGAACCTCAGTCTCCGCTTGCGCGTGTTCCCTCTCATTTTCTTGCTGTAATTTCCTACTCCAGATTACTTATCCTTTTCCTTCCCTCTCTGGTTCCTGGTCAGAATCCTACTCTTGAAGCACTATTTCTTCTGGTTTGGCAAAGACCATTCCACCAGCAAGGCACCTCTCTAATTCCAACTAGTGTTTCTTCTCCTTTCCTCTATCTTGGTCCCCCTTTTCTATTTCTGCTGCCCCCTCTCCACATCCCCTGTGTTTGGAGGTCACTTTTTGGGAGCTTAAAGGGCCATGTAAATAAGAAAAATAATAAACATAACCTCTTAGGATAGCCACTGTCAACAACCAATGCCCCTTTGCGTTAACATTCAATAAGAGTGCTAAGTTTCTCTCTTGCTATCGCTCTTTGTTGTCATTCTCGTTCGGTCTTTATTTCCGTCACTTTCTCTCTGTCTTTCTCTCTTTTTTTCTCTCTGGGCCTCTATCCTGGTCTATGCACTGCAGCAAGATGGACAACTAGTTTATTTAGAGAGATTTATTTTTCTCTCATCCCTTCCTCCCTCTATTTTCTTTCTTTCCCACCTCTCAGCTATATTGTCCATTAACCATTTGGCCTGCTTTATTTTTTAATGGTGTTTCAGTGTAGTACACACCAGCACTCTTTTTTAGGTCGCGCCTGCGATTGCAGGGGCGAAAGCCCCTGCTGTCGCAAAGCGATCTATTGCAATCATTTCAGTCATTTTCCCTGTCAAGGACTAGGCAGAGACAACAGACTGTCACGCGCACGAAGCCGGCCGGAATCGGATCAGGTCACGCGCTCCGATCCCGGCCGGCTGTTCACAACACATGCACACGCAGGCACAGGCAGGCACACACGCAGGCACAGGCAGGCACACATGCAGGCACACACAGGCACACACGCAGGCACACACGCAGGCACACACAACACACAATACACACACAGACAGACGCACGCACCTCCCACCCCCCCCCCAACTCACCGGGCTCTTTTAGCGTGTTCCGTGTCTGTCGTCAGCCAGGGGGTCAGTCTCGATCCTCGATCTCCCTCCGCAGCGCTGGTCTTCACCCGGGCCCCCTCCTGGGACCCGGGACTTCAGATGCCGCACTCCTCTTTGGTGCCGGGGCTTGGAGCGCGCATGCGCGGGCAGCTCCTGCCCTCTCACGCTCAGCCCGGGCTGCTTTCGGATTGTGGCTTTTTGTCAACAGGAAAGCTGTGAGGCTACAACAGAGGCCAGCTAGGTGATGGCGAACACCGGCTAACTATACGGGATTGTTTCCTGTGGCGATCATTCACAAATGAGCCACTCGTGGAAGTAAATAAGCCCAGAGGCATGCCAAGACCGGCCAGATATAGGATGTAATAGTGAGTCTCCTTTCTAAAACGGAATGTAATTGGCCCAAGAGTATATGGCCATTATGTCTGAGTGTATTTTTCAAACTTGTCTTTGCTATTCGTGTTTTTGCGGCGACGACTTTCAGTGTCTGCTTGTTTTCACATAGCTACCGGTTTCCAGGAGCTGTGCACGATTAGCTGCTCTATTTGAGATTGTTTTTTTAAATTCCGGCACTTGTTTAAAAATAGCATACATTTAGAACGTGTTGTAAGCAGCACACAAAAAAATCATTTGTTTGGAATAAAACCCTCGCATCTATCAAAAGTGTAAACTTTTAAATAATGAATCCGTTTACCGTTGAAAATGTACAGAGAAGCCTTGGGATATACGCAGAAATATTTCGAAAGGGACGCATGTAAATGTTAATAATGTAGCTAAATTGTTTACATTTTTAAAAAATTACATCATTTTCTTAAAGATGTGCTAAAAAATATCACTAATTAAAGTTAATTTGTTTCAATAAGCAAGCTGGCATATTTTCAGATGCATTGTTTTAGAGAATTACTACACTCAAAGTACATTCATCATTAGATGGCTTCTAGGCATTGGTAATATTAAAAAAGCGACATCTGCATGTCTCGTGTATGACACTTTAGAGTCACACCTTATCAAATGCAGAAATGTAGGTCAAAGCTGAGACGTACTGTTTGTTTTCCCATTACATTGAATACATACGGTCTTTGTTTGTAATAAAAGTATCAAAACTATAAGTCTACCATAATACTCTCGGGGAGGGGGGGGGGGGGTAGCATGGAACAGAACAGTCCTGCTTTCGCTTGTAATCGGATGTTTAATTTGTTTTCAGGATTAGAAATACAAGTACCGAAAATAAAGTGAAAAAAGAGTTGATAATATATCTATAAACAACTCGGTTTAACTCTAGTTCTCCGTTTACATTTGTCTCAGTGCAAATATTCGTAAATCTTGTAAATGAAACGTATAAACCATGGTAATCTGTTTATTTTTAAGTTTAATTGTCAAAAAACTTCCCTCTGTTGCATTATTTTAGAGGGTCTTTAACATTGCAGTAATGCAATTGATCCTTTTCAATTAAACCTTTTTTTCTTTAAAAGAAATAAACGTTTGATGTGCACTTTCGTATTTTTATAGCCTAAATATAATTGGTGGAAACAATTAGCACCAGTGTTCTGTACTAAAGAAACAGTGCCACTTCTGTACCAAGGGTTTCACGAAGAAACACATATAGTACAAAAAGTGTAAACATTTTCATTTGGACTCTTCCTTTCAAAGCAACATTTACAGCATTCTTTAATAAACACGTGAAAACTTGCAGAAATCTTTGCAGACAGTATTACTTTTTGTTATTATTTGTAACCCCTTTACATAGTGGGTGTTGTGACCACTGCATCTAGCTAGTGCTGTGCAGCTCGAACAATACGAGCTAAGATACACATTAAACATGTGTAAAGGAAAATCTGTTAAAAAAAAAGACGAGTGGGGAGAAGTCCTAGGTGTCAAGTTAGCTCAATGGGTTACTGTTACTATCGCAAACCTGGAAGCATTAAGCATGGGTAACCCCTGCTGACCTCACTCAGAGTTTCATCCCTAAAAGATAAGTAAAATAGCTACCGTCGAGTTTTGTTTTAAAACAGTCTTCAAAAACTAGCAGTGCACATAATTATTACAATGCCGATAGGCACAGCAGTACTTAGCAGCGTCGGCAGCACAGATATCTGCATACGACAGACCTCTCCTGGTCCCAAAGGAAGAGAAACATAAATCGAAATATTACATACATTCCAAACCTAGAAGATTTTGTGCGGGGGGGGTGGGGGTGGGGGGGGGGGGCTTCTTTGTAGGCTGAAGTTGCACAGAGCTATGTAGCCAGCCATTGTAGCATTTTGACCACATCTACTTCACTTTTATGTAGTTCTTAATACCGGCGGACAGTCAGTTTCTAATGATTGCCAAATTGATCATGAAGTGATTTTTTCCGGATCACACTGTGGATTGGAACTCGCTGCTTCTGCAGCAAATAACGTCATCAACAAAGACCACACTTCCTCCCTTGAAAAAGATATTTGACATTCAAGTCACCTGGAAACTGATTTAGATCCGGGGACTTACTGGGAGCGGAACTATAAGTACGTGCACGATTTTTGTCTGTGAAAAGGACAGGGGGAGGGGCGAACTGGAGTGTCCCTCCCCTAAGGGGAAGCAGTCAAATTCCTAGAAATAAATCTGGGTAAACATTCGCATAATTTTTGTCTAAATTAAATGCCTAACGTAATCAAACGACATCAAACTGCACTCAGTGTATTTTATGTAGTGTCTACATTCCTGAATGAGGCTGTCCAGCAATCTCACTGAAGCATGGAAGGTCTGTGTCCAAGGACGCCACGCAGGCTTCTGCAGCCCCCTGCGTTGCAGGGAGGGGGTGACCCTTCGGGGAGGACTCGATTGAGACAAAGCCCAATAAATATTGGCGAGGAATGGCAAACTCAGGCGCCCCTCATTACGGGTGGCGGGGGGCTATTGGCCAGTGATGTCACCTCACCAAAGGCAAAGGGGATATGTGACAGTGTGTGTTTGAAAAGACCACAAATGCTGCCAGAAAAAATCATTTGAAGGACCCGTTTATTGTTCATTCATTCCCATTATAAACTGTTACGAGATTTATTAATGGGGGGCTGCAGCGCTTCCTGCACCCCTAGCTTCAGTGCCACAGGTGGGTTTGCGCGCCCTGATGTCTGTGCCTCCCTATCCCTCACCCACACTTCCCTTCAGCCCCTCTGTGTCCAGATGCCAGAATCTTTGCCCCGCCCACATCTTGCCCTGGCCGTCTTGGCGCGTGTGGGCACCTAAGAGGAGGTGACACAGGTCATATCAGAAAAGGGATAAAGTGAGCTCGCTCTAGGTTACTCAGCACCTGAAGTAGTAGCTTAATGTGCAAAGAGTTACTGCCCAGGTACCCGCTGCTCGGCCTAGTGTATCAAGAAACTGAGGTGCCCGAACTTAAAACAAGCATTGTCAAAGCCGGTAGGTCTGGTATTAACTGTCTGCCTTTTGGCTTTGCCAGTGCTTGTTTTGACATGTTTTTTGCAACTTTATTGCTGGGAAATCAACCAGGCCCTCCTCAGTCTGAAAAAATCATTGGCTAAAAGAAGAAATAGTTTTTGATTTAAAAATGCACACATTGGCAAAGTAGTCCCTGTCACCGAAGGGAACTACATTGTGTGTGAATGATATTTTTTTTGAATGGGAAGAATGTGGTTACCTGAGGTAAAACAGCCAATGGATGAAGTGGGCTGACCCATTACCCCGAGTTGTATGCTGTAGCAGGCGTAAAAATATGCGAATGACTCAAAAACAGACCAATAAATGAAGAGGGCCGGCTGAAGGCCCTATAAGTATATCAGCATATATTTAACAAGGACCCCCTGAGTACACGGAAATGAGGTCCCTAGACCAGGGAAAAATAAACAATTGATATGTAACAATCTAGGCAACACAGAGGATAGAAATTGGAAGGGAACTGAGCTACAACGTTAGTTTTTGCTAAAAAATCCACAATTTATTCAGAATTGACAAAACACATACAATATCACATTTCAAAATTAATATCAACAATAACAAATTTTACACAATAAAAAAATTCAGAACATCATATAAAAAAGATCCAATTGTTTATATGGATACATATAAGGTAAAAAAAGGGGGTTAAAGAGAGTGTGGCAAGTTATTTCTCTACGCGCGTTTCGGCGAACCAGCGCCTTCTTCTGGAGCAGCCACGAAAATTTCTAAAAGGAAAATTATATACAAGGAAAATTATACATAATATCAAGTATATTCTTTAAAGCATGGTTTTAAGAAATGCAGTTTACACATTCTAACAGTAGTCTCAGATTTGTACTTTCCTATTTACATTAGTCATAATATTTTGACATATCCACATTTTTGATTTCGTTTCCTTGCTTTACTGGCAGCGACAAAATTGAAAGGCATATGAAGGGATAGTAACGAATACAGGGACCTATAGTTAGAAGAAGCTGGTGAATATTATTGTGGAGCCATGCGATTCCAACTATAGCATACATTTACAAGAATTGATACACTGTATGGGATTAGTGATTCCGAAAGTCAGAATCCAGGAACTTTAAAAAGGATATATAATAGGAAGTTCCTAGAAACAGTTGTGAATAGACTTCTAAGTTTCGTTAGATAATAAGATGTATCTCATAGTTATAAACCACTTACATGGAGATGAAAGATTATATGTAGAGCCCAATGGCTATAACTGATTCTAGGTGAGAGATTTTAGTCTCCTATTTTCTGGAAATAAATGGACTTCTACGTTTCGTTCGTAAAATAAACAGATGCATCTAATAATTGTAAGCACTTACATAAAAACGAAGGATAATATGTAAAGCACGATGGTTGAATCTGGTTCTAAGTGAGAAGTTTTACTCTCCTGGTTTCTGGAGATAACACTATAGACCAAAAGAAAACAAGGGGGAACAAGGTAATGTTATATATAAGTCAATAGTTAGTGTCTCGAAATCAAGGCATTTATAATGATGATTTTTACCTATTTCAATTTGTGTCCTGGATAGATTTCCAAGTTCAGTTTTTGCTATTTGATGCTTTTAGGTCATAGTTTTTTTTTAGTTTTATATTTCCTATAAACATAAATTTTGGAGTTTTAGGAATTTATTTTAACCAAATATGTGTAGAATTCACGTTTTCTTTACACATTATCCAGTGAAGTCGATTAATTACCTGAAAAATTTAATAGAATATCATTTAATCCCGCCGACCGGAATCAATGAATCACTTAGGCCAAGAGAGGGCTTGGTTACTTGATACTACGATAACGCAATCCTCATGATGTGGGGATCTTGTTAGAGGTAATCTCCTGTATGTTAAAGGGAAATATTTTAGAGTGAATGTTTGTTTAAATTTAAAACAACAGGAACTTAGTTAGTGTTTTCAATGCAATAACAGATAAATTTTGGTTACCTTATTAATTTACTTCCAATAGGGTTGATAAGGTGAGGTTTAAAATAACTCCCTGTCTGAAAAATAAAGATAAAAAGGGATAAAGTTGGGACGAGTTGTATATATAAGTAGTAAGTCAGAGGTGAGAATATCACACTAAGTGATAAGAAGATCTTACCCAATCGAAATTAACAGGGCTCTCGATTTCCGGCGGCGGGACACGGGGTTTCTGCAGTCGTGTCAGGATGGATAATACCTGGATGCGCCGAGAGTTACGTTTTTATAATGCGACTAATAGGCCGATGTGATTCAGGTGTGCTCCGTGTAGAAAGAAGGAAAGGGCTTACTATTGGGCGCGATAGAAAGAGGACTCTATTTTTAAAGCAAGCCGGGTGAGGATAATCTCTGAACTTCCTTTTGAACATTGTTTCTAATTTCAGTAAGATCAAAAGGTCTTGGCTAACGCCAGACCTAATTCTGTTTACATGAAGAACGTTCAGATGTTGTCAGCTGTGTCTATGGCCCTGTATCCGTAGCATTGTTCATTACTCCTTTATTATGATGCTTTCGCTGACTGTCGCCTTCTTCAAATACAAACAAGCATTAGAAATGCAATCGGGCTCGGATTTATTTGAGTTTGAGCTAATGGCATTGTAAATGCCAATGTATTGTTGCTATGTGTTATGGAGTGTGTTCATGTGGTGTGTACTGCCAGTGATCTCCTTGTGAGTGTGAGAATATTGCACCGTTACTGCCTGTGATGTCCTTCTTGTGAGTGTGAGAAGCTTGCACCTCTGCTGCCTGTGGTCTCCTTGTGAGTGTAAGAAGCTTGCACTGCTGCTGCCTGTGATGTCGTTCTTGTGAGTGAAAGAAGATTGCACCTTAGCTGCCTGTGGTCTCCTTGTGAGTGTAAGAAGCTTGCACAGCTGCTGCCTGTGATGTCCTACTCACTACTCTACTCTACTCACTACTCTACTCACTACTCTGCACTCACTACTCACTACTCTACTCACTACTCTACTCACTACTCTACTCACTACTCTGCACTCACTACTCTGCACTCACTACTCACTACTCTACTCACTACTCACTACTCTACTCACTACTCTACTCACTACTCTACTCACTACTCTACTCACTACTCTAATACTCTTCTCACTACTCTACTCACTACTCTGCACTCACTACTCACTACTCTGCACTCACTACTCACTACTCTACTTTCTACTCACTACTCTACTCACTACTCTACTTTCTACTCACTACTCTACTCACTACTCACTACTCTACTTTCTACTCACTACTCTACTCACTACTCACTACTCTACTCACTACTCACTACTCTACTCACTACTCACTACTCTACTCACTACTCTACTCACTACTCACTACTCTGCACTCACTACTCACTACTCACTACTCTACTCACTACTCTACTCACTACTCTACTCACTACTCACTACTCACTACTCTACTCACTACTCTACTCACTACTCACTACTCTACTCACTACTCTACTCACTACTCACTACTCTAGTCACTACTCTACTCACTACTCACTACTCTACTCACTACTCTACTCACTACTCACTACTCTACTCACTACTCACTACTCTGCACTCACTACTCACTACTCTGCTCACTACTCACTACTCTACTCACTACTCACTACTCTCCACTCACTACTCTATTTTCTACTCACTACTCTACTCACTACTCTACTCACTACCCACTACTCACTACTCTACTCACTACTCTGCACTCACTACTTTACTCACTACTCTACTCTACTCACCTCACTACTCTACTCACTACTCTACTCACTACTGACTACTCTACTCATTACTCTGCACTCACTACTCAACTCACTACTCTACTCTTCTCTACTCACTACTCACTACTCTGCACTCACTACTCACTACTCTACTCACTACTCTACTCACTACTCTACTCACTACTCTACTCACTACTCACTACTCTACTCACTACTCACTACTCTACTCACTACTCACTACTCTACTCACTACTCTGCACTCGATACTCACTACTCTACTCACTACTCACTACTCTGCACTCACTACTCACTACTCTACTCACTACTCACTACTCACTACTCTACTCACTACTCACTACTCTACTCACTACTCACTACTCTACTCACTACTCACTACGCTACTCACTACTCACTACTCTACTCACTACTCTACTCACTACTCACTACTCTGCACTCACTACTCACTACTCTGCTCACTACTCACTACTCTACTCACTACTCTCCACTCACTACTCTACTCACTACTCACTACTCTACTCACTACTTTCTACTCACTACTCTACTCACTACTCACTACTCTGCACTCACTACTTTACTCACTACTCTACTCACCTCACTACTCTACTCACTACTCTACTCACTACTCTACTCACTACTCTGCCCTCACTACTCTACTCACTACTCTACTCACTACTCTACTCACTACTCTAATCACTACTCTACTCACTACTCACTACTCTACTCACTACTCACTACTCTACTCACTACTCACTACTCTACTCACTACTCTACTCACTACTCTACTCACTACTCTACTCACTACTCACTACTCACTACTCTACTCACTACTTCACTCACTACTCTACTAACTACTCTACTCACTACTCTACTCACTACTCTACTCACTACTCACTACTCTACTCACTACTCTACTCACTACTCTGCACTCACTACTCACTACTCTACTCACTACTCACTACTCTGCACTCACTACTCACTACTCTACTCACTACTCTACTCACTACTTTACTCACTACTCTACTCACTACTCACTACTCACTACTCTGCACTCACTACTCACTACTGTACTCACTACTCACTACTCTACTCACTACTCTACTCACTACTCTACTCACTACTCTACTCACTACTCACTACTCTACTCACTACTCACTACTCTGCACTCACTACTCACTACTCTGCTCACTACTCACTACTCTACTCACTACTCACTACTCTCCACTCACTACTCTGCACTCACTACTCACTACTCACTACTCTACTCACTACTCACTACTCTACTCACTACTCTGCACTCACTACTCACTACTCACTACTCTGCACTCACTACTCACTACTCTACTCACTACTCTACTCATTACTCACTACTCTGCACTCACTACTCACTAATCTGCACTCACTACTCTACTCACTACTCTACTCACTACTCTACTCACTACTCACTACTCTGCACTCACTACTCACTACTCTACTCACTACTCTGCACTCACTACTCTGCACTCACTACTCACTACTCTGCACTCACTACTCTACACTCACTACTCACTACTCACTACTCTGCACACTCACTCCGCACTCACTACTCACTACTCTGCACACTCACTCTGCACTCACTACTCACTACTCTGCACTCACTACTCACTACTCTACTCACTACTCTGCACTCACTACTCACTACTCTACTCACTACTCTACTCACTACTCTACTCACTACCCTACTCACTACTCTACTCACTACTCACTACTCTACTCACTACTCACTACTCTACTCACTACTCTGCACACTCACTCTGCACTCACTACTCACTACTCTACTCACTACTTTCTACTCACTACTCTACTCACTACTCACTACTCTACTCACTACTCACTACTCTACTCACTACTCTACTCACTACTCACTACTCTACTCACTACTCACTACTCTGCCCTCACTACTCTGCACTCACTACTATGCACTCACTACTCTGCACTCCCTACTCTGCACTCCCTACTCTGCACTCCCTACTCTGCACTCCCTACTCTGCACTCACTACTCTGCCCTCACTACTCTGTCCTCACTACTCTGCCCTCACTACTCTGCCCTCACTACTCTGCCCTCACTACTCTGCACTCTGCCCTCACTACTCTGCCCTCACTACTCTGCCCTCCCTACTCTGCCCTCACTACTCTGCCCTCACTACTCTGCACTCTGCCCTCACTACTCTGCCCTCCCTACTCTGCCCTCCCTACTCTGCCCTCCCTACTCTGCCCTCCTTACTCTGCCCTCACTACTCTGCCCTCACTACTCTGCCCTCACTACTCTGCCCTCACTACTCTACACTCTGCCCTCACTACTCTGCCCTCTCTACTGTGTGTGTGTGAAATACGTACGTAAAAATCAACTCAAGGTGATGGCAAATAAAACACGCCGCGATCTACATAAATGTTTTTGTTTATTGCGAAAATCTCTGTTAAACTCTAACATATTGAAGGGAGGAGAAAACAGCTACGGAAATGACTCCTCGCAGAGAAGAGGCAAATGTTCGTGCAACAACAGAAATATCTTTTCAGAAATATTGAAAGACTGCGCAGTTTTATTTTAGAAGACACGCGGATTGCCGAGGCAATGGTGCTTGTATGCGAGGTATCTTAAAAAATACTGTGACTGCCCTTGAAGCTACAGGAAACTTCTTTCCATTATCTCCGCGTGAACGTGGCACTCTGACAGCTCCTAATTAAAATGAATGGACTGCCGTGCGCGAAAGGTAAATGTTAAACGCGCGCATGATACATGCAATGCAATGGTGAACGCGCTCGCACCATCTGGATTGCATTACACGGGCACTCCTACAGCTCCTAATTAAGATTAATAAGTCTGCCGTGCGCGAAACCGCAGACAATATGCCAAATCGGGCGCGCGTAAATTACATATAGCCTATCACGTCAAGGCTACTAAATAGACAGCACAGCGAAGACGAATCACTAGGCAGATGCCAGAAAAAACGCGGCGCGCACTAAAGAATGTGCCAGCAGGACCCCTTTCTGAATTCTTTTATTTTTTGAACACATAAGAGCTCGGAAGCTCCGCCCCCCACTTTGTGGAGGCGTAGGCCCGAGCCCTAAAAATGTGACTATTTCGAAATTTCTGCAGGAAATTTCCAAGATGTCCCCAATCCACAGGAAATTCCAAAATATGTGACTAGTGGAAATAGAGGGAATGTCTTGTGGGTGGCGTGGCCGTTCCCAAAACGCTTATATCTCACTTAAGGACATTACGAGCATCTGGTCTAGGCTTGTGACTGGAAGGAAACAGAAACAGAAGAGAGGTATTGGGAAGTGGGAACCAAAAGGTAAAGGGTAGAAACTGTGTGTGTGGGGGGGATGACTATGAGGAATCGGGGTATGGGGAAGAGTTCAGAATCATAGTGAACTGTTGGAGAGACTAAAGCAGGGGAGAGAGGCCCCTGAGAGCCTGGAAACAGCCCTCCCATCTGGGCAGTGTCTGCAGACAGATCAGTCGCGCCGCCAGCCTCTAATGCCCGCAGCAGAAAGGCTGTTGGGTGCCGTGCAAATAACTCGATTGCAATAGAAAGTGGGTGATCCCTACACCTTCGAGAGAGAGACACCCCCTCTCTCTTTCGGTCTTTCTTTTTTTGGGGGAGCTGTCGACTATGGAACTGGGGAGCCAGGTTCTAGTCTCGGAGCCGGCTCGACATCCTGTAATTCTGGGCAAATCACTTTAATCTGTCAGTGCAGCCCTTGAAATGGAAAAATTCTCAGACCCCCCTAGGATATAGCGGCATGGATTAGCAAATTTAGCAGCACAAATATGGCAATTTAGCGGCACAAATATGGCAATTAAACAGCATTTGTGTGGCACTTTATTTTAATCCTAATCATTCATTTTCAGCCGTAAATCAATGGAAACTGTTTTAGCAGAGTATTCTGCTTTGAAGTAGGCAACCTGGGATATGGAACAGAGGAAGCAGCCCACAGGTGAAAGCTGTTATCACTTGGAAAAGCAATCCTCCATTTGCTTTAGTATAGGTTCTGAGAAGCCCATCAAAGATGCATTTACCAGCTTCCATGCGATAGGCCTGACTACCTCATTAATTCACAATGCCATTGAGTCATTGCGCCATCACCAACTGCCAAGCCTACCTACCTCCATGGGCCTTGGTGTCTTCAGCCTCTTCACAGCGCCTGTTGTGACGTCAAACAACTGAAATAGCACCCCGTCGGCGGGTCGTCTGTTGTGACGTCAAGCAATTGAAAAAGCACCACGACTGCGGGCTCGCCTGTTGTGACGTCAAGTAATTGAAAAAGCACCACATCTGCAGGCTCGCCTGTTGTGACGTCAAGCAATTGAAAAAGCACCACGTCTGCGGGCTCGCCTGTTGTGACGTCAAACAATTAAACAAGCATTAAAAATGCAATAGTTCTCGCCTTTGATTAAGTTAAAGCCATTTGCTTTGCTATATAATACCATTAGCAAAGCAAATGGCTTTAACTTAATCAAAGGCGAGACCCATTGCATTTGCAATGCTTGTTATCATCAGGCTTTAACACAGAGCAAGAGCAAGAAAGGCAAAAAAGGGAGAAAGAAGGACAAAGACAGGAAACTGGTAACAAATGGCAACAAGCATTGGCAATGCAATAGGTCTCGCATGTACGCGAGGTTAAGCTATTGGCATTGTAAATGCCAATGTCTTTTCTTTATGTTTTAAAAACGAAAACAAAAATAAAAGGCATTGTCATTTACAATGTCAATAGCTCAAACTTGCGTAAATGTGAGACCAATTGCATTGCAAATGCTTGTTTAGGTGGTGTCGAGGAAGGGATTACTTCACATGGAAAAATCTATGCTGTGAAAAAACGTGCCTGTGCCCATGCCCCACAATCCTAATGTTGCAGCCTGCTGATGGTCCACAGCGGCTGGGATCGAGCTGACGGGCGGATCATTCCTCCCACGTTTGGGAATCACAACAAATAATTTTCGGGAGTTGGAGACCAAATTCATGGCACTGACGTGGTGGCTTTGACTATCGAATGAACACAGAATTAACGTGACCCTGGGAAGGGTTCACTAAAGATAAACAATTGACCAATGAATGAATATCGCCCTGCAGAAGCTTCTTGGCACTAGACTTAGATCAATAATACCATCACTGGTCCGTGTCTGTATTGTCTTCATAAAGGTCACGCATTCACTTTTTGCCAAAGACATCTCCCAGACACTCCAGAGTCCAGCAACAGAAGCACCAGGTGATGAAGGCATTTGCCCTCGATCAGAAGGTGCACCAAAGGCCGAGCTATGGTCTGTGAAGAAGAGTTGAAAATTATGTTGAAAGAACTATCTGTTGAAACTGTGGTTTGCCGTCTCCGCAAATGAATTGTTCATTTATGCAAACGGAGCTCTTAGGCAAATAATAAAATGTATACTTTTCACCACTGCCCTTTTATTTTCTCATTTTGATTTGTGAAAACGTAAATCTAATACCAGGGCCTCGTAGATTATACATCGGAAGCAAGAGATCTTCGGATGGCAACATTACTGGCAGGAATAACTACAAGGTAATGAAAAGTAAGCAACAGAGAACAAAGGCCATCATGGGACAAGCAAACAAAGACAGGAGTCAAGGTACAGGCTAGTGAGGGACTCAGACAGCAACAGGCACACAAAGCAAACACCGCACAGTAGTGCAAGAGTCCCAAAAATAAACAGTGAAGATGTGTTGACGACGGGCGCAGGCAGCAGCTGAGCTGCACAGGCAGCAGATACAGGCAGCCCCACACTACTGGACGAGTGCACCGCATATTCATTTATGCGCACCAACGAGCCTAAAGCTTTCCACCATGGATTTGATCCCCCCACACACACAGACGCACACACATTGTCAAGACGAGGTATAGATTAGAGAGAAGCTCCTCCTTCCTCCTTAACCCACCCTTTTCTCAACTTGTCAGAGGTTCGGGTGGGATTAAAGCGCCCTGATGACCCTGTACCGACCTGCCACATGATTCGAAGAGCCGACTCTGAGACTGCTGACACCATGCAGGGTCCCCGGGAGCTTCCAAGATGATCTGGAGCCGGCGGGGGGAGGGAGGGAGGGAAAGTGAAAGCGTGCCATGCACGCGCTGTGCTATAATGCCGAGGGAGGGAGGGAAAGTGAAAGCACGCCATGCGTGTGCTGTTTTGAAGCACCAGCCCTACGCAGGGACAGGAGATGTGCATGCGTACGGAGTGCACATCTCCTATCCGTACGCGTGCACATCTCCTGTCCCCCTAAGGCAGAGAAATCGACGACAATAGATCTCACCAAGCGGCAGCGCGTGAGCTGCATCTCTAGGCGAGACCTAAAAACAGGGTTGATGAAGCAGCCAGAAGAGTTAGAAAAAGACGCTGGAAGGGTTGTGCGATGAAGGAGAGAGGCATGAGTTGGAATCAAAAGTAGGCAGCTTTGGTATCCATGAACCCTGGCATTTTACAGTGCTGTGGCAGGCTGTTAAAACACGTTTGGTACTTGCAGTTATTTACTGCACAGAACCATTTTGTATCCAGTAGGCCTTTGACTGTCACCCACCAATCTCTGCAATTTAGTTTTTCAATTTTTCCCAGTATAGTGGATCTATCAAGTGGACTGGAAACGTTTTTTGCATCCGACAAACTGCAGTGTCATAAATTTGGCCAACCTAATTGGAAATGGTATAGGTACTCAGATTGCCTCCAAGGTCTCTGCAGGGTGCAGCGTAGGGATAATTTGGCTGTGAGGTGTCTCAGGAGCGATGCCACGTGTCAGCAGTTAGTTTAGCGCTTTATGATTCAGTAATAGTGGCTCAAGTACTGTGAACCCAATGCACTGGGTACCTCTATAGCAACGCTGTTTCTGTGAGTGCCATTGATGCGTTTGTCCTGCCTGTGTTCAGGGACACAGCATAAATACTAGAGCTGCTGTTTGTGGAGGATGCTTCTATTTCCACACTCCTGAGACTGTATCTTTATTGTGCTACCACAATAATAACACACATATTTGTAGGGTGCAAGATCACTTTACTCTATTGAGAGACAAAGGATGTTAATTGCTACTCAATGCCATGGTACTCTTTTTATCGCTCTTGGAAGAATGTAAGGCTGAGTTGGCACACCAGCATTCTAACCTATGACCATGAGGGTCAAACACAGATCCCTGGAGTCTATCTATTAGCTTACTGAGCCACCAGTGCAAAACATAACCATTACTACCCACATATTTTGAGCTGAGAACATCTAGCCATTGAAACGAGACAGAAAAATTAGAGCACCTTGACTACGATTGTCATACATCTCCCGCAAAATTGCCTATTAAAAAAACATAATAATCAGGCAACAGCAGGGATTGGGCTGGCCGAGGACTAGGAAGGCCACATTATGTTGACATTTCAACCTGCCTCCCTGTTTTCTTGCTGATGCATGCCCTCAGAACCCCTTGTTATTGCTCTGGAGGGCACGTAGAGAGCAGGTGTTCAGGGAGATTGGCAGGACCTCTGTTGATGTTCTATTTGGCACCTCTACGGCAGTATCATTCAGTGTGCCTTCCAGCTTACAGACTGACCGGTGGCTGAATCTGAGCCAATGGTGGCAGTCCATGTGTAGGTGATACCCTGATAAAAGTTGGGTCCGAAAGAGAAGAATCAAGATAATTTTCAGCTGAAGACTGCTGCAAGACACTGCAAACTGAACTGGGGTCACAGTTTCAATGAGACTGTGTCCTAGCCGTGAGGCGCTCCACATGAGCATGATGGTAGGAGCAGAAATTAGATGTGGCACAGTTTCCCTGTGGATTGTGACCATGCGCCAACACTCTCTAGGGCTAAAGGTACCAGCACCATTGATATCAAAGATGCTGAACCTGTCACCCACCGAGATCCATCAAGTGATCTGAAAGACAAATAAACTTTTTCCCAAACCAAGAAACGCTGAGGGGGGTAGAGGAGGAGTTGTGTTAATAGTAATAGAATTTAATGATTGGACAACTAGGATTTTGTGTGAGGTAATCCTGTAGAAAATTGTTCTGCCTGTGGAAAGGTATTTTGTTTTTTTCCAAGAATTTGCATCCCATTCAACTCACTAGAAAGAGGGCCCTACTAAAGGCCGTATGAGCCAATGCGTCAGGAGGGTTTACAGCTCCAGGCAGCTTCACTGTCTTCCTAAGGATTGACCATGGGGGAAAGAGGTTTATTTTTTCACAGGTTGATTCAGCAAAGGCATTTCAGGGGCGCTTGCGGTGAGGAACAGGATGACTTTATGTGTCTCAACACAGCAGAATACTGTGGTCCCGGTCCAAAAGGATGAGTGGTCTTCGATGTCTTGAATGTGCCCTAGGTTTGAGGAGTTACTTGGTCCTGGCCAACGGAATGGGGACACTTTATAGAGGGATGAGAGAGGGCGTTGTGGTGTCCTGAATACTCCTGTGCCTCACGTTCTTCTTGTTGTGGAATGTGGGGTGCGTTGCCAGGCACTGGGTTGGAACTGCTTGAGCGGCTGTTAAGTGTCGTGACCTGAGTGTGGGGCACTAGGACCCCGTGGATCAAGTAGCTGGGGACAGGTCACCGGACAGGACCTCCGGTCAGCGGGGCGGGGGAAACACAGAAGATGGGATGACTAGGAAGAGCATGGACGTGTTCACATGCGTCTGCTGTAACGACGAAAATAAACTAACTTAAACAACTGACCTGAGTGATGTGTCGTATGTATATCGCCCCAGCATGACGACACTACAACTGGCGACGAAGGTGGTCAAGAATCGACGCGTGGTCATCGAGGAATATTCGAAGAAACGCCAAGAGCCCACCCTGGACTTGCATCGTCACGGAAAGGGCAGAGAAATTGAAGGAGTGAGGTGCAGCGACGCGAGAGAGGACCGCGATCGCTGAAAGAAAACGTCCGACTGAGCCCGTAAGCGCAGATATCAAGCGCGTGAAATTGGAGAAATCAGCGCGAGAGTCTCGGCGGCCATTTTGGAACCAGGCTGATGGGGCCAATCAGCGAGTAGAACAGAACGGCGGCCATTTTGGGGTCAGGCAAATGAGGATTGGCTCCGAAATATCGCGAGAGTATCGGTGGCCATCTTAGGATCAGGCAAATGAGCCAATAGGAGAAGAGAAAAAGCGGGTGGCCATCTTGAGGACAGGCAAAAGAAAAAGAGAATTGAAAATAAAGCTAAAAGAGGTGCAGACGCACCGGAAAAGGCCATAATAAAGGAATATAAGAAGAATTACAAGAGATAACTCAAACAAAGGAGTGTGAAAGAGCAACACAAGGCAAGACAAGAATACAAAAAGTAGGAATAAAGAAATAAAACAAAAAGTGCCAAAAAGAGCAGAATGTCGAAAATACGTGCCAGAAAGCACGAAATAAAGGAATAAAAGACAAACAAAGTGCCAAAAAAGAGCAAAAGGTCTAAATAAATGACAGAAAGCACAAAGAGACAGTAAACAAGAATACAAAAAGTGGAAATAAAGAAATAAAACACAAAGTGCCAAAAAGAGCAAAAGGACGAAAATAAATGACAGAAAGCACGAAGAGACAGTGAACAAGTGCTAGCAATAGAAAAGAAGAACATAAAAGGAAGGGAGAAGAGGAAAGTAACATGGTTGAAACGAGACCAAGTGCACAATAACGCAGACGACTGCCATTTAATGTATCAGAACAACAGATGGGAATAAGACGGGAACGCTGGATCACCAAGTTTGAGAGATATATGGAAGACACGGACGTGGTAGAAGCCAAAGCTCGGACTATTACTGAGTCTCGTAGGAGATGAAGTGGATGATCTGACAAACAACAATCGCGCAGGCAACTGGAAGAGAGGACCGAATGAACATATATGAGAAGCAATTCCCAATAGTGACAGACCACCAAGCACTAAAAATGATTTATGGCAAACGAAACGCAAATGTACCACCAAGAACAGAAAGCTGGGGAAGAAGGTTGGTGGACCACAAATTGAAAATAATTAACAAACATGAAAAAGAACAAAATCCAGCCGACTATATGTCTAGACCTCCACTGCCAAACAAAACAGACGCCAAAACAAGAGCGGAAGATCACCTAAACTACATCCTAAAGAACAACACACCGACATCAGCAACAATGTCAGAGCTAGAACAAGAGACAAAACGAGACCCCACCATGCTAGCGATCCAGAAAGTATTGAGGCAACAAAGATGGAGACACGCAAACAATAACAGCTTCCCGGATCAAGGAGTCATCAAAGAAGAACTATTAACGCTCGAGAAAATAAGTGAAGAACTGTCAGAAGCAGAGCAAGGCATCTTAATGAGAGGGGCACGGATGGTTATACCCTACAGACTGAGCAAGACGAGACTACCACAAATGGAAGCTAAAATAAGTGCAGACCGAAGGGACATATCAATAAAAGACAAGGAGGCAAAAGAAAAGATAAAAGCACATGCTGATCACCGGAAACATGCATCTGAACTAAAACTGAAAGAAGGCGACATGGTGGTGGTGCGACAGAAACAACAAAGGAATTCTGACGACCCACTCTCCAGAGACCCACTAACTGTGACGCAAGCAAAAGGACCAATGATCACAGCAGCAGCAGGTCAACACGACATGACAAGAAACAGCTCACACTTAAAGGAGCTGAAGACTGGAAAAAGAAGAAACATCAACGGAACCTGCAGCAACCATAACGGAGGAAATAGAAGACAAGTAAAGGAAGATGAAGCAAAGCTGAGAACATGCAAGAAACCACAGAGACCATTTGAAGAGATGTAGAGTGTGACTAGGTCTCTCTCTCTCTCTCTCTCTCTCTCTCTCTCTCTCTCTCTCTCTCTCTCTCTCTCTCTCCATCCATATCTCCATTTCTGTCCAATGATCACTATCAGCGCTGGCTAGCAGCGACTGCAGTAATGTGTCACGAACATTTGTTTGTAACAAAGGGGGAGATGTCGTGACTTGAGTGTGGGGCACTAGGACCCCGTGGGTCAAGTAGCTGGGGACAGGTCACCGGACAGGACATCAGGTCAGCGGGGCGGGGGAAACACAGAAGATGGGATGACTAGGAAGAGCATGGACGTGTTCACATGCGTCTGCTGTAACGACGAAAATAAACCAACTTAAACATCTGACCTGAGTGATGTGTCGTATGTATATCGCCCCAGCATGACAACACTACATTAAGCTGGCTCCCTGACTGGATGGGGTCTTTGCAACTTCGTGTCCCAATAAAGCTTCCTTCAAATCAACATTGGTGTCTCCTGCTGTCCTTTTTGAGGAGAGCTGCTTCTACAGGCGTCTAGCATGATTTAGTTATGTTTTTCTGTTTCTTATCACTCTTCTCCACCCTTTTCTAGAACAAGCTTAAATGAGCTACAGTGAAGACTATGGCGACCTACCTTCCAGAGACATGTTCGAATAATATGTTCCTAATTGCTTTTACTTTGTTTTGTTTGACAGGATTTTTTGCGTTTTGCGTTGAATTTGAGACCCGAAGTTTTGGTTTTTACATGCCAATAAATGCATTTAATGCAAAAAATATATACATTTTTTGTAAGTGCCCGACAGTGGCATTTAGATTGTGTATATCAAGGCAGGTTTAAAGGCTAGAATGCCCAGCGGTAGTTTATTTTGCATGTGAACTGTACAAAAAAGCAAGTAAATGTGTTCTTGAGTGACCCAGCCAATCAGACCCGCATCACCAACACAGCCATTCTATGAAATAATGATCACAAGCAGATTTTCCAGGTGCCAGGCGTAGAAAGATGCACCCATGGAGACAGACCTAACAACAGTAGTATGAAAGCATCCTAATACAATTCAAAATAAACCTTGGAACTAAATGTAAGAGCCCTGTGCCTCTATCTGTAAGAGTCAGCACTCTCCTGTGTGCTCACATGTGACTCCCCTCTGGAACAAACACGTACAGGTTAAAGATTCAGATACTCAGGTGTTCGCTGCTTCTGTAGAGAATATAAGGTTTGTTTTCAGTAAAAGTGTCCTTGTGAAATAAGTATGCATATACGATATGCGGGTGTAGTGAAATAAGACTTTGGTGTCTTAGTCCATGTCTTGTTTTATCAGGCCAGTGGCGTAGCAAGGTCAGGTATTTCTTGTCACACTCAGCTTGACAAAATGGCAAACATATGTCACCCCCCTCAGTGATGACACCCAGGGCTTCCCACACCCACCGTCCTATGCCACTAAATCAAGCTTCTTTGTGTAATACATTTTGCTGTGCTACACGTGTAAATGCAATTGCAAAACAACATAAATGTAACGTAAAACACTTTTTCTTTCGAGTGTGAAATCCTTTCCAAAATGTTTCATTTCTGAATGCTGCCTCTCTGTTAATTAAAGTCTGACGAGACCTTGTCTTTTGTCGTAGTTAGAATGTCCCGGCTGCATATTTGTGACTAAGGGGAAGAAGTGATAAAAGCACTTTCATTCATTTCTATTCTTCCTCTGTACATGTGGAGTCCAAGATGCTTCTGGTCCTTTTGCAAGTGATCGGGATGAGAGAGACGGGCACAGGATTCAGAAATGAAAGGATAACAAGCACTGGCAGAGCCAATAGATCTCGATTTTGGGACTTTATAAGAGTTGAGCCATGCACCAGAGTATCCTGGGAGCTCTGCCTCCAGGGATTGTATGGCTATACAATGCTGTCATGAACCAGTCTGGAGTGAAACAAAGATAGCTCAAGCAACTGGATGATCATGAATGCCAAACAATGAGCTAATGTTTGTTGGATGAAAAAGAAGCTGCATCTGGCACTCTGGAAAAAATTGGACAAGAAATAGTTGATTTTGAGGTAAATAAAAAGTTATAGAGCCTGCCAGGTCTCTAGTTTACTATTGTGAAATCAAGCACTAATCCCAATGGGAAATAAGTAAGTCTAAAAGTACAGTGTACACAGCAGGGATCGACAACAAGTTGGAAGGCCTGAATGCCCTAATTACAAAAGCACAATCCAAAGTCAACCTGACCCAAGCGATATGCTGCTGCTCACCAATCATCGATAGCCTGTCAACGCTTCCCCAGTTCCTTACCCTGGTCTTGACAGAAATAAGGAAATTACCATCAGGTTCACATGATACACCACATTGCACATGTTTGCCCACAAACAATGTAACTATTCAGAAAGCTAATGATCAAAGCATAAACCAGAATAAAACAAGCAACGGTAACAAGGCCTTACCAGCAAAAACCGACACTCAACTGACCTACCTTCCAGTATCAGTAACATCCCCAGATAAGCAAGTGGCCCCTAAAGAGTTCAGCATCTTTCAAACCACCAAATTAAATAATAAAAACAATATCACGCTAAAAACAGAAATAGCGTCTACGTCAGAGTTAAAGCAAGACACCGACACCCGAGACGTGGTCCCGAGGTTGAGACCAATGATTAAACCCCCTCAAAACCAATACTTAAGCAAAAGGGAAAGGAAGAGACTAAGGAAAAAACGTAATAAACGCAGCACAGTGGTCCCCATGCCGAAAAGGACAATATACGTCGCAGTCCAATCAACTCCGCGAGTTCGGATAGCACTTTTTCACCCCCACAAAATTCCTCTCCGCAAGCACCCACAGAGGCAATCAGTAAGACGCTTTTGTCACCCGTCCTCAGTAAAAACCATAAGGATTCATCTGCAGCTAGGGACGAGGTCTTAGTAAAGTCTGTACACCACCTGACTTTAGGTGACCCAGAAAGAGCTATCAAACCAGAAACATTGCCTCATATGGCTATGATTAGAACAGAAGGGGGGCGTGGCTAGCAGCCAGCGAAGATGGTGGCAGCCTAACGAGGCTCCCGCACCCACCGCCCGTAATCCGCAAAGTCATCCTGTTTTAAAGCTCGGGGACCCCGTGAAAACTCGGGTGACCTCGGCGATACACTGCTGCCTGCTCCGGTGCTGCAGAAGAGCCGTTTCTGGCACCGAGAGAGACGTGCTGCCCTGCAAACGTCCGGCGGCCCTGGGACGCAAGATGGCGGCGGCCCCGTAATCCCGAGAAGCCGAGACCCCCAGCGCGACCCTGTACCCTGACTGGGAGCGCCGGCGAGCGGCCCAGGGAAGAGCGGAGGAGACCGCCCGATGACAGGCTCCGGTGCCCTCTGCGACCAAGGGAAAGAGCCACTGAGGAACCGAGCTAGGCGCCCCTCTGGTCCTGGGGCGACTCCTCGCTGCCCGGGAGGCCAAAATCGAGACCCCGGCGCCACCGAGGCCTACCACCTCCGATGTGAACGAGCGCTCCTGACCGGCGCGGAAGCCCGCGACTGCTGCTCCGGCGCGGATGGTGCCCCCCTGGATGAGTGCATCCCCGCCCCGAGACCTTGGGGCCACTTTCCCGACGCCCGCGGCGTGCGACCGAGGAGTGATTCCGGGTGGCCCGGAAAGGTAACAACCCTGCCCCCGTCCTTGGGGCCGAACTGCAGTGCCCGGCCTTCGCTGGTGAGCACAGAGAGAGCTCAGGGGGGCCGGAGAGGACCTGGGGAGCGCCTCTGCTGCCCTGGAGGGCTGACACGACCAGGAGTACATACGCCGGCCCGACTGCGGGGGACCCACGGCGGGGACCCGAGCTGACTTGGCTTCGCTGGGACCCGCGCCTCGTGGGGACCTTGTAGGGCGGTTGCGCTTGACCAGAACAGGGGAGCCCCCCCGCCCGAGCCGAACACGCCCCACTGGAGCGATAACCCACGGTGCACCTGAAGCCAAACGGAGGGTCTAGAGGGCGTTGGGGGCGAATACGAGCTCCAGGCGCCTATCAACCGGACAGAGGTGGGACCCTGTGGTGAGAGGTGGGTCGCCCTCCTTGGCGGACAGCGACGTGGCCGTGAAGCGCCACGAGGCGAGCCCACTGCCCGCAACGCATGCTCCATACCACCGGCCCCTGAGACGGCGGAGAACGCGACTGGCTCCCCCGGATACTCCCGCGGCGGACTCCCACGGCTGCACCGCATAACGACCGCCGGGCCTCCCCCTCACTCGCCACTGCCTAGTTCTCCCACTAACACGCCACTATGGGGAAACCGAAGGGACCGAAGGGAGATGCCAGCCCCACCACGGACCCTCCAGAAGACGCTCCTCCGCCACCCACGGACCTGCAAAGCATGCAAGACGCTATCCTCCAGGCGATCGCGGACACGAGGGATGCCCTACACCGTGATATTGCACAAGTATGAACGGGCCTCGGTCTCCTTCGTGCGGACCATGCAAAATTGGCGGATAGGGTCAAGGAGACGGAGGATTCTATTGCAAACTTGGCACCGGCGCAGACATCAATGGAGGGACGGCTCACCGAGGCACTGGACCGCATTCAGGCCCTCGAAAGGCGGGCTGAGGATGCCGAAAACCGCAGTCGCAGGAACAACGTGCGCCTCGTGGGCCTTCCGGAGAAAAAAGAAGGTACAGACATGGTGGGCTATCTAGATGGCTGGCTAAGAACTGTAGTGGCCCCTGAGGGTCTCTCCCCCTTCTTCACGTTGGAAAGAGCGCACCGTGTCCCATCCAGACCCCCGAAGCCGGGCCTGCCTCCTCGCCCCGTGGTCATCAAACTGTTGCACTACAAAGACAGAGACTGGCTATTGCAACGAGCCAGGGAAGCGGGACCCTTCCAAGTAGACAACAGAAAAGTAACCCTGTTTCCGGACTATACGTTTGAAACGCAAAAACAGCGCGCCTCTTTCCTCTCCATCAAAAAGGAACTGCGCACAGAAGGTATCCAATACTCTCTGCTGTTCCCTGCCAGGCTCAGAGTAGAACTAGATGGAAAAGCTCAGTTCTTTGTAACTGCGGAAGAGGCCTGGGCCTGGTGGGACACCTACAAAACGGGCACGGATGGGGCGCTTTTCAGAGCTGAGGAGGAACGCCGGAATCAACCTATAAGGAAATCACGGAGGCTCCGACGGCTGAGACAGCGCACCGGGAAACCGACGCAATCCCAGACGGAAGGCGAACGGCAGGCGGCGCTCTAGGCGGTGAAGGATGTTTCGGGATCTACTCTGCACCAATCGGAGAAGGAATCGGGATCAGAGAACCGGGGTTCAGGATCTGAAACTGAATTGTCGGAAATGGGCAAATCTGGTGGCCCGAGGCTCACGCCACAAACCTCGGAAGTTATCATTGGCAGCTAACCTCCCGAACTTGCCCACTGGACGCCTGGCGATGACAAGCCGATTGGCCTCTACGCACACCTGAGCAGGACAATGTTAGACTGCAGTATCGTAAGTTGCACTGTGTATGGCGGGAGGGATCTGTGGAGACGACATTGGAAAATACCAGTAACTAGCTCACGCTCCCCAGAGCCCATAAGGCTTCCGTGATACTAATCACGGTTACATAGAAGTTTTGAGCACGATTGCTCGCCTGTTTGGATGGGAGCTACTCTGTTGCAGTTAGGTCCTGTTCTGGGGGGGGAGGGAGCCTGGAGTAGTTGGGGACACTCGGGGCACAGTTTAAGGGGAGGGACTGTAGGGGTTGTTGGGAGGGTGGGAAACGTTGTCGAACCTATTGTCTGGTTGCCAACCAAGCTTGAATTGACTCGTACCCAATGGGACTATGGCTAACATGGGTTCATTGAACTGTGTGTCCTGGAATGTGCGGGGGTTGAATACGATGACGAGAAGACACAAGATCCACTCCTATCTAGTCCGCAGGGGGGTGCACATAGCGTTCCTGCAAGAAACCCACCTGACACGGAAGGAGGGAGTGGCGCTTCAGCGTAGGTGGAGGGGCCACCTTTATTACACTACATACTCGGCCTTCGCTAGAGGGGTATTGATCTGGATCAGAGCGGGTGTCCCTTTCCAGGTCACTAGACACACTGTGGACCCAGATGGGCGGTTCGTGGCAATCGAGGGCCTGCTCAGAGGCCGACACATAGCACTTGCTAGCGTATATGCCCCGAATGTAGACCAAGCGACATACTTCACGAAACTCTCTCGGACTCTGGCTAGCTACTTCACTAGTCCGCTGCTGATAGGGGGGGACTTCAACTCAATAGTGGATGTCTCCCTGGACAGATCACACCCACCATTGCAGACATCCCCAGTACATAGACTAGCTAAGCACCGAGCAGACTGGCAGGGAAAATGGGACTTATCAGACGCTTGGCGGGTACAACACCCGAGGGACAGAGACTATTCATTCTACTCCAGCATTCATGATCTCCATGTCCGTCTCGATGTCTTCCTGTGCTCGCAAACGGTGCTCCCGTCAGTGACCCGAACTGAATATTTAGCGCGAACAATATCCGACCATAACCCCCTACTCCTTACTCTGAACTGGATGAACGAACCCACACGTATCCCGACGTGGCGGCTACGACCGGACACGCTCAATGACCCGCCTTTCCGCGAAGCGTTGGGAGACAGGATTGAACAATACTTCGCGGAGAACGAGAACACTGCCTCCTCTAGGGCTGTAGAATGGGATGCATTTAAAATAGTGGTGAGGGGACACTGTATAGGAAAATTTGCGGGGGCACGCAGAACGCTGATAGGGGATCTGGATAAGGCAGAATCAACACTGAGAAAGGCGGAGCGGGAGCGCCCCAACCATCCTGAACTTCAGGACATGGTCAGTAATGCGCGGGAGGCAGTGGCAGTAGAAGTGGAGCGCCTGCGCAGCTTTGATTATAAACTGTACCTGACGAGAACCCTCGTGGAAGGAGATAAACCCGGCGCGCTCCTGGCCTGGCTAGCGAACCCCAGCCGAAACAGTAAGCCAATTCTGTCTCTTAAGGGGAGCGGGGACTGTATGCTCCAAACACAGCCAGAGATACTGACCTGCTTCCGCTCCTATTACGAACGGTTATATCAGAGCAGGCTGGTGGACCGGGGCGCGGCAAAGGACGCCTTTCTGGCGGACTTGCACTTGCCCCAACTAACTCGAGAAGACGCCGAGTCCCTGGGCAGCCCGATAGACTTGTCGGAAATAAGGGGTGCAGTAAAACGTATGGCGCACAACAAAACGCCGGGACTAGATGGACTGCCCGTTGAATTCTATGTCAAATACCTTGACCAGCTGGCCCCGCGCCTCCGAATAATCTATAATGAAGCCAAGGAGACGGGCTGCCTCCCTTGCTCAATGCGCGAGGCCATAATGGTTCCCCTGTTGAAACCTCGGAGAGACGGCACGGACCCGGCGTCCTACCGACCGCTCTCTATGTTGACGACGGATTACAAAATCCTCAGTACCATTTTAGCCACCAGATTACTATCCCACATGCAACATTTAATCCACAGAGATCAGTCGGGATTCATACCCACAAGAAACACGACACACAACATACGCAGGCTCCTCAGATTGATAGATAACCCTCCTACCGGAGCACAGTCCCCCCTGGTGCTTGCGGTCGACATAGAGAAAGCATTCGACAGCCTAGAGAGGGATTACCTTTATAGAGTAATGACAGTCTTAGGACTGGGCGAGGAGTACATAGCGTGGACGAAAGTACTGTACGCGTCGGCGAGAGCCAGAGTGAGAGTCGGAGCCTTGGTATCAGAAAGGTATGAGGTGCACAGGGGAACCAGACAGGGGTGTGCACTCTCCCCCCTACTATTCGCACTTGCAATGGAACCCCTGGCGGCAACCGCCAGACGGGGCGACCACTATTGTGGTCTGGACTCCGGGGAAGCCCGCCATTTTATCTCCCTATATGCAGATGACCTGCTCCTCTTCTTGGAGAATGCAGAGGAGGCAGTGGAAGGTGCCGAGAGGCTGCTAGACTGCTTTGGTGACATCTCTGGTTTACGGGTGAACTGGACGAAGACCTGCCTCTTCCCACTGCGGAGAGAGGGGGCGCGTCCCTCATCCCATTCATTGGTGAGATGGGAGCCCAACTGCCTGACTTACCTGGGAGTGCACATATACCATGACCCGGCGGACTTATTGGACGGCAATATCGGACGCTGTATCAGAGCCCTGCAGGGCAATATCTCCTTCTGGGCAACCTTGCCCCTATCCATGTCAGGTCGAGTATCACTGCTGAAAATGATAGCCCTTCCGAGACTGCTGTACTTTTTCCGGACCCTCCCGATATGGATTCCGGGGACAACCTTTAAACGGCTTAGGTCATTAGTAATCTCCTTTTTATGGGGATCGGGCAGGCGTAGAATCGCTCTAACGACGCGGACCCGCTCGAAAGACGAGGGTGGCCTGGCGGTCCCGGACTTTGAATTATACTACCTGGCAGCCCAATTGCAACACTTTACGCAAGAGGTTGCAAGAGCCTACTGAGGTCCGGAGCAGGAAAGGGACACCGGAACACCCCGCCATGTTCTAGCGTACGTTACCATGCAACAAAAATTAGTCCTTAGAGGACTATCACTGGAAGAACGAACACTGCGGCTATGCTGGAACAAGTCGCAGAAGCGAGCGGGGGTGAAGCACCCGTACGCGCCCGAAATTCCTCTGGGCATGGTGACGGCGCTGCCACATGGGGGGGATTGGTCGGGACTGCAGGATTGGGAGGAAGCGGGCTTGCAAATGATAGGGGACCTTTATGACGACGGAGTTCTGGTACCATTTCAGACTCTTCAGGAGCGCTACGATCTTCGAAGGGGCGACTATCTAATACACGCAGCGGTAGTGAGGGCCATACAAACACATTGGGGAGAGGGGCTGACCGAGCCACAGACAACACTGGTGTGCCAATACGCAATGATGGCGGCAGGGACATTCAAAGCAGTCACGTGCCTTTATTCCCGACTATCCTCAGAAAACATTCAACCCCTCACTTCACTCAAAATGAAATGGGAGGCTGACTTGCAGAAAGAAATACCCGACACAACATGGTCCCAACTTGTACACAGGGCTAGGAAAGGTACCAGGAATGCGCGCTTTCAACTTATACATCTATACATCCTCCACAGAGCCTACTTAGCCCCGAACAAAGTGGCAACATATTTCGGAGTTACAGATGCGGCGTGCCCCAGATGCGGACTGGTGAGAGCAGATCTGCTTCACATGCTCCGGGGTTGCGCTCACGTACAGGAATATTGGAGTGAGATAGGCGACACGTTGAACACAGTAACGGACAGGGAACTACAATACGATAATGAGGTCGCACTACTCCACTGCTTCCCACACACACGCAAAAACAAGCTAACAAGCAAATTCATAGACATGGGACTGCTTTTAGCCAAACGGGAGCTGACCAAGGGTTGGAAGGCAAAGAAGGGCCCGACTCACAGGAGATGGCTCTCCGAATTTTTGAAATGGGCAACAGCCGAGAGCACGATTAGATACCAATTGGCACGCCGAAGCTCAGACGAGAAAGCGCAGGACGCGGCGAGAGCATGGGAGACGTTGGTCCAAGCTCTGAGGGACGCTACACTGGAGGGACTAGAAGACGAAGAGGTAGAGGGCCCCCCAACTCCTTTAGCGCCCATCGCCCACCCAGCACCGACACCAGACACACACACACAAGAGAACACATGAAACTCCTTCAACATATACCATGGATATGGGCACCAGCACCGGACATAGGCACAGACACACAGAGGGGGAGGAGGGGGGGAGGGCAGACCGCCATAAACATCACCGGCATCCTATGAGCGAGACTAGAAGCAGAGCGGGGGGAGGAGGATGTAAACATAAAGCAGAAACTGATTGCACTATCCTCCTCTTACATAGCCCAACACACCTATGAACATACCTGACCCACACGAATCGCCGCCCGGCCTCCGGGTTGAGGGCTACAAGGCTGTGTATCATACTATTGTGGGAACTATGATTACGACTATGATGTGTGAACTGCTAATGCATCTAATGTGTGGATCTGCAATAAAAATTGTTTTACAAAAAAAAAAAATGATTAGAACAGAAGACCCGACAGCTTCAACAAACACGGCCAATTTATCAAAGGAAAACAAAAATATGGTAATGATAGACCAGCATGAGGACGAGTACAGGTCAAGATGCAAGGAGAACTTCCACATAACACTATTCAAGAATTGGGACACAATACAAACAGGTAAAAGTCCCTCCAGGATTGAGGGCCCCCAACCCCAAGAAGAACAAGCGGGTCAGAAGCTACAGTTACTCCATACCCAAAGGAGAATCTATTTACCACAGACAATAGATAAAAAGAATCATAAGACCTCTGGTCAGGTCTGTACAACAATAAATCCCCAAACCAAATTGTTATTTATCCCTGAATATTACACACAAGGACCTCATGACATCCTGAACAGAGGGAACATCTTGAAACTCTTCAAAAATATCCCCGAACTCCGCCATATTGAATCCAATGACATAACCTCAATCGAATTCAAACCTATTGGAAATAACCAACTCTCCGAACCAACGTTAATCACTTTCTCAACTGTAGTAATTAAGGAGTAAGTTCTATTAATGTCTGACTTACTCAACACATGGGGAATTAAAATAGCCCAACAACTTGAACCACAGTACCCATCAGTTCTTGGAAAACCACCGGCCTTATTAGACCAATCAGGCCCATCAACCCTTTCAATACTAAGATCTGCCAAAAGCCGATCCCCAGGAAAGGCAAAACGCCCTGGTACAGAGGAGGTTAAAATGACGGCGTCTGACTGGGCATGGTTGCCAGCGGCCCTGGACAGGGGTAACCAAAATTGAACTAGTATTCAAACCGGTCTCTCAGTATGCTCATGGAATATCAACGGTCTTACACTGAAACTTCAATCCACTGATGTGATAAAGTTTTTAAAAACCCATGAGATCATACTACTGCAGGAAACATGGTCCTTGGTCAGTCTTCCAATAGAAGGATACCTGGAATACAGAGTCCCAGCTCAGAGGTTGCATAAATCCGGTTGACCCAGCGGCGGTCTTTCGATCTATATTTCAGTCAAGCTCAATGTCAACATTGCAAAAATGACATTCAAGGAAGATTGGATCTCTGGGATAAGGATAGATAATACCAAATACACCGACCAACTGATCCTGATTAACGTTTACATCTCACCAAGTACCAAGGATAAAAAACCGAAGTTCAATCACCTAATTCAGACCTTGTGTAATCTAGAAAGTAATTACAACAGATCAGCCTGTCTAGTATCCGGCGACTACAATACAAATCTTTTTCAAGAACTTCCAGAAGATTACGTGGCCCCGTGGCCTGACATCCTTGAACAAACAAAACCATCAGGCACCAAATATAGTAAAATTGGTGAATACATGGCTCTCCAATTCAGTGCCCTAGCCTACACAATCTTGAATGGTCGTTTCCCTAAGGATAACCCACCGAACTGGACAAGGTCAAACGGCCTTACTCTTTCCTTTCTAGACTACACCGTTTGTAACAAGGAAATCTTGCCCCTGATCGAGAATTACACCATAGTTGCTCGAGGTGACAGTGATCACCGTCCTCAAGTGATCACAATGTCATCTAACCTAGCACATCACGCCTCAACCAACCAGACATCAGGAGGAGATTATACTGAAAACCTCAAAAGGTTGAAATGGTCAGATCCAATTATACCAGCAATAATGAGTAAATGTAGAGCCTTGCAAAAGCAAAGGAGCACCAACGAATCATCACCAGTTACGGCATGGGACCGCTTCTCCCAGGAACTGCTTAAAAACTTTTCCCGCACCTCAGGAAATACCAAAAAATGCAACCCAGCAACAATAACAGATGAAATCAAGAAATTAAAATCAAAACATGACAGTATGTTAAGACAAGTTCGTAAGCATCCAGGGGAAGATCATAAACTCATTAACTACAAGGCTGCCCAGAAAGCACTTCGACAAGCAATATTTCGCGAAAAAAACAAACGCTCTGAACAGTTTTGGTTAAAACTGATACACGCGAATAAAAGTCACAACCCAAAAGCTTTCTGTTCACTCGTCAACTCCAAAATACACAAGCAAGGAGGTTTAAGCAGCGCTAACATCCCTGAAGCCGAATGGGTACTTTATTTAACAACGCATTTTGAGGAACAAGAAAAGAAAGCTGGTCCACCTGTCAATTCACCAGCAATGGCCCCACAACCCAATTGCTGCCGAACGCCGGGCACAACGGATGCAGCCTCATAAAAGGAAAAAGCTGAATGCAACACAAGGACGCCACTGGTAACCAATACTAAATCCTCGCTTCAATCTTTAGAACCACCTGACTATGCATTTACAAACTTGAGAATTACCATGGATAAAATAGTTCGAATCATAACTGAGGGTCGCACTGACGGAGCCCCAGGGCCGAATGGCCTACCACAGGCGTTGTTTAAACAAGACACAGAATTCTGGGCCCACCAACTGGCACCCCTCTTTTCCCACTGCTGGTCTAACTCTGAATTACCTGAATCATGGCGTGGCGCCATCATACATCCAATCTTTAAAGGAGGCAAGAGATCGGACCCGAAAAATTATAGGATGATTACTCTATTGGATGTAGAATCGAAACACTATGCCAAACTGCTCCTTCATGATCTGGCGTCTTGGGCAACAAAAAATCATTCAATATCTTTTAATCAGACAGGATTTGTGCAAAAATCAGGCACCATAACAAACTTGCTCGCAATATTCGTCCTGTTGGACAAAGCGGTTTCCTCAGGAACGTTTATGCACGGCTGCTTCGTGGACTTTAAGGCCGCCTTTGATCGCGTGCCACGAAGCCTACTATGGCTCAAATTGCGGAAATGGAGGATTCCACCAATGCTTCTACGAGCTATAATTGCGCTACACACCAATACCTGGTTCCGCATAAAACTTGGGGACGGATCACACTCCTCAAGCAAAATACTAACATCACGCGGGGTGAAACAAGGCTGCGTGTTAGCGCCCCTTCTTTTTAACCTCTTTATTTCCGACCTGTCAGAGTCACTCGACAAAGTTAATTCTCACCGACCAAAACTTGCCGGGGTAAGAGTTAGTAACTTACTGTACGCGGACGATTTAGTACTGCTAAGCCATACCAGGGTTGGCTTGCAGAGACTCCTCGATCAACTGTCCCTTTATACTATCGGAAACAAACTAGAACTGAACCTAACAAAGACAAGGGCAATCACCTTTGGGTCAAGGAAATACGGAGGCGGTGGTTGGCTATACAATGGTAAAAGTGTAGATAAAGCCATCTCTTATAAGTACCAGGGGGTCCACATGGACAGAAGGAGCTCTTTTTCCAAACACAAAGTTGAGGTAGAAGCTAAAGCCATGTCAATCCAGGTTGCCTTTAAGACCCCTGCCAGACAACTTTGCGGGCCATCCCTGACCCCGCTCATAACCGTCATGAAGGCAAAAATTACCAGCTTTCTCACCTACGGCCAGGAGATTATGCAAGGGAAGGACAACAGTCTTGTGAATAAAATAACAACAAGAACATTCAAACAAGCATTGAGCCTTGCGAAATCCTCATCCCCAGCTCAAATACGTCTTGAGTTTGGCCTTCAAGATCATCATGGAGTCAGGGCCGGACTGGCTACTGGGCAGTTGTGTGTGCTGCCGAGCAGGGAGATGATTTCGCTGATGGGGACCTATGTGTGCAAAACGAAATTCGTTTTGCTTTTTTTATTTCAAAGCACACGCAGGTCTCCATCAACGAAATAAGCTCACACTATGGAGAAATCATCCCCCTGCTCGGCAGCACACACAACTGCCCGGTAGCCAGTCCGGCCCTGCATGCAGTAGGGGCTGGAGCATTCATCAGGCTGTGTAATAAGTTGCGAAGCTCCAGAAAAGGAAGCTTGGAGGCACTCCTGTGGCAGGAAATCTCAGTCGGTCAGCTTGGTAGATCATACTGGCGCCATCTTCAAGACTCACTAAAACTCCTGGATTTTGAAGAAATCTGGAATTTGAACCCATCGGAGCAGGCACTCAAAATCCACATCAAACGGAATGTCGGCCTCTGGTCATTTTATTCAGACAGAGCTCAACTGGCCGAACGTAAGCACGCTTGGACAATTGTATAATGGTTCAAGCCAGGGATTATGGCCCCATACCCGTCATGTACTTACTCTGCGCGGTGGAAAAAAAGATTCATGGCCCTCAGAATGGGCGAATGACCATTCCTGTATCACCTGCCAAGCTGGCAACGCGTAAATACCAATGTATTGTGCAGGGGCTGTGGGAGTAGCAAGGAATCAATCGAGCACGTGGCATGCCTTTGTCCTGCACTTCTCGACGACCGGAAGATCATGTTAAAGAGCGAATGGAATAAACTTGGCATTCGCACATGCAGACAAGCTATACTTGCATCAATGAACCCGGACAACCCAATGCTCAATATTCGGTTTACCAAGTTCATGACAAGAGCAGTAAGAAGATTTACAACCGGAGAAGCCAGCAAGTAAACAATAGTCAACAATAAATGGGAGGATCAACTCCTCTGTTCCATCAAATAGCAGTTGACCATGACCTCATTCTTTACACAGACTATTTCTGGGCCCCGTGTGTTCTAGGACCATTAAGCCATCATATGTAGTGTCTTTACCATATTAGCAGATTCTCGCCTTCAGTAGTACCTATTATGTATTCTCAATAACCATGGTTTTGCTCTGTGTTTTTAGCAGATGTTAAACCACAAGGGACAACAACGGCTCCCAAATATTTTTCTAATACTCATTATGAGGTTGTACAACTATGCGAAGTAATTCTTTTTATTTTTAAACCGTTTTTTAGATGAATGACACTTCAGGGAAGATAAAGAGAGGTTTGGGAGACAGAGAAAAGGCAAGGGGAAGAGTGAGAGGCAGTAAGGAAGACATAGCAAGCTGAGACTGGAGAGAACGTGGAACTGAGACAGTCAGCTGGGGAGAAATTATGAGAGGCTGGAGACTGCTGGAAGGCTGAGACGGTAAATAAATAACTTTGACAGGAGAGGATGGGGTATAGAGAAAGTATACAGGGGGAAAAGGTGAGCAAGTCACACACAGAGATGGGATACCCAACAAAAAGAGAAATACACCTCACTGAAGAGAGAGTGGATCACAGAGGCAGTCTTAGGAAGAGAAAGTGAGAGAGTTGGGAGACCTGATGAGCAGAAAAACACCCTACGTAGGAGATGGTGGGGTCCAGAGACAGGGAGGAGAAGATAAGAGAGAGAAAGATGGGATATATGGAAGAATAAGACAGAAGAGACTAACACCTCGCAAAAGGGATAGTGGGGTATAGAGACAGCAGTGGAGAGGCAGAAACAACGAGCAAGAGATCTGAAGCAGGAATGGGCAGTATAGCACGTTGAGGTGGAAGAATAGCCAGAGGGACATTTCAGGGATGAGTGGATTCAAGAGTATAGAAGGCCAAAAACTGTGCTGGGAAACAAAAGTGAAAATATAGATAATGAAAGAATGGAAAGAAGCGAGACTTCCTAAGTGGATTTGCAATCTCTTAGGTCTGATTTAAGAACATACTGTTCTTTTATTTTTTGACTACCACATGGGCCATGCATCCATTAGGAAGTGCTGCACCACTAACTCTTTCAGTGGAATGTAAATATCTATTTTCTCACATTTTATAACAGAATGGCGTGCATACCTGAGAGTGCTACCTTCTATGAGATTGGGTGAGGCTGCATCTATAAAAAGCACACGGCCAGCAAATGTCATAGGATGCTTGTAGCTGCATCATGTGCAATGAACTGTACACTTGACGTACATGACAGTACTACCAGTGTCATCTTTATATCCAGAAGTGAAGTGCAACAAAAGTAGAGTATACCTAAGACCAGCGGGGTTTAGGTTGGATCTGGGGCAGATGATAGATCTGGGCTTTAGATGGAGCAACAGGTGGACAGAATACTTTAGTTGCTTCCCAGCTCTGCAAAACCAATTCGAACTGGCAAAATGGAAGTTCTCTTCTTTTTAGATTCGAGGACAAGGAGTGACAGTGAATGTGCACTATGCTACGCCGCTGCCTCAGAGGTGGGTAATATAGTTGGTAGCCCTGTGATACTATACAATGTTATTTATACTAGTAAATAGAATGCCCACACACGCAAATTTCCCTGATCCTTGGGGAGCACGAGTGCCTTACATTGCGCTCCCCACCAGTGCCTTATATCGCACTACCTGTCAACCTGGTGGTGCCAGGACGCCCCTTTGCTGGGGCAGCTGTTGCGCTGTACAAATAATAATAACATAACATAACATAACATTGTGCTGCTATAGAGCTCACCTTGGTCATACCATTGCATTTTTCCTCATAGTCCTTACCGCTAAGCACAGACTTTAGCTTACCCATCTCAGCACCTCAACGTTGCCAGCAAATATGTAAACTTGTTGGGTTCCTCCTCCCACTGTCTGCAACAGGTTGATTCCGCCTACTCAACAGTGGGGCCTTAGTACCATGACGTGACTTGAGCATCTTGGTACTTGTTGCTTAAGTTCTATAAGCAAGAACAGTGAAGAAGGACACAACATTCTAAACTATACCATCCTATACAGAATTATGGCGGGCCCCTTAAAATACTGTCTGCTCTGTAATGTTGCTGTAAAAAGATAAATTAAAGAAAGCACTGCAAAGGAAAATATTTAATTATACGGAAGAGCCTTCTATTCTTTGCGCACATCGTATACTAATGGTTAAATATTATTTTGGTTTCGCTACAAACTGTATGTGGATGCATCTATTTTGTACATAAACAAGGCACATGTTGTTTTGTCTACGATTTTACAGTGTACGTATTTTGTTCTATTTCGTTTTTCCACAAAATGGCATATCTTCAAGATGGCTATCAAATTTTTAATAGCAGCTGTACATTGGTTCTTGTAACGTGGCGGGATGGTTGAGGGACTGGGACACCCTCCACGGAAACCTGGTGGAACAGCATTGCAATGAAAAATGTAAAAAAGAAACATCAACGCGAGGGTGGTTGGGGCACGCATAGAGCACATGGGAGGAGGTGGAAGGGATAAAAGCTGCATTAAAAGGCAAGCAGCTACAGGCACCGAAGTTGAACACAGGCAAACAGTAACACGTGCAGGAAACCAAGAAAAAATAGTCCCCCCAAAACGACATTTAAACTACCAAAGCATGAAGATACAGTACTTGGTCCCTGCTCAGTGGGAGCCAACAAAAAGAAGGGACAAAGATGTAAGACTGACCACAAGCAAGCAATGATTTTTAAAGGAGACTGAAACAAACAAATGAAAAGCAAGGGGATGGCTTTAAGCCCACAAGAGAAGAATATACTAAAATATATACAACAGATCTCAAGCTCAACCCAACAAGAGAAGTATAAACTAAAGCATATACAGCAGGTCTTGAGCTCGAACTAAATACAAGCTTTGGTTAAATAAATTAAAAAATTAAATTAACTTAAAAATATTATTTAGATGTAATGTTCATTTTAACAAATATAATAAATAAATGTAATTTAAAAAATTTAAACATACATATATAAAATATAATATATATCTGTACATTTACTTTAAAACAATTAATAAACTAATAATTGTAATTTATTTTAAAATGTTATGAATATATAAAAACATTACAACCAAATATATATCTATATATACATACACCTATATCATAAAATCTAACAAAAAAACATTATATTATAAATTAAAACACTAAATTATTTAATAATTTCTAAACTTACATTTTGCACTGCATTCAGTGCAACAGTAAGGAAAGTATTGGATAGCGGAGGGGTAAAACTTCCTATTCCCACTCCAATGAGTGCAACAGTAGGAAAAGTGCTGTATAGCGGAGGGGTAAAAATTACTATTCCCACTCCAGTGAGTGCAACAGTAGGGAAAGTGTTGGATAGCAAAGGGGTACAAATTACTATTCCCACTCCAGTGAATGCAACAGTCGGGAAAGTGCTGTATAGCAAAGGAAAAAAAAATTACTATTCCCATTCCAGTGAGTGAAACAGTATGGAAAATGTTGGATAGCAGAGAGATAAAAAGGACTATTCCCACTCCAGTTAGTGCAACAGTAGGGAAAGTGTTGGATAGCAGAGGGGTAAAAATTACTATTCCCACTCCAGTGAGTGCAACAGTAGGGAAAGTGTTGGATAGCAGAGGGGTAGAAATTACTATTCCCACTCCAGTGAGTGCAACAGTAGGGAAAGTGTTGGATAGCAAAGGGGTACAAATTACTATTCCCACTCCAGTGAGTGCAACAGTCGGGAAAGTGCTGGATAGCAAAGGGAAAAAAAATTACTATTCCCATTCCAGTGAGTGAAACAGTATGGAAAATGTTGTATAGCAGAGAGATAAAAATTACTATTCCCACTCCAGTGTGTGCAATAGTAGGGAAAGTGCTGGATAGCGGGGGGTTAGGGGGGTAAAAATTGCCATTCCCATGCTAGTGAGTTGCAACAGTAGGAAAAAATGTTGGATAGCGAAGGGGTAAAAATTTCTATTTCCACTCCGGTGAGTGCAACAGTAGGGAAAGTTTTGAATAGCCGAGGGGTAAAAATTACTATTCCCACTCCAGTGAGTGCAACAGTAGGAAAAGTGTTGGATAGCGGAGGGGTAAAAATTACTATACACACTCCAGTGAGTGCAACAGTAGGGAAAGTGTTGTATAGCAAAGGGTTAAAAATGGCTATGCCCACTCTAGTGAGTGCAAGAGTAGGGAAAGGGTTGGATAGCAGAGGGGTAAAAATGACTATTCCCACTGCAGTGAGGGCAACAGTAGGGAAAGTGTTGGATAGCACAGGGGTACAAATTACTATTCCCACTCCAGTGAGTGCAACAGTGGGGAAAGTGCTGGACAGCAAAGGGGAACAACGTACTATTCCCACTCCAGTAAGTGCAACAGCAGGGAAAATGTTGGATAGCGGAGAGGTAAAAATTACTATTCCCACTCCAGTGAGTGCAACAGTAGGGAAAGTGTTGGATAGCAGAGGGGTAAAAATTACTATTCCCACTCCAGTGAGTGCAACAGTAGGGAAAGTGTTGGATAGCAAAGGGGTACAAATTACTATTCCCACTCCAGTGAGTGCAACAGTCGGGAAAGTGCTGGATAGAAAAGGAAAAAAAAATTACTATTCCCATTCCAGTGAGTGAAACAGTATGGAAAATGTTGGATAGCAGAGAGATAAAAATTACTATTCCCACTCCAGTGTGTGCAATAGTAGGGAAAGTGCTGGATAGCGGGGGGGTTGGGGGGGGGGTAAAAATTGCCATTCCCATGCTAGTGAGTTGCAACAGTAGGAAAAAATGTTGGATAGCGAAGGGGTAAAAATTTCTATTTCCACTCCGGTGAGTGCAACAGTAGGGAAAGTTTTGAATAGCCGAGGGGTAAAAATTACTATTCCCACTCCAGTGAGTGCAACAGTAGGAAAAGTGTTGGATAGCGGAGGGGTAAAAATTACTATACACACTCCAGTGAGTGCAACAGTAGGGAAAGTGTTGTATAGCAAAGGGTTAAAAATGGCTATGCCCACTCTAGTGAGTGCAAGAGTAGGGAAAGGGTTGGATAGCAGAGGGGTAAAAATGACTATTCCCACTGCAGTGAGGGCAACAGTAGGGAAAGTGTTGGATAGCACAGGGGTACAAATTACTATTCCCACTCCAGTGAGTGCAACAGTGGGGAAAGTGCTGGACAGCAAAGGGGAACAACGTACTATTCCCACTCCAGTAAGTGCAACAGCAGGGAAAATGTTGGATAGCGGAGAGGTAAAAATTACTAATCCCACTCCAGTGAGTGCAAAAGTAGGGAAAATGTTGGATAGCGGAGAGGTACAAATTACTTTTCCCACTCCAATGAGTGCAACAGTAGGAAAAGTGCTGTATAGCAGAGGGGAAGAAATTACTATTCCCACTCCAGTGAATGCAACAGTAGTGTTGGATAGCGATGGGGTAAAAATTACTATTCCCACTCGAGTGAGTGCAACAGTGGGCAAAGCGTTGGATAGCAAAGGGGTAAAAATTACTATTCCAACTCCAGTGAGTTCAACAGTTGGGAAAGCGTTGGATAGCAGAGGGGTAAAAATTAATATTCCCTCTAAAGTCAATTCAAAATTAAAAACAAACAAAATAGCAACTACAACACAAAAGATGTTAAAAAAACAGAAAAAGAAAACATATATAAAAATATTAAAATTACAAAAGATAAAATCATATTATAATGTTAAGATCTAAAAATTACCTACAAAGATTATTTTATAAAAATGTTTAACATTATTTATAAACAAATAACTATATTTAATAGAAATTAATTATAATCAAAAACATTATTTGGTATATACATTTTATATTTTTTATTTCCTACCCTATAACACCACACGATTTACAACATACATCTACGTTTTAAAAAAAATGTACCTCCAAAATTAACATAATTATTTATCAATTAAATAAATATTATTAATTAGAAAGTAATTCAAAGAGATAAAAATTAATTTACTCACCAAACGTTACCCCTATAAAACCAAAATCCACACACAAAATAAAAATAAACAATTACCATAAATATGTATCAATTAATGAATGACTATTAATAAAAAACTGATTATTAATTAATGAAACCTAAAATACTTTCCACCCTCTACCCCAATAAATACCACAACACACACCTAAAAATCATTACACAATTTCCATAACTAATGTTACATTATTAAATTAATATTAACAATAACTTATTAGTTAATGTAAATGAATTTACTTCCCACCCTTTACCACTATCACATCTCAAATTAATTACACAATTGCTTACCATCTTGAATTTTATATTAATTAATTACCATTAATTAACAAATAATTATTAATTAATTATAAATAAATTACTTCCCACCCTGTTCCTCAATAAACCCCACAACCCATTCCTAAAAAAGACAAATTAACATAATTAATTACCAATTAATTAATTAATAATTAACAAGCAATTGCTAAATAATTATTAATAAACTAATTCCCACAATTAACACTATATTATAAATGAAATCATTATTAATATATAAACATTATTAATACATTTATTGAAATTAAAGTAAGTACTTCCCACCCTATTCCCCTATAAACCCTCAACCCGCTCCTACAAAAATGACACAATTAACATAATTACAAATTAATTAATAATAATTAGCAACCAATTAATGTACAATTAATAAAAAAAGAATTCCCACAATTAACATGATATAATATATACAAAATACAAATAGCAGAGCACTGCACGTCTAAAAGTTCAAACTGACTGACATGCGCTTGAGACTTATGTGCAGGTTGAGAGATGTACTCTATTAATTTTTAAGGAAGATTACCATACTTCCTGAAGGCTTGATACTTTGGCCCCTACTCAGCGAATGGGTCCGAGTTCTCTCGGCTTACCGATATATACTAGTGACTAGCCGTGCAATTTCTACATCCATGATCACAGAAAAGATGGAGTAGTTTGTAGTTACTTGTTACTATTTAACTCCAATCACGTGGACCAAGTGGAGTTATAAATGCCATTGACTTCTGTGTTATTGCCTTGAAAAAGTCGCATCAAGCGACGAAACACGTGTCGGCTGTTCTGCTGTATCATCTACGTGTCAACAATTTGTTAAAACGATCTACCTTTGATGAAGACTGTGTCATATTGACTGTTCAACATTTGGAAAATACATCTTTGTCTGACTGCATGCCAGTCAGTTTGAACTTTTAGACGTGCAGTGCTCTGCTATTTGCATTTTGTATATATTCTAATGACTATGCCAGCATAATAACCACCCAAGGAGGGAGATTGGGGGATCTTTCTCTAAGAGGCCATTTTGACTTTTTCAAAGACATTTGGCTCCAAGATGTTTTAGACCAGTGGGTATTGGATATTGTGCATGAAGAACATTTAATAGAGTTTGTAAAACCTGCTACCTTCCAGATAACTCAAAGACCAAAAAATGTTGTCAAAAGAGAGACGATTCAGTATGCTGTACAAGAACTGGTCAAGAAAGAAGCAGTTGTGGATGTTTATCCTGATGAGGAATGTACTGAAACCTGTTCAATCATGACCCATTATAGGCCTAAAGAACGTAAATTCATGGATCTAGTCAAAAAACATTCAGTAGGGACACTTTTCAGCTCATCAACCCTGTTGTGCCTCCAGGAGATTTTCAAAATGATAAGCATGACAGATGCATCTTTCCACATCTCCATTTATCCCTCATATCAGCAATTCCTAATGGTTAGCTCGTTGAAAAAGGGCATTTCCGATTTATTCTGCCTTTCAGACTAAAATCAGCCTCATCTATAATTATGAAGGCTATGGTTTCCTTGGTGGCAATTCTACAAGTGGGCAGTATGACTGTACAACCTTACTTAGATGATAGGATGGTCCTTGCTTCTTGCATGCAGCTGGCAAAAGTAGAACTACACACAGAAAGGGCTGCAATTTACTGTTTTTTTACTAATTCCTTCGAACAAAACTCAGCTACATCCAATTCAGCATCTTAATTTTAGACGAGGACACTTCAGCACCTCAATCAGAATGGTTTTTCTCTGTCCTCCACAAATTCAGAAGCTCCAGCTCTACCTCGTAAGATCCTAGAGAGATCAGCACCAGCCCATCAATGGCTTCAGGTCTGTGACGAGGGGGGCCCGGACTCGGGTCCCCCGGGCCTGCCTATTCATGTGTCACCTCTTTTTGCACAGAACACCGACTCGTGGACCACCCCGGATGAGGACAGCTGCCAGCCCTGGACCTACGCAGAGGAACCCTGTTTCTTTAATTGGGCGGACCCTGTTCGGGGCCCCGCCCACCTTCAGACTGTAAAGCCCGGCCCAACAGACACACCGGTGTGTGATACACCTGGAGGAGGCGAGTGGAGACTGGAGAGCGAAGGCGGAGCGGAGCGGAGGACGAGCGAGGAAGGAGCGGAGCGGAGGACGAGCGAGGAAGGAGCGGAGCAGGGGACGAGCGAGGAAGGAGTCGAATCGTGGAGGAGCGAGGGACGGAGACAACTGCGGGAAAACCAGGCGGAGCAGACAGCGGAGAGCCCCAGAGACGGACCCGGGGAAGAGCGAGGACGCAGCGACACGCCAGGAGGCCAACGTGAAGGCGCATCGCCCAGCCACGCTTCCCGGGAAGTGTGGCTAGGACAGGTACGGTCACGTTTCCTGGGCTGGGTGGGATGCAAGTGGGACAAGCCCCCTTGACCCGGTTTTAGGAATAACGGTGCTCTACCTTAAAAACCCTTTCCCTCACGCCACCTCACTGAACCACGGGGTTGTTTAACGAGCACGTGTGCATCCTCACCACCCGTTCCCTACATACAATTGTACAAACGGGGACGTTACAAGGATTGTCCGTTTTCTTTCTTTTTTGGGTTTTGCTGACCTGCCGACCCTGCTGCCGCTACGGCGGAAGACCGGACTCCAACACCCAGAAGACTTCGGGAGTTGAGACGGCGGGGACACCTTCGAGAGGCCACGGACGACGTTGACTCACCCCTGCCATACTATAGAGTCCCTGTACAGAAAAGGAGACTATATAAAATAATAAAACCTGCGCTACCTACAACCCAAGTGTCTGTGAGTCTGTTCGATGGACCCCCTGAAACCCCACAAGTGGTGGAGAATGCGGGCACAACGAGGTTAACCATCGAGGACACAACGATGGAGGAGATGCTGCAGGCGCTCGTGAAAGGGCAAGAGCAGTTGGAGTGGGCCGTCGAACAGCAACTAGCCGCCGCCCAGTTAGATGGAGACACCTTTCGGAACACTGTGGTAGCTCAGCTCGAGGGGCTGCAACCACCGGTAAACCCCGCCAGTAACCTAGGGAGGGAGAGCCGAAACCCGCCCACGCCTGCTGGTATCTCCCTGCACAAATATGTCACGGGGGAAGATCCGGATGCCTTCCTGACGAACTTCGAGAGGGTGGCCTTGGCTTGCGGATGGCCCCTCGAGAAATGGCCATTTTTTCTTGCTCCCCTATTGACCGGAGAAGCACAGGCTGCATATCAGGTGGCCAATGGCAACGGACAAACCCCCTACGGGCAAATAAAAGTGATCATCCTAGACCATTTGGGTTTGGACGCAGAGGCGTATAGGGTGCGCTTCCGCAAGGAGAGAGGTCAAGCCGGTGACAACCCGAAGACGTTGTTTTTTCGACTAAAAGCAGCCGCCGACAAACGGCTCACCCCGGTAACTAGTACCAAGGAGGAAATCATGGACAAGATATATTTGGAGCAGTTTCGGGAGGCCCTACCATACGGGACCCAGAGGTGGCTCAGGCAACATGCAAACCTATCGACCGCACAAGCGATGGAAATGGCGGCCACCTTCGTGCGAGCACAACCACGGCCACCCTCACTTGAACCCGAGAAGCCGGCCAGAACCGTACACAGACCTGAACCCCGACCTCGAGCCCCGCCTGGGAGACCGGTACCCAGACCGATGATGACCGAAACTCCCCCTTTCCGAGGCCCTCAGTGCTTCGACTGCGGAATGTGGGGTCATATTGCACGCCTCTGCCCCCACAAACGCTCCCAAGAGGAACCTATGGACGTCAGCTTTTTACCCAAGGCCATCATGTATTCCGCGGAACTCGGCGGAGCATATCACGTGAGTGTGAAAATCAACGGTACAGAAGTCAGGGCCCTCCTGGACTCGGGCTGCAAACAGTCAGTGATACAGACATGTTATGTGAGGCCCCTTCAGGTAATGCCAGACACCCTAGTGTACATTAAATACGTTCATGGGGATGTTAAGGGTTACCCAGTGGCTTATTTACCCATTATAGTGGAGGGAAAGAGCACCTTGGTCGTGAAGGTGGGGGTTTTGGATACACTTCCAGAGAGCCTAATCTTAGGGACCGACAATCCCCACTTCCTTGATCTGTTTGAAGGGAGACTAAAACAGGACAGGGAACGCGACGCGATAGCTCTCCCTGCCCTGACGTCTCCTGAACCCTGGGAGGGAGACCGGAGTTTTCGGTTTGCCCAGGCCAACAACGCCACCTTGTTGAATGCATGGGAACGGGCCCACAACGAGCAGGATGATCCCCAACCCCGATATCCGCGATTTCAGATTAAAGACGATCTCCTCTACAGACAAGCCAAAGAAGACGACCCGTTGCAGCTGATTGTGCCAGCGTGTTTTCGCGACCAAATTATGTTCTATGCGCATACCCACCTGTTGGCAGGTCATACAGGGAGTGAAAAGACAACCCAGAACGTGCTAAGGAGTTTCTACTGGCCTGGAGTGTACCAGGACATCAAATCCAACTGTCAGACATGTGACGTCTGTCAAAGAAAAAACACTCAGAGGCCACCAGCGGTACCCCTACAACCTCTGCCCATAATAGGCACCCCTTTTGAGAGGGTTGGTATGGACCTCATAGGCCCTCTTCCACGGACAAAGAAGGGGTACCAATACGCGTTGGTAATAGTGGACTACGCCACACGCTTTCCGGAGGCGTTCCCCCTGAAAGCCCCCACTTCACGGAACATTGCGGATAAATTCCTGGAACTGTTCTCAAGGGTCGGGTTTCCCAAGGAAATCCTGACCGACCAGTGGACACCCTTCATGTCAAGGGTCATGAAAGAAGTGTGCACCCTTCTCGGACTCCACCAGATCAAAACATCAGTGTACCATCCCCAAACCGACGGCCTGGTAGAGCGCTACAATGGGACCCTGAAGGCCGTATTGAAGAAGATGCTAAGCGTGAACGGAAACGAGTGGGACCTCTTACTTCCGTTGGCCCTGTACGTGATCAGAGGACAAAAACAAAGTAGTTTAGGCTGTTCCTCATTCGAGATGTTATACGGGAGACAACCCCGGAGCCTACTGGACATGACCAAGGAAGTGTGGGAAGCAGAAACCACCGGAGAAACACGTTCCTTGCTAGATTATAGTCAAAACCTAAAGAGTAAACTGGGGAAGATACGAGAGCTGGCCTTTACTCATCTGGAAGAAAGCCAAAGAAAACAACAAACCCACTACGACAAAGGGAAGAATTGGAGACATCTCATAGTCGGCGACTGGGCTCTCGTGCTACTACCCTCCCCCATAAAGAAACTACAGAACGAGTGGCAGGGCCCTTATAAAGTCGTAGAGACCATAGGAATGACCACTTACCGGTTGCAGCTGGATGAGAGGAAAACCCAGATTTTTCATATCAACTTACTGAAGAAGTGGCTGGGTGCTCCCCCCCGGTCATCCCACCTCACTACGCCGGTGGGAAACGACACGGAGACCACGTTGAGTGAGCTGGTTATCAACGACGAATTGTATCAATGTGAACAAGAAGGACTACAAAAAACCATACGCCCGTTCCAGTCGGTGTTTTCCAATCTACCTGGTATTACCCGGCTGGTAGAACACCGGATTGAGACCCCAGCGGGTGTCACCGTCAAACAACGACCATACAGGATACCGGCCGCCAAAAGGGAAGCCATAAGGAAAGAGGTGGAAGAAATGATCCGCCTGGGAGTGATCCGCCCGTCTAGAAGCGAATGGTCCTCACCCATAGTGATGGTGCCTAAACCTGACGGAAGTAGCCGATTTTGTATGGACTTCAGGGCACTGAATGCCGTGTCCTCCTTTTGACGCATACCCCATACCCAGGATCGATGAGCTCATCGAGAAACTAGGGGATTCGAAATATATCAGCACCCTGGACCTGACCAAAGGATATTGGCAGGTGCCCTTGAGAGAGGAGGATCGAAGAAAAACCGCCTTTGCCACCCCGGACGGTCTGTACGAATTTAATGTCCTACCGTTCGGCTTACATGGTGCCCCAGCCACCTTCCAGAGACTCATGAATGAGGTGTTACGGGGACACCAGGAATACAGCTCGGCGTATCTCGACGACATCATGATATTCAGCCCGTCGTGGGAAGAGCACCTCCTCCATCTACAGACCATACTCCAACAACTGCGGGACGCTGGCCTCCACATCAACGCTAAGAAGTCCAGGATAGGGTTTCAAAAGGTCAAATATCTGGGGTACTTGTTGGGACACGGAGCCATTGAGCCCCAGATAGAGAAGGTGAGAGCGATCGCTGAAACCCCCTTTCCCAGGAACTCGAAGGAGATGAGGGCCTTCCTGGGACTGGTGGGCTACTATCGGAGGTTCATCCCTTCATTTTCAGACGTAGCAGCCCCCTTGACGGATACATTGAAAAAGCAACCCCGGCATCACGACTTCCACACTCCGACCCCAGCCATGTGGAAGGCATTTCAGACGCTAAAAAAAGCCATCACTACAAGCCCTGTACTCACTTCCCCGGATCTCACGAAACCCTTCATATTGCAAACTGATGCCTCCGACTTTGGTATAGGGGCAGTGTTGTCACAGGACACGGGGGTTGGGGGTGAACGGCCTATCCTATACATCAGTCGTAAGTTATTCCCCCGAGAGGTCAAATATCCCACAATAGAGAAGGAATGCCTCGCCATTCGATGGGCGGTTGACAAGCTGCGTTATTACCTGGAGGGGCGTCTGTTTGTTTTGTATACTGATCATGCCCCTCTGTTATGGATGAGTAGAAACGCCTCTAACAACCCCAGGGTCATGAGGTGGTTCCTGGCCCTACAACCCTTCAGGTTTCAGGTCCGTCACAGGAGAGGGAAGGACAATGTCAACGCTGACTTCCTTTCGAGGTTTCCTCTCCCCGATCGGGAGAATCCTAGGGGGGAGGTGTGTGACGAGGGGGGCCGGGACTCGGGTCCCCCGGGCCTGCCTATTCATGTGTCACCTCTTTTTGCACAGAACACCGACTCGTGGACCACCCCGGATGAGGACAGCTGCCAGCCCTGGACCTACGCAGAGGAACCCTGTTTCTTTAATTGGGCGGACCCTGTTCGGGGCCCCGCCCACCTTCAGACTGTAAAGCCCGGCCCAACAGACACACCGGTGTGTGATACACCTGGAGGAGGCGAGTGGAGACTGGAGAGCGAAGGCGGAGCGGAGCGGAGGACGAGCGAGGAAGGAGCGGAGCGGAGGACCAGCGAGGAAGGAGCGGAGCGGAGGACGAGCGAGGAAGGAGTCGAATCGTGGAGGAGCGAGGGACGGAGACAACTGCGGGAAAACCAGGCGGAGCAGACAGCGGAGAGCCCCAGAGACGGACCCGGGGAAGAGCGAGGACGCAGCGACACGCCAGGAGGCCAACGTGAAGGCGCATCGCCCAGCCACGCTTCCCGGAAAGTGTGTCTAGGACAGGTAGGGTCACGTTTCCTGGGCTGGGTGGGACGCAAGTGGGACAAGCCCCCTTGACCCGGGTTTAGGAATAACGGTGCTCTATCTTAAAAACCCTTTCCCTCACGTCACCTCACTGAACCACGGGGTTGTTTAACGAGCACGTGTGCATCCTCACCACCCCTTCCCTACATACAATTGTACAAACGGGGACGTTACAAGGATTGTCCGTTTTCTTTCTTTTTTGGGTTTTGCTGACCTGCCGACCCTGCTGCCGCTACGGCGGAAGACCGGACTCCAACACCCAGAAGACTTCGGGAGTTGAGACGGCGGGGACACCTTCGAGAGGCCACGGACGACGTTGACTCACCCCTGCCATACTATAGAGTCCCTGTACAGAAAAGGAGACTATATAAAATAATAAAACCTGTGCTACCTACAACCCAAGTGTCTGTGAGTCTGTTCGATGGACCCCCTGAAACCCCACAAGGTCATAGGGCATATGGCTGCTGCTGTGTTTTCGAAACCCTAAATGAAGTTTCCTATGAAGCCTCTAACTTAACATCCAGTTAATCACTGGTGTGCTGCCTCTGTGGATTTGGAAGCACACGTGCCAGTCACCCACCATCTTCACAAAGATCTTTATTGGTGGCTAATCCCAGAGAATCTTTTCAGATGAATAGTTTTGGCACCTCTCTCTCTCCATTAATTGTGACAACAGATGCCAGCATGACAGGCTGAGCAACCACTTAAGGAAGACAGAGTGCTCTGGGTCTTTCAAATCCATAGAGGCAGTAAGGTCATCAAACTGGACAGATGTGTCTGAAATTCTTCAAGCTCTTCTATGTTTTGCTCCATCCACTTTAAACCCAGCAGATGAGATAAAGACATAAACTCAGATGGTAATGGCGTTTATCAACTGCTGGGGGAGGGGAGACCTCATTCCCTGGCTTTGGTGGCTCATCAGATTTGCCCATGGGTGGAATCCCATCTATTATCCCTGAAAGCCAGCTACTTTTCAGGGATAAACAGAGTGACAGAAGATCACCTGACCTTCCCACCTTCCACAGCATTTTCTCTGTGGAACTCTTTCTGAACATCAGTAGGAGACCAGTTCAACATCAGATACATCTCTTTGCAAACCATTGGGACACCCAGCTCCCTCTGTTCTTTGCCAGGAGCAGTACAAAAGGGCAATATGGATAGATGCTTTAGTCATCTCCTAAGATCCTCTTCCTTTATTTTCCTTTCTTCTGTTTCACCTCTTAGAGAAATTCCTCTTCAGAGTTTGGAGAGTGAAAGCCTAGGTCATCTTATTGGTTCCAGAATGGAGGCGGAAAGGTTGGTTTCCTCATCTTGGAACAATGTGTGAGAGTCCAGGGTGACTTCTGCCTTGTGTCCCTCCTCCTCTCAGATGGCCAGTCCTGTCACAGCCCTCACACCATCGGTTGTCTATAACAATCTAGAGATTGAATGGAGAGGCTTTTGTCATTTTGGGCTCTCCCCAGTAGTACCTCTTTCTACCTAACAGTCTTGAAGACCTTCCACCCTTAAATCTTATAATCAATTTGTCCCGTTGGTATTCTTTGAGAGACCTAGCTCCTCTCTCTGGTATCCTGAAATGGTTGAAGTTACTCCACAATAATTTAAATTATGTCATATTATCACCTCTCATCAGTACCCGTCAGCTGCCTTTAATGCTTTGTAGCTGGATGATGACTTTAGTCAGATGACTTCTTGATTCCTTAGAACAGGGGTCTCCAACCTTTTCACTAACAGGAGCTACTTACGTTCAATGAACATCATCTCGAGCTACTAATATTAATAGTGGTGTACACATCAGACAAGATTACATAAGTGAAAAGCAAGGACCCTTGGCATTATTTTCGACAACAATTAAAAGCCGGGTTATTCAAACTGCATCTTCAGTATTTTACATCCTAAATAAAAACCAGGAAACGTCTTCAATTTATTCCCAGTGACCTTCAAAAGACAGTTTTTACAGCAGTAGTCCTATCAAAACTGGACTACTGCAACACTCTGTATATCAACATGCAACCACACCTTCTTACAAAAATGCAAACACTACAAAAGGCTGCAGCTCGGCTTCTCTATGGACTACCAAAATATCAATCAGCGACCTCTGCACTTAGATAGCGACACTGGCTGCCTGTCAAGAAATGAATCGCCATTAATTTGCTATGCATTGCTTTTAAAGCACTACACAACATTGGACTACAATATTTAACTCAAAAATGTACATGGTATATTCCCACCAGACCACTACGCTCTATGGGCCCGATGTAGGTGGCAAATACCAGTCGTAAACGGCCGAATTCGGCCGTTTCCGACCGGTATTTGGCATCTTGAGATGTAGGGGGCCAGATTTTACAGATTCTGTAAATTTACCGAATCGGTAAATTTACAGAATCTGTAAAATACCGAATCAGTATTTTTACCGATTCGGTACCTTCCAGATGTAGGTGGGACTCTTCAGAGTCCCTAAGGCCTTACAGAATCGGTATTTTACCACCCAATCCAATTGGGTGGTAAAATACCGATTCCAGGTGTGCATGCACATGTGTGCATGCACACCTAGCCATGTGACAGACAGACATGCCCTTAGGGCATGTCTGTGTGCCACATGGCAAACATGCCCGTCTTTGGGGTGCTAGAGGGTGTCAATGTGACACCCCCTGCACCCTTGCTAAAATCGGTATTTACCGATTCTGTAATTACAGAATCGGTATTGCCCATTGATTCCTATGGGCTTCAAGGCCCATAGGAATCAATGGGCAATACCGATTCGGTATTTACAGAATCGGTAAATACCGAATCTTAAAGATTCGGTATTTACAGATTCTGTAATACCTACATCTCCCCCCTTCATATTTACCGACTCTTAAATACCGAATTCGGTATTTAAGAGTCGGTAAATATGAATTACCTACATCTGGCCCTCAGTCTGCAAAAAGTATTATATTCCCCAAATTCAGGAGAAATGTTTGAGGTGGTAAAGGTTTCGTGTTCGGTACAGCTAAGCTGTGGAATTCTATTCTTCTCAAACTGGAGGAAATGACTAATATTCTGTATTTTAGAAAAACCCTTGAAACATGGCTTTTTAATCAATAACCTGTTTCTGTTCTGTACTGTTTTTCTTCATCAGCTGTAACATTAGCTCCCTAACTGTTCTTTCCATCAAGGCAGCGCCAAAATACACCAGGGTATATGAGCACTTTACAAACTAAATAACATAACGTAACATAGTGGCAACCCAAAGCAAGATTACCAGCAATGATCACCTCACTGTAGGATTGTCAGTAGTAATGTAAAAAAGGCCTAGTCAATATATATATATATATTAATTCAACCAAACAAAAGCTTCTGATTTAGTAGGGTGGGCTGTACACAGGCGAGCTACTCCCAGGAAGCTAGAGAGCACCAGTAGCTCATGAGCTACTTGTTGGAGAAGCTACTCATTGGCTTGGAACCTTTGTGCTTGCCCATCATTAAGTACGTTCCCCTTTGTGGGATCTTCTTCCTGTCCTTAGAGCTCTTCCGAACACATATTTTGAGACTCAGGAAGACTGTTCCCTCTTTCTTCCTCGTCACAATCCCACAAGTCTCTCTGTCCATGGGAGTTGTGTGGGCATGGTATGTAATTGTGTTTTTTCACGAGTTGCAGGGGAGGCGTACACTTGTACGGCAAGAGGAATATTTTGTAAACTAAAAGCAGAAGATAGGACTTATAGATGTCCTGTCCTTGAGGGGTTACTAGGTTACTTTTCATTGGTAAAGGCTGTGAAGCGAAAGAGTAGGAGTTTGGCGTAATAAAGATCATCAGTAAAAAACCATTAGTAAAAAATCAGTGTATTAATCATAGTTTGGCTGATGTGGAATAGTTGGATATCACAGGGTGTCAGAGGTGATTGAGGAAGTGAGGGCTGGCCTACTTAGCTTTGAGATTGCACTTTGTATCTACTTTCAGGTATTTTACATGTGGCCATTTCCCTTTGGGAAGAGGTATTACATGACCATTTGGTTTCGTTGAGATCTAGAGTAAGCGTGGGCGTAAAATCCGTTTCATGGGCGAATTTGCGAATTATTGATGATCCGCGAATCGCGCAAAATTACCCAATAATTCACAAATTCGCAAGCTACGAATTATTTTGCTTGGTCGCGCTTGAAAAATACAATATCGCGCGCCCGGCGTTGACTCTGAGCCTGCCGAGTTGTTTTTCTCCCGATTTTGCGTGTGCTGCGCCATTTTCGATCTTGCTGCGTGATCGCGAAAGAGTTTTTCGAACGCAATTACGTCATCGCGGCTTGCCATATTGCACGGCGAGAGTTTGACAACGCGAGTACATCATAAATGCCCGCGACGGCGCGCAGCTGACTTCCGGCGGGAGGTTTGAACAGCTCGCGTTCGCGAAATTGCAAAAATTGCAATTCTGCACAAGAAATCCACCGCAGGAAGCATAAACCTTGTGAAAATGATGATTTTGATCAGAATAACTCCTCAGATTGACATTTGGCTGCACTTTTTGGTGCAGGAGTCAATTTTTTGGGGTGGGGTGGGAGGAAGGAAGTGCCCCAGAGTCTCCAACTTCCTGTTCCTGTCCAGCAGGCTCCTCCCAGTGCTTTGTCCATGTACTGGTCACTTTTCATTTGGCTGTGGAGCTGGAAGAATTACTTTTTCTTGCTGCTGGTGGATTTTTGTATTTGAGGACTTTTTGGACTTTGGAGTTTGGATCACTTTTGGACTTGAGATGTTACAAGTAAGTTGGTGTTGTTTGTTTGGGGCATTGCAGTTGAGGCAACTCCAGTTCTAAAACTTTTTTCACAACTTTAACAAAATATATATTGTGGTGGGTAGCTAGCCACAGTATCCAGTAGGCCCAGGGTTAGTCATGGGTGCATGATACAACTGTTTCTCTGATTTTTGTTTAACTTAATTCTAATTTATGTCATGGAATTTTAGCTCACTGTTATATGTTGTTTTTTTAAAAAAAAATTTGGGGTGCCTGCAAAGCCTCACTAGCCAGTAGGCCCAGGGGTAGTGAGTGGTGCATGGGCCTAGTCTTTCTGTGGGGTGTCTTGAATTTAAACATCATTGAGGGCATGGATGGCATGGGATTGTGGTGATTTGTATGTGTTTTTCGATTTTTGGGGGTGTTGTGGGGGCCTGGCCATGTGGGTGGGGGCCATTTTGAGGGCTGGTACAGGCAGGCCCTGGCCATGTGCTGGGGGTCAAGGGGCCATTTTGAATGCAGGCAGTGTGCTCAGGCCTGCACCCAGTTTGCCTTGCTTTCAACCATTATGCCCAGGGGTACTCAGTTGTGCATGGGCCTAGTCTTTCTGTGGGGTGTCTTGAATTTAAACATCATTGAGGGCATGGATGGCATGAGATTGTGCTGATTTTTATGTGTTTTTCGATTTTTGGGGGTGTTGTTGGGGACTGGCCATGTGGGTGGGGGCCATTTGGAGGGCTGGTACAGGCAGGCCCAGGCCATGTGCTGGGGGTCAAGGGGCCATTTTGAATGCAGGCAGTGTGCTCAGGCCTGCACCCAGTTTGCCTTGCTTTCAACCATTATGCCCAGGGGTAGTGAGTGGTGCATGGGCCTAGTCTTTCTGTGGGGTGTCTTGAATTTAAACATCATTAAGGGCATGGATGGCATGGGATTGTGGTGATTTTTATGCGTTTTTCGATTTTTGGGGGTGTTGTTGGGGACTGGCCATGTGGGTGGGGGCCATTTTGAGGGCTGGTACAGGCAGGCCCTGGCCATGTGCTGGAGGTCAAGGGGCTATTTTGAATGCAGGCAGTGTGCTCAGGCCTGCACCCAGTTTGCCTTGCTTTCATCCATTATGCCCAGGGGCACTCAGTGGTGCATGGGCCTAGTCTTTCTGTAGGGTGTCTTGAATTTAAACATCATTGAGGGCATGGATGGCATGGGGTTGTGGTGATTTTTATGTGTTTTTCGATTTTTGGGGGTGTTGTTGGGGACTGGCCATGTGGGTGGGGGCCATTTTGAGGGCTGGTACAGGCAGGCCCTGGCCATGTGCTGGGGGTCAAGGGGCCATTTTGAATGCAGGCAGTGTGCTCAGGCCTGCACCCAGTTTACCTTGCTTTCAACCATTATGCCCAGGGGTACTCAGTGGTGCATGGGCCTAGTCTTTCTGTGGGGTGTCTTGAATTTAAACATCATTGAGGGCATGGATGGCATGGGATTGTGGTGATTTTTATGTGTTTTTCGATTTTTGGGGGTGTTGTTGGGGACTGGCCATGTGGGTGGGGGCCATTTTGAGGGCTGGTACAGGCAGGCCCTGGTCATGTGCTGGGGGTCAAGGGGCCATTTTGAATGCAGGCAGTGTGCTGAGGCCTGCACCCAGTTTGCCTTGCTTTCAACCATTATGCCCAGGGGTACTCAGTGGTGCATGGGCCTAGTCTTTCTGTGGGGTGTCTTGAATTTAAACATCATTGAGGGCATGGGTGGCATGGGATTGTGGTGATTTCTATGTGTTTTCCGATTTTTGGGGGTGTTGTTGGGGACTGGCCATGTGGGTGGGGGCCATTTTGAGGGCTGGTACAGGCAGGCCCTGGCCATGTGTTGGGGGTCAAGGGGCCATTTTGAATGCAGGCAGTGTGCTCAGGCCTGCGCCCAGTTTGCCTTGCTTTCAACCATTATTCCCAGGGGTACTCAGTGGTGCATGGGCCTAGTCTTTCTGTGGGGTGTCTTGAATTTAAACATCATTGAGGGCATGGATGGCATGGGATTGTGGTGATTTTTATGTGTTTTTCGATTTTTGGGGGTGTTGTTGGGGACTGGCCATGTGGGTGGGGGCCATTTTGAGGGCTGGTACAGGCAGGCCCTGGCCATGTGCTGGGGGTCAAGGGGCCATTTTGAATGCAGGCAGTGTGCTCAGGCCTGCACCCAGTTTGCCTTGCTTTCAACCATTATTCCCAGGGGTACTCAGTGGTGCATAGTCCTAGTCTTTCTGTGGGGTGTCTTGAATTTAAACATCATTGAGGGCATGGATGGCATGGGATTGTGGTGATTTATATGTGTTTTTCGACTTTTTGGGGTGTATAACTGATGTTCCTCTGTCTTCCATTGCTTTTAGGTGCACAAGAAAACCACCAGTGCCAGGAAGAAGTCCTGCAGCGGTGTGTGCAGCACAACGTCACGCGACGTCACGTGTGGCCACAGACAAGACAACTCTGCAACTCGTGCAACTGCGGCCTGCTGTTCTGACATCTGAAGAAGATGGGCCCAAAGACAGGTGGCCGTAGCACCTCAGCGAAGAAAGTTGCCAGTGCCACTGCCAGTAAGAAGGAGCAGAAGAAGCAAGTGGCACCACCTACCACGGAGACTGGTGTGCCCACTGACACCTTTTTGGGGAAAAAAAAGCTACGCCTGCAGCAGCAGCGGTGTCCGCCGGGGACCAAGCTGGAAGCAGCACCTCCGCTTCATTGGGCTCAGTGCCACCACGCCAAGTTAGGTCCAAGACCATAAGTGCTGCTGCGGCAGCCACTTTGGTTGTTCAATCACCATCGACCAGTGATGCTGGCTCATCACAAGAAAGTACCATCCAATCAACGCCGGGTGTAACTCAGCTGACGAGTGTTCAACAACCACAGCCGCAACGACAACCACAAGTTCAACTAGTACAAGCGCAAGTACAAGGGCAAGGTGAGGCGCAAGTACATGGGCAAGGAGAGGCGCAACTACATGGGCAAGGAGAGGCGCAAGTACATGCACAAGGAGAGGCGCAAGTAGAGGTGCATGGAGAGGTGCCACTAGAGGGTCATGGAGCGGCACAACTGCCTACAACGCTTGTTCCTCCAGAAGTAGGGGCACATCAGGAAATTGATATTCAAGTGGAAGAATCATCCGAGGAAGCCACTCCTCCTGAGGATGATCCATTGTCTTCCAGATCCCCAGCAAGAAAAAGGTTAAGATGGGCTGCTACTACTACAAGTTCTTCTTCAAGCCCCCTTCATTCTGATGACCTTGATCTTGATTGGAACCCACCAATGCAGTCTGACAGTGAGGCACGCCATGAGCCGACAAAGGTAGCTAAGCCTAAAGGAAGGTTCTTGCAAGGCTTCGACTTATGGTTGGTGACGATGAACAAGAAGTGGTGCCTTCTTCTGCTGATGAAGAGTCTGACGATGACCCAGTCATCACAGACGTCACTCCAGCCACAGCGGGCATGCAGCAGACAAACATTTTAACCTTAGCCCGAATGGCTGCTCAGCGGGATGTGGGCGGCGTGGCATTGGTACCACCACCAACGCAGGTAACTACAACACCAACACGACCTCCAGCTTCCATATTTTCTCATCAGAAGGGCCGGCAGGGACCTCCATCCAGCTCGACCTCCATTACCTCAAGTAGTGCTGCTGTAAGTGAACAACAGAAACTAATTCAGCCACGCCCATCCTCCACTTCATCTGGCATTGAAAGTCAAAGTAGCACCTCCACCACCAGCAGTCATCTCCAGTCCCCAGTTTGGGACTTCTTTACTGTTAGCAAAAAGGCAGAAAACATGGTCGTTTGTTCGATTTGTAAAGTATCAGTTAGTCGGGGTAAGCTTGGTACCAACTATGGTACCGGAGGCCAGAGAGGTCATCTCAAACAACACCACCCTATTCAGTGGTATAAGCACCTAAGTGACATCGAGGAAGCCAAAACAAAAACAAATCCAAATGTATCCCTTGATATTGCATCTGATGATGATGAGAGGCTGATCGTGCAGGGGGGAAGTGAAGAAGCGACAGACATTTTTTCTGGTACACCCAGTACCCCTGGCAGCAGCACTGCAGTGGTAGCGCCCACACCCTCTACCCCTGCAACATGTATGAGGCACACTAAGAGTCTGGGACAGACACCAATGCAAAAAACGAAATCTATGAGCCTAACTGGTTTGAAGTCTGCATCATCATCATCATCATCACGTAAAACGGTCCAGCGCACCATTAGCAGCATGTTTTGGTCGGATGCGCCATTTGAACGCAACCACCCAACGGTGCGTCTGTATAACGCAAAGCTGGCTAAAATGCTAGCGCTGGACCTTCTCCCTTTCTCTTTCGTGGAAGGGGTGGGTTTTCGTGAATTGGTGGCAATAGTCTGCCCTAAATGGAAGGTTCCTAGCCGGTCCTATTTTGCAAGGGTTGCTGTTCCAGCACTACATCAAGATGTGCTGGAGGTGATTGGCGCAGCTATTCTGAAGAGTGCTGTTCACACTATCCACATGACAACAGACATGTGGACCAGTTGCCAAGCCCTTGATTACATGTGCATCACCGCACACTGGGTCTCTTTTGCACGGGTCGAAAAACAGTTAAAACACAAAGATGTTGACACGGAGGAAGTTTTTCAAGCTACTCGCAAACATGCAACAGTAGGCATGTTTGCCATGGAGAAATCTCACACTGCACCTAACTTTTTGGAGGAGTTTAACAGGAAGGTCAATGAATGGCTGCATCCAAGAAACCGCACATTTGGTTATGTTTCCACGGATAATGGCAGTAATATAGTTAAGGCCATGGAGAACGGTGGCTATTTCAGAGTGCCGTGTTTGACGCACAGTATTAACATCGTGGTGCAAGCCTTCTTGAAAACAGAGGCGCCAGTCGTCAAATTACTGACCATCTGCCGAAGAATCTGTACACATTTCAGCCATTCTTTTAAGGGCCGGAAGCAGCTGAGGGGCCTTCAATATGAACGTAAACTGCCAGTCAAAGGACTAATCCAGGAGGTGGCAACACGTTGGAACTCAACCTTTTACATGCTTGAGCGTCTGTCTGAGCAGTGGGAAGTAATACATGAGTTTGTCTTTAAACTGGGTTCTACTCACAAAGACATGATGCTAGAGTTGGAGGAATGGAAGCTAATTGCAAGCCTGACAGACATGCTTCGTCCTTTTGAGCTCTTCACGCGTGAAGTCAGCAGGGAGGACTGTTCTTTGAGCAAAGCTATCCCATTGTTGCGCATGCTAGAGTACCAACTGAAGGAGGTGTCTTCAACGTTCCGAGATGATGGTGAAAAGCGAGAAGCATATGGTTTGGCGGAGAAGTTATTATGGCGCCTACTTGACAATAAAAGGCTTAAAAAGATACATACAGAACAACATTACATTTGTGCCACTATTCTTGATCCACGGTACAAAAAGGCACTGCCCACCAATACTTTCAATCCTTTTTCTGAAGCAGATTTTTCAAAGTACAAACATTGGCTAGCTGTGTCAGCCACTCGGTTCGAAAAAGACCGGCAGAACCTTCAAGGAGGCAGCACAAGTACAACTGAATCAGCAGGCCATCCAGCGTCAAGTTCCACTTCTCAATCCGTGGTCGAAGGGAGTCACTTTCCCTCACAGCCGTTAACGACACCAGCAACCATATCATCATCCTCACCTGCACCAGGCCGCAAGCAAATATTGTTGGAAGGGGATTGGCTAACTCAGCAAGGGTTAGCTCGGTCCACTGATGAAAAGGTCGCAGATGGTACGCAGAGTGGATCAACCCTGGAGAACCTTAAGTCGGTGGTGCAGGCCTATCTGGATGACCCAACAGAGGTCTGTCATAATGAGAACCCATTGGGATATTGGTATACGAAAAGCTCTGTATGGCGACTGATCACCAACCTGGCTCTAAATTATTTGTCTTGCCCACTTGCAAGCGTGTCTTCTGAACGTGTTTTCAGTGCTGCTGGTGCCATTGTTACTTCAAAAAGGACCCGCCTTTTGCCCAAAAATGTGGAGAGGTTAACAATAATCAAGATGAATCAGCACTTCATACCACCCGATTACAAAATACGTGAATGCACGCAGGAAGAAGTGAAAACCGACTTAGGTGACGCCGACGGAACTTCTTCTCGGTCACCAGACCTACTCCCGTCTCAATTCATAGACTTGGAGGACGAGCTCTGCTTCCCTGACACCGAGGCCTGAAAATTTCTTCCTTTTTTTCCGTACTTATTCACTTTTATTCCTGTGTGTCTTTCTTTGTTTTGCTACTTTTACCACAACAAAACTCTATTCACCTAATCACAATAAGTCCATCATCAGCACTGTCTTCATTTTATTTTCCTTATTGATTTGAAGGTGCCGCTGTCTGAATTCAGAAGATCACAAGTTCACAACTCAATCATGCTCCTCTATCCTCCTCCTCCAGACTCCCCCTATCCATTTCCCTCAAGGCAGATGGATGGATTATGGAGAAAAAACAAACTTTGTCTTCGTAGACGAGTCGCCTCAAGTGGGACTTAAAAAACTGACTGACTACATGCTTGCTGATTGTTGACAGACCTACTTCTGAAAATTACAGGAGAGGCTGCCCTGTGGGCCCTCACTTTCCAAAGAAGATGCGGACAAAAAGTAGAACAGGTAATGAATAATGAGAAGATGGCATGCAGTGGACAGCAATGGCTGTCTATCTCTGTTGAAACCAATTGCTGTTTGTTTTTTGTGAACAGCGCAATTTGCCATGTTTTGAATATACCAGTATTGCAGGTTTTTTGGGTTTATTTGGGGGTGTTCTAGATTTGCGGTGCTGGGTCGGGGGGTCTGGGAGCACTGCTGGCACAGTCTAATGTTGATTGCATTTGTTTTTCAGGAAATCCATGGTGGAAAAGGGGAGTTAGGGCCTAGCTGCACAGCGCATTTGGACTGAATTCCAGGTTGGCCCAAAATTTGCTAAGTCTCACTTTTTAAGGTTTTGCTTTTCGGCTGTTTGGGGGTCTTCTACTTGTTTCCGCCTGGGTTGACGGGTCTGGGGGCATTGCTGGGAAGGTGTAATACCGGATAAAAGTGTTTTGGAGAAAATCGTAGGTGAAAAAGTATTTGCGTTTTTGCTCACTTGCTTGTCTTTGGGGTGCTGTTAGGGGGGGTTCCTGGTATTTTGGGGTGGGTTTTGGGGTCTGGGAGCACTGCTGGCACAGTCTAATGTTGATTGCATTTGTTTTTCAGAAAATCCATGGTGGAAAACGGGAGTTATGGCCTAGCTGCGCAGCGCCCTTGGAGTGATTTTGGAATGAGGCCTAAATATTTCTAAGTGTGAGCTTTTCTGGTTTTGCTTTTCGCCTGTTTGGGGGTCTTCTACTTGTTTCCGCCTGGGTTGATGGGTCTGGGGCATTGCTGGGAAGGTATAATACCGGATAAAAGTGTTTTGGATAAAATACATGGTGAAAAAGTTTTTCACTTTTAAGCGTTTTCGCTCACTTTTGTGTTTTCAGGGGCCTGCTTGGGGGGATTCCTGGTGTTTGGGGGTGGGTTTTGGGGTCTTGGAGCAACGCTGGGTATGGATACTTTTGATTGCAAGAGGTTTGAAGCAAATCCATTGTGGCAAAGGGGAGTTAGGGCCTAGCTGCAGAGTGCGCGCGGAGTGATTTTGGAAATTTGCCTAAAAATTTCCAAGTCCCCATTTTTGTATTTTTGCTTTTTGGCTGCTTGGGGGTCTTCTACTTGTTTCCGCCTGGGTTGACGTGTCTGGGGGCATTGCTGGGAATGTCTAATACCGGATAAAAGTGTTTTGGAGAAAATCGGAGGTGAAAAAGTTTTTGCGTTTTTGCTCACTTGCTTTTCTTTGGGGTGCTGTTTGGGGGGGTTCCTGGTGTTTGGGGGTGGGTTTTGGGGTCTGGGAGCACTGCTGGCACAGTCTAATTTTGATTACATTTGTTTTTCAGGAAATCCATGGTGGAAAACGGGAGTTATGGCCTAGCTGCACAGCGCGTTTGGACAGAATTGAAAGAAGGCCGAAAATATTCAGTACGAGATTTTCTATTTTGGCTTTTTGCCTGTTTGGGGGTGTTCTGCTTTTTTGCGGGTGGGTTGGCGGGTCTTGGGGCATTGCTGGGAAGGTCTAATACCGGATAAAAGTGGTTTGGAGAAAATCCATGCTGAAAAGCGTTTTGGCACTTTTTTTAACTTAGGGCTCGTTAGGGTTAGCAGCAGTATTGCATGTGTTTGAGGGTGTTCTAGATTTTTGCAACTGGGTTCTGGGGTCTTAGAGCACTCGTGGGAATGTGTAATTTTGGTTGCAAGTGGTTTGAAGAAAATCCATGGTGGGAAAGGGGGGATTTGGCCTAGTTAACCCCTTCGATGCTGATGACAAAGCCAGCTCGTCATCAATGTTACCTGCGGTGCGCGGATGACGAGCTGGCTTTGTCACGATCAAGCCATTTTTGAAATTCCCGCGTACAGCAGGAAACCGCGGTAGCGCGGTAGCGGTTAAAGAAAGCGTTTGCCACTATTCTTAACTTAGGGCTCGTTAGGGTTAGCAGTATTGTATTGCATGTGTTTGGGCGGGGGTTCTAGATTTTTACGACTGGGTGGGGTCTTGGAACACTTGTTGGAATGTCTAATTTTGATTGCAAGTGGTTTGAAGAAAATCCATGGTTGGAAAGGGGGGTTTTGGGCATACTTTCTGAGTGCGTTTTGGCATGATTTGAAATTAGGCCTCTGCGAGGTAGCAGCAGTATTCTGCACGTTTTTGGGATGGTAATGTGGGGTGTTGTAGATTTTGGGGATTGTCATCTCTGAAAGTGACAGTATAATTTTTGCACTACATAGCGTGCCTTATATATTTTTTTCTCCGAGGTGTCTTTAACATTTACTGTTGTGTTTTTCCATCATCAATTTCAGGCAGGCTTTTACCCTGTGCCATCGATGTACTACTCAGGCTTACAATTAGCGATCCGCAAATCCGCATCAGGCAGGCAGTGGACAGTCAGTGTGTCTGGTCACCAAGATTGATCGACGGAGCATCCGATGGAATGAAGGAGTACCGCGAATAAGAGGAATGGCTTATGCATCAACTTCACAAATTCAATGGGACAACTACAAAAAACAGTAACAGTATCCAAAATTCTCCTTATCTTTTAAATGATATTCTTGTGAACTTGAACTTACTTCTACGAGTGTGACTCTGTGCGTTTGTTTGATCTCTGCTTCAAATTCATCCCTCCAGCTATTTGATACGTCTTTGCTATGTTTAACACTAATTTAATGTTCTAAGTGTTTATTCTCTGAGGGCAGAGAGGCAAGTGAAATTGCGTAATGACTGCAGCCCTGTACTGTCAACTTCGTCCTTCGTAGTTACTAGTAAGTTGCAGTAAGTAGTAGTACTACTTTTCAGTAAGCTAACCATCCATTTAGTAAACAACTTCTGGCATGCAGTAGTGTCCCTTTAAAGATTTATCAATATCTTCAAATCCAAAGATTTGTTTCTCTTCATTTGTTGTTTGACTGTCCATGCTGTGTTTTTTTTCCTCTCTACCAAACTTTCCCAAAAAACCCCATTCCCATCCAATTTTCAAACCCTAACCCTCTTCCCCCGGGCTGTGTGGTATTTCATTGAGGTGTGACTGACAACAGCAATAAATTCCACACACTTGCTGGGGAGGATAAGGTCAAAGCAACCAGAAGTTCATGTGCGCCATCGTGGATTGATAAGAACATCCTCCTCCTACACGACGTAAACAATGTAATGCTTAATGCTTACCTTACGTTTGCACTGCTTAGGCTACAATTTAGGGCACTGTTCTGTACCGTACTATCTATTGTACTGTTTGTAATGCTACGCTCAGGCCACTCAATGTTTAATTTCCTCTTTTTTTCATATGGTGATACTGCAAGTGTGTACCACTACTGCTACCAGCACAACAATGATATTGCATCCGTCGAGGATTCAAGTCAACAACCAACCTTAATCACCATTTGCAATGCAGCCAGCCCTGGGGCTACCCCGATTCTCAAACACGAATTACAGGTAAGATAAGCATTTTGGAGAGGTAGAATAATGGGCTAGGACTGGGAGGAGAGCAGAGATTGCCAGTACTACTAGTAAAGTACTAGTAGGGCTACTGAATTCACAAACTCGGTTACTGGCACTTTGGTACATTTCAGGACTAGATGTTTCATTCATGCTGGTAAGTTGGAAGAAACCAAATGTCCAGTAACCACCGCCCACCCCCACACAAAATAATATGAACGCGTATACTATGTTTTGGTATGAAAAATAATTATTAAGAAATATATTGAGGTAGTCAAAAAATGAAATAAATTAACCCAACTCACCCCCCTACCTAACCCCAACCAATGTCCAAAAGTCCAAAAGTCCCCTTTCCCAAACACCCAATTCCCACCCCCCCCAACAGTCTTTAAAAAGGGGCAAGGGACAGTCACTTCCTCCGGTCGCGTAGTTTGGCAAACTGTTGCTTCATGTCCCGCTGCTCTTTGCGGAGGTCCCGGAGCTGGCGCTGATGTTTTTTGGCCAACCGCTCCAGGTAGTCCACTCTTTTGCGTAGTCGGCGCACACGAACGATCCAGGATCTGGGGGGCGCTGATGTTGTTGCTGCTGTGCGGCGGGAGGCTGTCGGGCCCCGGCTCCGTTTGGCTGGAGGCTTCTGGCTGGTGGACCCGGGGGCAGTGGAGGAGGATGTAGATGTTGATGTCTCCTCATGCTCCCGAGCCCACAACCGCCCATACTCGGCACAAATAGCCTCCAGCTTACGGGCCCTGGCCCGGACAGCCATCTCCTTATGGGTGAGCTTTTTGGGAGTAGCATCTATGAAGAAAGAAAGAAAAATACTGTAGCCAATAGTCTTTAACATAAAGTCAAAATAATTCAACGGCATGTATCTTTCCGCCGTCTTTGTAAGCCTGTGACACTGTGAGTTTCAGGAATTCCACTAGAAGCACTATAGGTGGACTCACTACTACATACATAGTCAGAGAGTACTAAAAACAGGCCTTTTTTACTTTTTTTCTCTTGTTTTGCAAAAGAAATTACTGGTACGTGAACTTGTGGTAGCCGCCATAATGGCAGCTCACTCAGCTTTCACCCAAGAAATACAGACACAGGCCATGATGATGCAGACTCGCAGTACTTTAAGCAGTACATGCAGGTGGGGATAGGAATGTCTTACTTTTCTATAGGGGTTGCACTGCCGCTGGCCATACTTCATCCACTCAGCGTCTGCTCTACTACATCATACACCTCTGCTATCGACGAGGAGGATAAAGAAGATAACATCCAGGCTTCCAAAGTACGTCTATGATTCTTCTTAATGTCTCAAATGTACCAACATTTCTTTTTGTCAACAACCAACTAACACCCTTTTCATTATATTTTGGAAACCGCCGTCTTCTTTCTTATGTTGAATTGCATTCAACAAAACCATTCTTTACAGTCATAAATAAATATTAAGACTCGCTCGTCCTTCGTTTTACCCTTCTTTAACTTTTCGTTCTTCACATCCCTAAACTACATCTGATATGACTTGGCTTCACAATAAAAATTTGCCAGCTGAGTTGAAGTGAAATAGAGGGGGCCATTGGTTACCAGAGAAGTACCGCCGCTAATGCAATTAAAAGTCAAGGTTGACTGTCTTCTCTGTGATAGCCCAAAAAGTAGTTCTAAATTAGTAAATGTTCTTGACAGTACAGTGTACTTATACTAGTGTACTGTGTACTACTGTACAGTACATCATACACTCCTTTGCGGTGGCGGGCGAGGCGGAACAACATTAGCATTGTGGGTCTGCCGGAACGATGGGAGCCCCGGGAGGCACCAGAACACATGGAGCGGTGGATCAGGGATATTCTCCCGGAAGGTACCCTCTCGCAGCACTTTGTGATAGAGCGCGCCCATCGCGTGCCGTCTAAACCCCCCCCTGAGGGCTCTAACCCTCGCCCCGTGCTCATCCGAGTGTTGAACTATCGGGATCGGGACACTGTTCTGCGGGAGGTCAGAAAGTTAGAAGAGGTCAGGGTGGACAACGCCACAATCATGTTCTTCCCGGACTACACAATTCAGGTACAGCGGCAGCGGCATTCCTTCCTGGACGTCAAGCAGCGACTCCGCCGCATGGCACTTAAATACTCCCTATTATTCCCCGCCCGCCTACGAGTTGTAGCACAGGACAAAACATACTTCTTCAATACCCCGGAGGCTGCTGAGACCTGGCTGGACTCGGGAATTGTCCCAGACCCGGGTGGCCCACCCCCGAGATCCCGTCGTGGAGGAGGTGCTCGACGACGCCAGCGCAGAAAACACTCGACGGTGAGCTCGGTGCACCCAGAGGTGGACATTGGCCCTACCCCTGAACACCGCAATGAGGAGCAACAGGAAGCTGTCCGCGGAGTGGCGGAAATTAGCGGATCGTAGCTGGACGCCCCGGCCGCGGGTGCCAGCCCTGGCGCCGTGGGGAGCGATGATGAATATATATATGGCCTACCGGACTCACAGGTATCGGTTGAACTCCCGGATGTCACACCACAGACAGCTGATTTGCTTCATTAGCACTGTTGCGGGCTCACTGGCCGCTGCAGAGAGGAGTGTGACACCTTCCTGCGACTTAAGTGCCCCTGCATTTTTGTTGACCGGGGAGACTACGGTGTAGATACGGCGAGCGCTGGGGAGAAGCCTGATTTTGGAACCGCAGGCCCTGAATGCTGAGCAGGCTGTTGGCCCCTTGCTACAAAGGGCCTTGTTTCTGGCGGGTCTCGAAGGGGGTTATAGGTGTGCCGCCCCCCGATGGTAAGTCCTTGCATGTGAACTGACTGAAGTGGCTGCGGGATTGCTCCCGCCTTGATAGCGCCTGGAACAGTGTGCCTCTGCTGACATTGGGCTGTGCGACATTGGACGCCTGTGGCATGGGAGGAGTGCCCATGTCATTACTGCATGTTTCATACGTACATTTAATATACGTGCTTAGCGAACCCCCCTTCCTACTTTGGACTCACGAACAGTTAGTGCTCATTAGAGCGTTTGGACAACGGCATGTTTTGCAGTCGACCTTTTGGCATTGTTATTATGTGTTTTATGGTTACAGGACTGGTGCAAATTTCCCCTCCCCCTAATGTGTGTAGGAGAGTTGATGCGAATCAGTGGGCAACGCGCGAGACATTATGTGATGATCTGAAATGATGGGACATAGATTGCGGTGCAGTGGGTGGGTGGGGGCACTGGGTGGTGGAGAAGAAATGTTATAATGGCTGTGGTTAAATTTTGCACTTGGAATGTACGCGGTATGCACACCCCCTCACGTCGCTATCAGGTATACTCGTACCTCAAGCGGCACCAGGTACAGATAGCGCTATTACAAGAGACGCACCTGGCGGAACCGGAGACACACACACTGCGCCGCCGCTGGAGGGGGCAGATATATGCTACAGGCTACTCGGCTTTTGCGCGTGGGGCTCTCATATGGATTCGCCCGGGGGTCCCCTTTGCCATGACGCATAGCACCATAGATAAGGAAGGCAGATATGTGTTACTTCAGGGCAACCTCGACGGCCAACACATAGCTCTAGCATCTATTTACGCTCCCAACGTCGACCATGGACGCTTCCTCACACACTTATCGACGGCAATTGCAGCATGTCCAGGGGTACCGCTTCTGCTAGGAGGTGACTATAATTGTGTCCTTGATGTAGTGTTAGATAGGTCCACCCCTCCTTTGGCGAATGCGACGATGCACGGTACGTCGCGCACATTTGCTGACTGGGCAACACAATGGGATCTCACTGACGCTTGGCGCAGCCGCAACCCTACTACACGGACTTACTCGTACTTTTCGGGCGCTCACGCATCGCATGTCAGACTCGATAGATTCATGCTGACCAGCGATCTCTTACCCTTAGTCACTGACTCCCAGTACCTGGGTCGCACTCATTCGGACCACAATCCACACACACTTGACTTTGCCTGGGTGCGCCCGCACCCCCCGGTACCCACGTGTCGCCTCCAGCCTGATATCTTGCTGGACGCTCCCTTTAGGGAACTGCTCTCGAACCGTGTCTTACAGTACTTTGAAGACAATACTGATACCGCATCCACCCCGCAGGTTGAATGGGATGCATTCAAGGTGGTCGTGAGGGGTCATTGTTTGGGAGCGCAGGCGGGATTAAGACGCCAGGTGGACAGGGAACTGACACAATTAGAGACGACACTACTATCGGGTGAACGGGAGGCAGTGGAGGGGGACGACTCGAACTTACTAGATACTCGCGGAAAACACGCGCAGCTCCTTGACAGGTTGAAGAACTTGAATTATGCAGCACACTCTGCGCGCGTGCATCATGCTGGAGATAAAGCTGGCAAACTTTTGACTTGGCTGGTCAGGAGAGACACCCAAACGTTGCCGGTAATGTCGATCCGCACTGCGCAGGGTGATGTGGTCTACACCCAGAGGGCCATCCATGAGGCATTTTCGAGCCACTACAGGACCTTGTACTGTACCCGCCTGAGAGCTACTGCAGTAGAGATTGCTGAGTACTTATCAGGCCTCCCACTGCCGACGATCACTAATGCGCAGTGTGAGGAACTGGGTGCGCCGTTCACTGCAGAAGAACTCCGAGCTGTAATATACTCTCTTTCGAACGGCAAGTCCCCCGGGCCCGATGGTCTGCCGGCGGAGTTTTATAAGGCGTATTCCACCATTCTCATTCCCGAAGTGCTGCGGGTGTACGCGGCGGCGATACGGGATGCAGTACTTCCTCTGTCCCTGAACGAGGCCAATGTGATCTCACTCTTGAAACCTGGCAAGGATGCATTGAATGTGGGGTCCTACAGGCCACTTGCCCTCCTTAACACGGACTATAAGATCCTGGCATCTGCGTTGGCCCAGAGATTGGCACCTTTGGTCCCTGCACTAGTGCACGCAGACCAAAACGGATTTGTCCCTACCCGCAGCACGTCTTACAACATTAGACGGCTATTTCGGGTGCAGAGTCTGGCAGTGACCCGGTGGCCCCACTCGAGGTGCGTGGTCCTCGATCTTGAAAAAGCGTTCGATTCAGTGGAGTGGCCCTACCTAGCGCTGGTGCTGGAGAAGTTTGGGCTAGGAGCGGCCTACCTCCGCATGGTGGAACTCCTCTACTCTGAACCCGTAGTGCGGGTTCGAACGAACAAGCTTTTCTCAGATCCGATTCGTGTCCGCAGGGGCACGAGACAGGGATGTCCCCTCTCCCCCCTGATTTTTGCGCTCATGATGGAGCCACTGGCGGCACAACTACGTGCCTCTGGCGAGAATTGGGGGATCCCGTTGATGGATGGGATGCATTCGGTGTCGCTCTATGCCGATGACTTATTGCTCTATGTCAGGGACCTGACCTGCTTCCCCCGCGCACTCACAGACATTTTCAGTAGCTTTGGCGAAATGTCGGGGTTGCGCGTCAATTGGGCAAAGTCGGGGGTGTACTCTTTTGCAGGGGACGTCCCTGAGTGCGACGTCACGGTAATGGGCGAGCGGCTCCTCTGGTACCCCACAGTGTTCCGTTATCTGGGAGTCCATGTGTACCGCGACCTCACAGACCTCCTGGAAGGCGGAAGGCAACCTCACGAGAGCGATTTCTTCGCTTACAGCGCAAGTTTCCTTCTGGAACACTCTCCCGCTGAATGTGCCCAGCCATATAGCCTTGGCAAAAGCGATCGTCTTGCCTAGGCTACTGTATTATTATGCAAACCTGCCGGTATATGTGCCGGTTCACACCTTTCGCGAGCTAGAAACTATACATAGGCGACTGATTTGGAACAAAGGCCGTCCCAGAGTGGCTTTGAAAACCCTTTATGCTGCGACCGATAGTGGTGGGCTGTCGGTCCCGAACCACGAGTTGTATTACCTGGCTGCACAGCTGCAATGGGTGGCTTACTGGCTGAGTGGGCGTAACTTGAGTGATACGGCCACGACAGCGACGATCCTGTCGGTCCCACAGGTACATGCGTTGTTTCATCCTTTGACTAAGTCACATGTTCAGAACCAACTCCACCTTGAGGTGGCGAGAAAGTGCTACTTGAGAAGCCTGAAACTCACAGCACCGGTGACACCATACGCACCTAACCTACCACTGCTGGGCATGCCCTGGGGATCCGGGATACTCACGGCGCCACTGCTGGAAAGCTGGGGAGCGGCGGACTTAGAAAGCTTGGGCGACCTGTTTGAGGAGGGCACACTGCTCCCTTTCGAGTCATTAGCAGACAGCACGGGATTACCGGCAGGACAATTCTTGACACATGCGAAACTGATACACACACTAACGAGAGCCTGGGGACCACTGGCGGAGGAACCACCAACGCACCTGCTTATTCAATACTTACATGTGATGGGACATGGCTCCCACCTCGTACATTGGATTGCCCAAGCGCTGCACACACACACACAATTCTTCCCTCAGCGCTTACGAGACAAATGGACGACTGATAGAGGACGGGACTGAACTGACAAGGAGTGGGCGAGGGTGCTGGCTGGAGCTCTAAATGTACCACGTAATGCACGCTTTAAGATCATACAGTATTATGTGATCCATCGGGCGTATCTGTCCCCAGACAAAATTAATCGTTACTTTGGACTCACTACGACAGGGTGCCCTAAATGTTGCCTTGTGGACGCACAGTTCCTACATGTCCTCTGTCCTACATGTCCACTTTGCTGCAGCCCTATAGGACCGCAGTGTCGACTGCCTTGGCGAAAGCGACAGGGGGCACCTTACCACATACCTGGGAAGCTTGTCTGTTGGGGTTATTTAAAAGGACGAAGCAGACGAAAGTCCAAGCGAGATTCTGGGATCTAGGACTGATTACGGCGAAACGTCTCATTACAAGGCGTTGGAAACATAGTCTGCCCCCCCAAACGGTGCAGTGGCGTCGCTCATTGGATGCTTGGGCGAGAGCTGAGAGTGTAGCACTGCTCCGGATGTACCCTATTGCGCTGGAGTGGGATGGTACCCTGGCGGCCTACCACCAGGTGTGTCTACAGAATGGTATTCTGTGAGCGTTTACCCCATACTCTCCAGTGACACTCCTAGCATTCTTCTCGCTCCCAACTTCCCCCCTCCCTTTCTCCCTCCCTCCCTACCCCCCCCCCCCCACCCCCCTCCACGGGGCTTCCCTTACACCCTACTGCACACGTGAAGACTCCTACGATTACTACATTGCCGACAACATGTAACATTTGGATTACACTCCTCTCCGCACCACCAGCTCCACACATACACACATGAACACTGTTAGACACCACCTAGTTTATGGTTTCCTATATATCTAGAATTGTTCTTTATAGTTAGTAGTTTTCAAACGCAATTTTGAATGTGTAATATGTTGCCAATGTGAACAACTGATCTGTTTCTCCGGTCATGGTATACTTTGAGCGCTATATGGAATGAGTCTAAGATTTGCAGTCGCAATACAGAAGTTCTTTGCACCAACATTGAGCACTGCCACTACTGAACATGAATGTATCGCACAACAGCTGGTGCTATACAAATTTGTCCTGCTGTTTCACTGTGCACCCGTTTAGTTTGCTCCTTCCAGCCATACCTCCACGAGGGTGAGATGGTCCACAAAACCTGGGACTACATACCTTAAGTAACAGCGCCTTTTATTCGCTATAACTGCATATGTGAACTGTTGTATAATGACAAAATGCAATAAACAGATTCAAACAAAAATACACTACTTTGCGAGCCTACTCAAAAAAAATTCAATAAGTAAGGAGTATGATAACTTACCACCATCCGCCGCCGCTGAGTCTTCCTCCCCAGCTCCTCCTGTTGGCGCCGCCGCATCCAGAGTGGACCCCTCCGCACTGCTGGCCCCGGCACTGGTGGTCATCTGTGCCGCATCAGAGGTTGTGACATCTAGGAAAAACATGTCATATTTTCAGATGCCATACACAACCCCCTATTTTGTCTCGTAATGGAAGAAAATGTTACATAACACATTTTTTATTACTGGGATTGAAAAAAAGTAACGGTTTTGGGGATGGTGTTAACCTTTTATATGCTTATTCCATTAAATGCTACACTTCTTCTTATGACAACTGATGAATGCTTGCTTAACGTGCACTATTTTTCTCATTACAGAAAGAAGATTCCATTGCCCTTCTGCCAGACGATTCACCAACTACTACTGAGTCATCACCAGCAGTACTTTAAGTACTTTAAAGAAGGTGGGGGCTCCCGCAGAGTTATTCTAATAATTTCATGTGTCTGTTAACTATTATTAAGTTTGAGTCATACTAATTTCATTCATGGGAATGTTGTTTAAACTTTAACGTCATCTTCATCCATCAGAATACTACGCTATTAAAAATAAAGAAATAATGTTTTTTTAGACGGGGACCTGGAGGGTCGGCCGAGCACAAGGGAGAGGCCTCCAGTGAGGACCGTCTCTAGCGATCGCACAGACAGGTAACTTCCCCCCCCACAGATGGACACCACACGAAGGTCAGGGTAACACCTTTTATAGGCAATTCTTGGAGTAGGGTGGTACGATACAAGGCGATCAGGACACGAGGATCCTCTCAATTCTAGTCTCTAGTAGGGGAAGGGGGTAGCGGGACAGTCTTGGTACCCACAGGTACTGAGGTGTAATGGTGGTAGCTCACAATCCTCGAGCTCGGCGTTCGGACGGGTCGGACCGCGGCAGCGCCAGCAGGTCCCGAAGAGGTCGTAGGTGGCAACGGGCCGCGGCAGCGCCAGCAGGTCCCAACGAGGATGAAGGTTACGACGGGCCGCGGCAGCGCCAGCAGGTCCCACGAGGATGAGGGTTACACGGGCCGCGGCAGCGCCAGCAGGTCCCACGAGGATGAGGGTTGCAGAGGGTCGCGGCAGCGCCAGCAGGTCCCACGAGGATGAAGGTTGCAGAGGGCCGCGGCAGCGCCAGCAGGTCCCACGAGGATGAAGGTTGCAGAGGGCCGCGGCAGCGCCAGCAGGTCCCACGAGGATGAAGGTTGCAGAGGGCCGCGGCAGCGCCAGCAGGTCCCACGAGGATGAAGGTTGCAGAGGGCCGCAGCAGCGCCAGCAGGCAGGACAATAGTTCACAAGGCAGGGCTGTGGCAGCGCCAGCAGTCCGTCAAGGATGAGTTCGTCGCGGTGTCTCTCGACTCCAGGATACAACTGCCTTCCTGTCCTGGGGCTCCCTCAGTTATAGGTCTGGCGCCCTTTGATGTCCGGACCCTCACTCTTGGAGGTCGGGAGGTCTGGGATGAGGGAGTCCAGACACCCAGCAGGGGGGTGGAGCCAGCGCCCGAGGAGGCTGGGGGTGATCGGCGGGGGAGAGCCATCGACACTTCTTACTCCCATTGACCTGCCAAGTGGTCCGTTCACCTCCTGGGTGGATGGTGGTGCCGGGATGTCGGGGCCTGGCCAGGCCCAGGGTCGGGGTCGGGCTGAGGCCGCGCGGCCGCGTGGTGCCGTGTCCACGATGGCGGCTGGGCCGGGCAATGGTGCTGACGGTGGCCCGGGCCCGTGACACAGGGACATCCGGGAGCAGGCGTCCCATGGGGGACAGGTTGCGGGTTTGTTCTGTGGGTAGTACCTGGAAGGCCGGGACCCGGGCCCTGTCCTGCGGGGAGGGAGCGAGCCCTTCATGGGGCCTGTCCAACATGCGTCCCCCCCAGCTGAAGGCGGGGAGAGTCACCCATCTTCTTGGGGACTTTCCTCGTCGAGGCGGAAAAAGCGGGACAGGCCGTCCGCGTTGGCGTGGTCTTGACCAGGGAGATGCTCCACAGTGAAGTCCATCCCCTGCAGGGAGATGGACCATCGCAATAGTTTGGGGTTCTCCCCCCGCATCTGCATGAGCCATTGCAGGGGCCGATGATCTGTCTGTACCCGGAAATGGGTTCCGAAGAGGTACGGCCGGAGCTTCTTGAGGGCCCATACCACTGCGAAGGCCTCTCGCTCAATGGTGCTCCAGCGCTGTTCTCGGGGCAGTAGGCGTCGGCTGATGAAGGCCACTGGTTGGTCCACTCCTTCGGGGTTCAGTTGGGAGAGGACGGCCCCAATACCATGGTCGGAGGCATCGGTCTGCACGATGAACTCGCGGCTGTAGTCGGGGGCCTGGAGCACAGGAGCGGTGCACATGGCGGCCTTCAGCGTCTCGAAGGCCGCTTGACAGTCGGGAGTCCAGTTGACTCTTTTTGGGTGGTTCTTAGACGTGAGTTCCGTGAGGGGCCCCACAATGCTGCCATAGTCCCTTACAAACCGCCGGTAGTATCCGGTGAGCCCCAGGAAGGCTCGGACCTCGGTTTGTGTTTCGGGAGGTTGCCAGGACTGAATGGCAGCTACCTTGAGTTGGAGGGGGGCCACCAGACCGCTCCCCACTTGGTGTCCGAGGTAGGTCACGGACCCCTGGCCGATTTGGCACTTGCTGGCCTTTATGGTGAGGCCGGCCTTCATGTGGTCATAGGACGTCATGTGATGGTCCGGAAGCTGCAGCAGGGCATCACGGCCCTCATTGACGAATCTCCCCCATAGACCGGCTCCCCAGTCACTTCGAGCGACCCGGTGGGCAGTCATGGCGATCTCATAGGCCTTGAACCACTGCTGTATGTCGTCGTTTCGGTGATATTCTCGGACCACATCCTTGGGGATGTGGACCTTCTGCTCGGTAGTACCCGGGGGGCGCGGTGGCTCGGGCACCCCTAGGTTTTTGTTCAGTTTGCGTATTTCTATCTCCGCTAGTTTGCACTCGTGCTCGTATGCCAGTCTTTTTTCTTCGAGATCCCTCTGTCTCTGTTTTTCCTCTCGCTCTTCTCTGAGCCGTAAGTGTTCTAAGTTTATTTTTTGTTCCGCCAGCTTCAATTCTCCGTCTAATTTGAGTCGTGCCAAGTCTAACTCGTGTAATCTATTTTTTTCCCGCTCCTGGATCTCTTCTCGGGAGGGGCCTGTCCTCCGTTCTTCCGTCAGGGTGGTGTTGACTTCCGGGGCTACGGGGTCCCGGGGGGTTGCGGTATTCGTCTCTGTCCAGGCCTCTAGGGCGTTTTTGAAGTCTTCTTTTGTGCTTAGCCCGGTGGTAGCAATGCCTAAGTCCATGCAAAATTGTTTGAGCTCTCGGTGGTTGTATTCTTCCAGCCTTTCCATCTGGAACTTCTCTGCCGATCCGCTCTCTTTGGTCGTCATTGTGGTTTTAGTCGTAGGGTGAGTTACTGTCTGTACGGTACGCGTTGGTTCGGATCGCGCCGCTGGCCACCAATGTTAGACGGGGACCTGGAGGGTCGGCCGAGCACAAGGGAGAGGCCTCCAGTGAGGACCGTCTCTAGCGATCGCACAGACAGGTAACTTCCCCCCCCACAGATGGACACCACACGAAGGTCAGGGTAACACCTTTTATAGGCAATTCTTGGAGTAGGGTGGTACGATACAAGGCGATCAGGACACGAGGATCCTCTCAATTCTAGTCTCTAGTAGGGGAAGGGGGTAGCGGGACAGTCTTGGTACCCACAGGTACTGAGGTGTAATGGTGGTAGCTCACAATCCTCGAGCTCGGCGTTCGGACGGGTCGGACCGCGGCAGCGCCAGCAGGTCCCGAAGAGGTCGTAGGTGGCAACGGGCCGCGGCAGCGCCAGCAGGTCCCAACGAGGATGAAGGTTATGATGGGCCGCGGCAGCGCCAGCAGGTCCCACGAGGATGAGGGTTACACGGGCCGCGGCAGCGCCAGCAGGTCCCACGAGGATGAGGGTTGCAGAGGGCCGCGGCAGCGCCAGCAGGTCCCACGAGGATGAAGGTTGCAGAGGGCCGCGGCAGCGCCAGCAGGTCCCACGAGGATGAAGGTTGCAGAGGGCCGCGGCAGCGCCAGCAGGTCCCACGAGGATGAAGGTTGCAGAGGGCCGCGGCAGCGCCAACAGGTCCCACGAGGATGAAGGTTGCAGAGGGCCGCGGCAGCGCCAGCAGGCAGGACAATAGTTCACAAGGCAGGGCTGTGGCAGCGCCAGCAGTCCGTCAAGGATGAGTTCGTCGCGGTGTCTCTCGACTCCAGGATACAACTGCCTTCCTGTCCTGGGGCTCCCTCAGTTATAGGTCTGGCGCCCTTTGATGTCCGGACCCTGGCTCTTGGAGGTCGGGAGGTCTGGGATGAGGGAGTCCAGACACCCAGCAGGGGGGTGGAGCCAGCGCCCGAGGAGGCTGGGGGTGATCGGCACCTGGCGGGGGAGAGCCATCGACACTTCTTACTCCCATTGACCTGCCAAGTGGTCCGTTCACCTCCTGGGTGGATGGTGGTGCCGGGATGTCGGGGCCTGGCCAGGCCCAGGGTCGGGGTCGGGCTGAGGCCGCGCGGCCGCGTGGTGCCGTGTCCACGATGGCGGCTGGGCCGGGCAATGGTGCTGACGGTGGCCCGGGCCCGTGACACAGGGACATCCGGGAGCAGGCGTCCCATGGGGGACAGGTTGCGGGTTTGTTCTGTGGGTAGTACCTGGAAGGCCGCGACCCGGGCCCTGTCCTGCGGGGAGGGAGCGAGCCCTTCATGGGGCCTGTCCAACAGTTTTCATTTCTTAATTGAAAATAAAACTTTAAAACTAACAAACACTGTGTGGTTTTTGTTTACGAGTGAGTGAGCGGAAAGGTTTGAACTACTGCACTTGGCAGTCATGTTTCAGTGACTCAGATAGGCCGGGACTCGGAGGTAGTCTTCTTCTGTTCTTCTGGGTCGTAAAATCATTGGTCAGACATTCTAGATAGTCGGTCAGGGGATTGGGGGTTCAACTTCTGTTCGGACTGAGGTATGTCGAAAGTCGAACTGCCCCTATCATCAACAATGTCCTATTTATCTTGTCCATACTTCTTTGTGTGCAGAATAGTCCCTGAAACACTAGCGGTATGGGATGTGCTCCTCTCAAATCAAAAAGGCAACTGCTACCTTTTACTTGGTGTAAACAATGACATTTTGTTGTTGGAAATTGTCAAAGCACTTACATTAAGAAGACTGGAATAGACAGCAAGGGCAACCCAGAGGACTGCACTCAGTGCCTACAGCTATTGCTGTATCAGAGTTTTGTTTCACACCGTTTGCCGAATGGGCAAGCTTAGCTACCTACACAGACCGACTCATAATTGTAAATTGTAGTAGCACAGAGAGTGATGGTAGAGGCAGGATAAGAATGTAAAAAGTAGTCTACATTAGAAGAAGATCAAAGACTATTTTGTAAAACATAGAATTATTAGGAACCAGTTTGTAATGAATAGGAGCTGTAAAAGTTAGGGAAGTATAAGTATTAATATAACAATAGAACAACTTACTGGGGCCAGCAGAAGAGCCTGCAAGGGACTGAGCCTCTCCACCTTCTGCCACCGGAGTCTCTGTCGCCGCCGGCGCCTTGCCCCTGGTAGGTCCTGGTGATCATGAAATAAAGAAACACAACATGGATGATTGTTTTTTGGGAAATATTTGATTTCTTTGTACTCAATCTAAAATTATGTCAGGGAAACAAATTAACATCAATTGCATCTGATCTGGTCAACTAGGAGGATAGTAGTACAGTATTGCAGGATTCACAGACCGTCCAATAGGAAAGTTATGTAATTCACTAACTACATCAACAACAAAATGGTTCTACTACGACTGCCATCACTCAGCAGCACGAGACGTTGCGTGACAGACACAGTCCGTCATCATGATTGCAGACCACTAACAAATGTCCTAAAACAAGTAATAAATAATATACTCAACGTATCAATCCACCACTATCTCTTCAAAGTGGCAGCAGCAGGAGTACAAAGAAGGACTAGACTTGAGTCTACTGTCTCTAACATTACGCAGTAATGCTCTCAAATGATTAAAAAGTTGCAAACAAGTAAGCATAGTAGCAACGCCAATAACCAGGCGAGCACCTGGAATGACAGAAGCTATTTAAACATTAATTTACCTGCAATGTAATCGAATCAGCAGCATTCGTACTCTTCAGGAAAAAAATAGATTAGCAATATAACAGAGCAGAAGGAAAAAAAGTAGTTATTAAATAGCTACTTACCAAGGCCAGGGATCTCCACACCGAGCAGGTCGAGCATGTCATGCTCCCGGTCCAAGATGTCACTCCACCGGTGCGTCACTTGCTGGTAGGTGCGCCGGACCCCAGACTCCTTATACATGCGCCGGCACACCTTCTCCCACAGCTGGCGACGCTCTCGGAGGCCGTAACCGGAAGCAATCCGCCCACCTGCTGCCACGGTCTTAGGGAGGTGGACTTGGACAAAAACAATCAAGGCGCCAACCTCCACCGCAGAGAAGATCTCCCTGGACTGGACTTCCTCCCCCCTCAAACGCCCACAAGGGAGCCCGGTACGGGGTGTTGGGCCCTTGCCCTTGCCCTTGTCGCCTCCCTTAGCCATGGTCCTGGCAACAAGAAGAAGGAAAGAAGAATAGGTGTGAAAAAAAATAAGAGAGAGAGCGAAAGAAATAAAGTAGGTAATAAAGTAACAAAAAGTTTTTAAAAAACACAAAATATAGATGTAGGAAATTGAAGAGAGAGATAATAAGCAAAAAAACAAAAAAAAGTTCAGAAAAACATAGGATTACAAAGATGTAGGATGGATAGAAAGGTAGCATGCCCCAAACCACAGCAGTGAATGAAAAACAAGATGGCCACGCCCATAGAGGACCACGTGGGTAAGTTTGCGCGATGTTTCCCCCGCGAGCACGCAAAAACACCCACGAACACGTAATCGCGTGCCGCATACGACGCGAGCATGCAACTAGCGCCCGGAAACGGAAACACGTCACGCAAACAAGATGGCCGCGCCCATACACAACCGCATGGGCAACCTCGGGGTCGGTGCGCTGCAAGCGGTCCGCGAATAAGCAAAAAAACGCGCGAACACGCAAAAAAAAAGAAATCAGCAAATTCGGACGAATTTGCGGATTGCAAGTTCGATTTCGCACTTATTCGCGCCCCGCGAATCTCGCGAAATGGCAGACAAACGAATTTTGGAAAACTGAAAGCACTTAGCAGGTGCAAAAGTTCAAGCTAATTTGTAACCATTCCCTGTAGTGCTTCCTGAGGGGCCCCTCCAGAGTTCAGTTGCCTACTTGCAACTATTCTCTGACCCTGTTCTGACCCTCAAAGCAGGGTCAGAGAATAGTTACAAGTATGGCACAATGCTCCTGTAAAAAAATAACTGCAACAGGAAGCACTTACAGCTAAGGAACAGGTGCCAGTCTTGAAGCACAAATTCAGTGACACATTAACCAGCCCCAAATTAATTCATCTCAGTTGAGGCTGGGCTGGTGTGCTTTCCCCCCATAATCTACAGTGGTGAACAAGAGGGTGGTAGTGGTGAACCAGAGGGTGGCACTGGTGAACCAGAGGGTGGCAGTGATGAACCAGAGGGGGACAGTGATGATTCAGAGGGTGGCAGTGGTGAACCAGAGGGTGCTGTGATGAACCAGAGCGTGGCAATGGTGAGTGCTGAACAAGAGGGTGGCAGCAGGGGTGAACCAGAGGGTGCTGTGATGAACCAGGCGGTGGCAGTAGTGAGTGCTGAACCTGAGGGTGGCAGGGGTGAACCAGAGGGTGGCAGTGGTGAACCAGAGGGTGGCAGTGGTGAACCAGAGGGTGCTGTGATGAACCAGAGGGTGGCAGTGGTGAGTGCTGAACCAGAGGGTGGCAGCAGAGGTGAACCAGAGGGTGCTGTGATGAACCAGAGGGTGGCAGTAGTGACTGCTGAACCTGAGGGTGGCAGTGGTGAACCATAGGGTGGCAGTGATGTACCAGAGGGTGGCAGTGGTGAACCAGAGGGTGTCAGTGGTGAACCAGAGGGTGGCAGTGGTGAACTAGAGGGTGGCAGTGATGAGCCAGAGGGTGGTAGTAATGATCCTGAGGGTGGCAGTGATGAACCAGAGGGTGGCAGTGGTGAACAAGAGGGTAGTAGTGGTGAACCAGAGGGTGACAGTGGTGAACCAGATGGTGCTGTGATGAACCAGAGGGTGGTAGTAGTGAGTGCTGAACCAGAGGGTGGCAGCAGGGGTGAACCAGAGGGTGCTGTGATGAACCAGAGGGTGGCAGTAGTGAGTGCTGAACCTGAGGGTGGCAGTGGTGAACCAGAGGGTGGCAGTGATGTACCAGAGGGTGGCAGTGGTGAACCAGAGGGTGGCAGTGATGAACCAGAGGGTGGCAGTGGTGAACAAGAGGGTAGTAGTGGTGAACCAGAGGGTGACAGTGGTGAACCAGATGGTGCTGTGATGAACCAGAGGGTGGTAGTAGTGAGTGCTGAACCAGAGGGTGGCAGCAGGGGTGAACCAGAGGGTGCTGTGATGAACCAGAGGGTGGCAGTAGTGAGTGCTGAACCTGAGGGTGGCAGTGGTGAACCAGAGGGTGGCAGTGATGTACCAGAGGGTGGCAGTGGTGAACCAGAGGGTGTCAGTGGTGAACCAGAGGGTGGCAGTGGTGAACCAGAGGGTGCTGTGATGAACCAGAGGGTGGCAGTGGTGAGTGCTGAACCAGAGGGTGGCAGCATGGGTGAACCAGAGGGTGCTGTGATGAACCAGAGGGTGGCAGTAGTGAGTGCTGAGCCTGAGGGTGGCAGGGATGAACCAGAGGGTGGCAGTGATGAACCAGAGGGTGGCAGTGGTGAACCAGAGGGTGTCAGTGGTGAGCCAGAGGGTGGCAGTGGTGAACCAGAGGGTGCTGTGATGAACCAGAGGGTGGCAGTGATGAACCAGAGGGTGCTGTGCCCATACACGACCGCATGGGTAACTTCGCCATGCAACCGGCCTGCGAACATGCAAAAAGCCCCGCAAACACGCAAAAAGCCCCGCGAACATGCAAAAAAACAAAAATTCACAATTTCGCACGAATTCACGAATTATGCGGATTGCGAATTCGCTTTTGCACGATTTTGCGGACCGCGATTTCGCAGATTTCGCCCATGCTTAATCTAGAGGTGATTATAAAGTGACCTCCCGATTGGTTAGTGTGAAGGTTAGCTTTCAGTGAAGTGGGTATGCTTTTACTCACTTGCTTGCCCCGTGCTGGGCTTGTTAGATATAGAGGAGGTAAGAGCAATCTGGGCAGAAAAAGAAGCTTCCTTGTAAGACCCTGGCTTCCTTCCTGAAATGCAGGAGCGAGGAAGAGAGTCTGAGGTCCAGAGGCCTGGCTGTGAATTTTGAGCTGTGCTGCACAGTACTGCCCCTGGACCCCCCCACCCACCCACCCCCTCTCAGCGCCTTGAGACCCTTTTGGGTGAGTGGTTACACTCTACAAACACCTGATTGATTGATTGATTGCCAGGATTCAGTGAAATATCACCAGTGGTGGTAGGGGAGGTGGGACAGGGTAAAAGGCACAGATGAGAGTTTCATTGGTGAGATGAAATGAGCATGAGATGGGCTGAGTGGAAATCCAGGAGAAAGGACGCCTGAGGGAACTAAAGGGGAGCAAAACAAAAAAAGTTGCAGAGAATACAAATGATGCGAAGTAAGCAGCTTGGGTCGAGAACCCATCAACAGGTGTTGCCAGGCAAAATGCAGTATTGTGAGAGGTGTTTTAAATCTGCCCAGCTTTAAGTGACCCAGAAGCTTCTGGCTCCTTCCAAAGTGTTCCAGCCTTTTTGGAATATTTTGCTTCACCAGAATGTTCTAGCACTTTCCACTTTTCTCCGAAAGTGCTGATCTTTGTTACTCTGTGATTCCACCTTCCATCGCCTCCCCAGTTCCCAAAGCCCTCCAATAGCATGCTTATAATGCAGAGTCTGAGAAATGTGACCATGTCCATGTGACACTGGAAACGATTCCTACAGAGCATGAACTCTAGGATTCCTGACAGGTTGTTGATGACATGGGATCAAAGACAAGGTTAACAATTTGTGAAAGGTGGTTAAAGTAATTAAGTAATTGAGTTTTTATTCTCAACCCCTTGATCACATAAGTTAATGTAGTGTCCAAAGAATGTACATATTTCTGTCCACTGTGAAGCCTAATATATCAAGGACAATATCCAGGACTTAATCCCAACCCTACTCTAACCCTAAACCATCCTGATTCTAGCTAAGTGAATATACTGAAGGAAGGTAAGGAAAGAGTACACACGAATATTTTGAGGTGTGATGACAGGTTAACTGATCTATAGTAAAAAATAAACAAAGTACCATAAGTTACTATTTGTCAATTATCCTTAAATATACTCTTCAAATGAGTAGAAATCCATCCAGATGTAAGCAGCATTTTACATTATACAGCAGGCCACACCAGACAAAACATACTGATGGTGGCCATGCAAGGAAATTCACTCTTCAGAAAACAGTGAAGGATCATGCAGATATTCCTGCACCCAGTGTGGGCTCAACATGTAGGGGAAAGTTTGTCATGTCTCACCAATCAGTAGCTAACATTAGAACCACTTAGTGAATCTGTAGCTTCCTCTCTCTGTACTGCTTCTTGGAAGATAAGAGTTCAAGTCAATTTTAGGGAAAACGAATGTCTAGACCCCCACGGTGGCAGAGCTACTGGTAACCGCTTTCCGTCTTTTGAACTGCAGTAAGGCCTTTCAACAGGAAAGTGCAGAAATGTCAGACCTGTGTGCATGTATGACGTATGGCATGCCCATCTTTTCAACTGGAAGGTATGGAATAGTCGGACTTGTACACGCGTATGACATAATCACACTGATCCGCAGCGTGCAGCATCTACATGAAGTCATGCTAGTTATGTTGGTCATTTTTACATAGGATCAGCTATGTTTTGGATTAATGGAATGCAATTTATTCAAGAAGGTGCATGACAATGGGAAATTGTTCTCAGTGTGACATGTACTTGAGAAATAACAATCTCATGTGTGCTTATCCATACAATGGTTTTAGCAGCAGCTGCCATTTCCTACTTACATACACGTGACTGTGCACTGTAGCCAATCCTATGTTATGGTGTTTTTGAGAGGAGTTCTCATGACTGATCAGCAAATTTCATCAACACACTGATCACATCTGTCTCCAATCTATGTCATCGCTGAACCACTTTAATGAGAAGACAGTGTTTTGTGGTTATTCTTTACAGTTGTGTGAACTTTTTTCAGTATGGTCCACGTTAAGTTCTGGCCAGTATGTCCCTGAGTTATGTAATGAGTCACTAGTTCTATTGTTAGTTTTCCCAGCCTTGCATTTCTCCGATGCGCTGTAATTCTTGCTCTGACATTTCTGTTTGTCATTCCAAGATATTTCAAATTACAGAGACAAGTAAGTAGTCAGATGACAGAATCTCTATTGAAACCGGTGTAAAAGTCCAATTTTGAAGAGTCAGCCTCCATTTGTTGTAATGTTTGTTATTTTATGTTGTGTGGGAGTAATACTCAGCTTTCACATAAAAGCACATATTCTCATGTGCTAAGTTTTGAACATCCATTTTAGGTTACAGCCTGCCAGACTATGTAGCTGTCTGGTTTGCTAAAGACATCTTGAGGACATTCAGAAAGTTGACCTAGGAATGCATTCCGCATGTTGCTTACCATTGGCTCTGTGTTATGCAACTCACATGTTTTGGCTTTCTATTTGTTGGCTTTATTTGCTTTGGGCTGTCCAGCTTGTGTTCACCCCTCCCGTTGCCTAAACCTTGTTTACTGTATTTTTCCACAAACTCGCTTTATGTAAACATGCCTGTAAATCTTGTTTTTATCTTGTCATGTTTTCTGTGCATTCAAAGATAGAGGTCAAATGTCAGAGTGTGTCTTCTAGTGAGCATGTTGTTTATTTTTCTTTCTGTGACTTTAAAGTGAGAGCCTTTATGTCACAATCCTGCTGGCTAGTGAGGGTCTGCTTGAGGAAGGCTGTACAGATGTTATTTTTTTTTTAACTCACAAAAACACGTACATTTTTGTAAATGAGCAAGGCAGAAGGTCAAATCAATACATTGGGTGATGACATTGCCACACATTATTGTTGTACGCTGTATACTTTTATTAGTAAAACTATATGTGAGTGCAATGTAACTGTCATTTCAGTTGAAGATGTGTTGTCTTTAATGGCAGTATGCTACCATACCATGCATAATTAACGTTACCCCACTACACTCTACTTTGTACCACTCCACCAAACTGCATTGTACTCTACACCACTCCACACTGTGTCACTGCACTCTTCCCTGCAAAACTCCAGTCTATATCTCTCTACTCTACATCACTCCACTCTACTTTATGCCAGTGTACCCTACCCCACGCTACTCTACTATGCACCACTGCACTCTTCGCCACTGCGCTCTACACCACTCTGCGTCATTCCACACTATGCCACCCTACTCGGCAACACTGCAATCTATGCCACCGCACTCTAAACACAATGCACTCTACACCACCTTACTCAAAACCAATGCACTCTATGCCAATCTACTCTGCACCAAATCACTCTATGCCACTGTAATCTATTCCACTGCACTCTATGCCACTCTATTCTAATCTGCGTCACTGCACTCTACAGCACTGTATCTCAGTCTGCACAACTGTACTCTATGCCATTCCTCTCTATGACACTCTGATCTGAGCCACTGCAATCTACACCACCCTACTCTGCACCACGACGTCTATGCCACTGAAGTCTACACCACTGCACTCTTCGCCAATGCACTCTAAGCCACTGTACTCTCCTCTGCATCACTGCACTCTACAACACACTACTCTATACCACAGCACTCTACGCCACTTCACTTTACACTGAAGCAATCTACTCTACCACTGCAGTTTACTCTTGTCATATAGCTCTGTTTATCTTTATAATGTGTTAAGTTAGCATAGGCTTATTAAATGTTTAAACGCCATTTTTCCTTTTGCTGCTTCTGCACACAACACTTAATTGTTGATTTAGCTTTCAACCTAGAAGTCCGTTGTGATTTACATGAGAATAATATGTTATTGCTCTGATATCAGTTTTGCTTAATAAACTATGTCGGTACAGAGAGTGCTGAAGCTTCAAGGATAACACGATACAGAATTGTTATGAGGTCTGATCTCCGCACCTTCATAGACATGACATAAGTGCAGCTTCTGCCAAACTTAGGCTTTAGGCGGGTTTTATATTGCTTTGCTTAGAGCACACATACACACTTGATGCGGTTCGCATGCAGAGAGAGCTGGTGGAAGCTGATGTGATCTCTTCATACTAGGATCTTGAGGTATGGGCCCGCCCTGATAAAACCCAAAGAGACCTTCTTAGATATTAATATAATATGCTAGTTAGGGAGGGTGAGAAATAGGTGTGGTTAACGCTTATTCATTACAGCAGATTAGCATGCTGTCATCTTTTGCTTTCTATGGACTAGTAACTATGCTGATAACTTTGCTTCTGATAATATGTTTCCTTGTATTATCTAAGATACTGTGTTTGAGAAAACGGCATTAGTAAATAAATATTTCAAATGTGCACGTGTCCTCATTTACTCCATGTTCTGGTTTGAAATGATTGTATAACGAAAGAGTGTTCATGTGTTCCACGTAACCTGAGGTATTGTAAGTTCATGTTCTGGTTTGTCTAAACATTGGGAGTTTGTTATGACCAATGAGACACTGTAGCTAGCCTGGTAAGGGGTTTTGGGTACTGAGGTGAGTTTTGGGTCACCCTAATTCACCGAGGTTCCAAATCTCTATGCACAGTTCTGTGGGAGAACGGAAACCCTGCTACATGGCGCCCAACGTTTGATGGTCTTATATCATGACACTCGAGTAGTATATCATTCAAACCTTAACCCCTTCACTGTCGTTTCCGGATAACGGTGGTGTCGGACAAACCTACCTATTTTTGAAATAGGTCTTTTAAAGCTTGAATCTTTCTTTAACGGTTTCCTTGAGTTACTACCCAGTTGTGCTACAAAGTTTACTTTGTTTTTCTAAGTTCCTGTGTTATCATGGCCCAGCCTGTGGACATCCCGCAGCATAGTCGCATTGCGGTGCGCAACCATTTGCGGACTTTCCTGGTCCCATTGGAAGGCTTGGCTGTGATTTTGGTAGTGAGTGCGGATGCAGCTTACCCTTACGAACTGTTTTATTCGTGGGTGACGTTTCCGGCTGTGGACGCTAATTCTGGTGTGTTCCACAACTACACTGCCTCACCTGTACCGAATGAATATACTCCGTACAGCGCACTGGAAATACCTATTGATCATTGGCAGCATCGCGTTTGGTTTGGTGGCGCCCTACCCCATTCGTTAACCGATCCGAGGTTAGGTCCTTTGTCCATTCCAGGCGCAAATTGGCCTGTTTTGGCTGGATTTACTCCTCATCCTCAACGCGGCAATTGTACCCTAGCGGAGGTACGTCGGCTACATGAAGTTTCCGTTGCCGTGATTCGTGCATTAGTGCAATACATAGGTCGTCATCTCCCGGGTGGACCCCGGGGGGTCCGGCTCTTCCAGTGGAACATGGCGGATTGAAGCTCAATCCGGTTATGGTCAATGCAGTGTTTGGTAAGCGATCAGATGATAAGGATGATTTTCCTTTTTGGCTTGCCGAGAAATTTGACCAAATGGAAGCAGTATTTCCTAACACGACTCCAGGTGAAAAACATAGAATCTTGACGATTAGTTTGCCTAAAGATTTAGCTCCCGAACTCGTTGACTGTGAGAGCTGGGGGAGAACTTTTGCGGCTGTTTATGTGAGGTGTTTCGGCACCCCGTCTATGGCTGTACTGCCTACGATCATTAAACGTGTTCAGGACGATCACGGACCGGAAGCAGTGGTTGAATTGGGTATGCGCCTGTGTGGCTCCTTTGAAATTGTTTGCGATCTCCTACTTGCTAATGTCAAGGGGGACGCTGTGAACTTTCAGGTGTTTAACGCGTTGGCTGCTATTCCCGACGCCGAGAAACCCCACCAGTTAGCGAAGATTGTAGTGGCTGCTTATAAAACAGTGGGTCGCACAAGTAAGGGTCTAAAGTATTTTTCGGACAAAGAGAAAAAACAACCACAGGGGCAGTCTGCTCAGGCAGATGTCCAGCCCAAGTCCAAAAAACAGAATTGGCCTAAAAAACAGAATCAGGGGAAGCAGAAACAGCAGACTCAAGAATCATATCCTGCGGCTCAAGTGCCTGCGCCGACAGAAAGAGTTTATGACTTGCGCGATCGCGCGACGATTAAATCACCTGATCGATTTCAGGTTACTGATCAACGCTCTCCTCGTTCCTTTCAGGACTCATCGGCTCCGAAGACCGGTGGTGGAGGAGGCGGAAGGGGACCGGGTGGTCAGCAAGGACGTGACCAGCCCCGCAAGACAGAAGGCACGGGTCAGCAGGACGGCTCGACGCCGAAGAGACCGCAATTTGCCAAGAAGAAAGTCGCAGCATTAACAGCGCATCGATATGCCACAGATAGTGAGAACGCGGCTTCGGAATCTGACGTGGACCCTACAGACGCTTAAGTCTGGCAAGGTGCCATGGACCTACATGAATGTCTCCTCTCTCAATTCCCCCTTTAATTTAACTGACAAGCAGCGTCTGCTTTCCATGCGGGATGCATCCTTTTCAATGTTACATCTTGAGAGATTAGAGTCCTTGCCTTTTTCTGTGGCAGAGGCCACCGCTGCAACGTGGCTTCTCCACGGTTTGATAACATTACCTTTTGCTTTGTATAAATTTACAAATTGTATACAATATGTTGCCATAGGTCGATATGAACCATTAGGTAGTGCGTTTCTCCATGATGTCTGGTCCCTTCCTTTCACTTATAGATGTTTGAAAGACGGACAGGAGGTTTCTCTGAATGGGGAGGAGTGTACAGAAACACCAGATCACTCATTAATGTGTAGGCACATACAATTGCACGGTTCTTGTAACCAGGGCCGGCCAAACTTGGCCTGTGTTTTAAAAGGGACTCCAGTTCCAGCAATCATCCCGACTTTTACCTTACTGGGGAACGGAAGTTATTTACTTTTAAATAATGAAGATTCTTGCGAGTTAATTAAAGGAGTTGCTTATGTGGTAACTGTAACTGAGCGTGTAGTTTGCTGCAAAAATATACTATACCCACCCACGCATGGGAACGGGGATGTTTCCATCTGGCCGCGCATCCCAACCTTGAAAGCGGAGTTCAATGGCATGAGCAGAATAAGAGCTCTATTGTCCCAAAAAGAAGTGGCCTTGAGTTCGGCTCGAGAAACATTCGTGCTTCACATAGCTAACACCCGTACAGAGGTTCAGGCCCTTTTAAATACTGATTTACCGTTGCATTTCAGCGAACTCGTTCATTCTATCTTTAACGCTTCCTCGACGACGGGGCCTGGCGCACTTTTTTAAAATAGTTAGCAGCGGTCTCGTGATTTCATTTGAGAAAATATTTGGAGTCATTCCTGCTTTCTTTCATTCCATTTTTTCAAGTCTGTTTGGTGGATTCCCGGTTTTACTGGCACTAGCGGCAGGCGTTCTGGTGATTTTTTGTTTCTTTAAATATGGATGCCCTTCATGTGCAAGAAGCCGCGCAGCCCCTCCTGGCACTGTTTCGCAACAGGATGCTTGAATATTATGGCACACTGCCGCTTGCGACTTAAAGCACGGCGTTTGGATTATCGTTTCGATTTTCCTATTTCACCTGTGTCCAGCCTGTATTTCATTGCCTGAGCTGTGATTTTGACTGGGCCATTGATTTGTGTCTCTGCAAGACGGTTTCTCCTGACGTCGATTTTAATCAGCTGATGTGTCCCGTCGTGGCTCACGAGTTGATTTGTTCTGGCGATAGGATTATGGCCTTGGCATTGATGCATGGACTAATGGGTCCTTGGAACATACTCGCAGCAGCGCAAGATTTCTTGGCACAGAGCTTTCTTGAAAACCCACCGAGTTGTCCTCTGATGGTGATAGAGGCTCCGGTACTAGAAGAGCACGTATGTTCTTTCCCACTTTTGAATTGGATGGCTGAACTGTTTTCGGATGAAGACGGTGATTTCATGTTGGAGGCTGTTGCTGCATATTTTGCATATTCGGTCTTACCTTAAAAACTTTCTTGGCTTCTGATCATGACACCTTTTTCTTTGCATTTTTTCACCTCCGAGACCTATTGACTTGAGTGCTGTTGAACTCAGTATTGACATTTTGAATTTTTGGTTTGGTTCATGTAGTTTTTTCCGTCAATTATTTGTTAATTGTTGATTTAGCTTTCAACCTAGAAGTCCGTTGTGATTTACATGAGAATAATATGTTATTGATCTGATATCAGCTTTGCTTAATAAACTATGCCTGTACAGAGAGTGCTGAAGCTTCAAGGATAACACGATACAGAATTGTTATGAGGTCTGATCTCCGCACCTTCATAGACATAACATAAGTGCAGCTTCTGCCAAACTTAGGCTTTAGGTGGGTTTTATATTGCTTTGCTTAGAGCACACATACACACTTGATGCGGTTTGCATGCAGAGAGAGCTGGTGGAAGCTGATGTGATCTCTTCATACTAGGATCTTGAGGTATGGGCCCGCCCTGATAAAACCCAAAGAGACCTTCTTAGATATTAATATAATATGCTAGTTAGGGAGGGTGAGAAATAGGTGTGGTTAACGCTTATTCATTACAGCAGGTTAGCATGCTGTCACCTTTTGCTTTCTATGGACTACTAACTATGCTGATAACTTTGCTTCTGATAATATGTTTCCTTGTATTATCTAAGATACTGCGTTTGAGAAAACGGCATTAGTAAATAAATATTTCAAATGTGCGCGTGTCCTCATTTACTCCATGTTCTGGTTTGAAATGATTGTATAACGAAAGAGTGTTCATGTGTTCCACGTAACCTGAGGTATTGTAAGTTCATGTTCTGGTTTGTCTAAACATTGGGAGTTTGTTATGACCAATGAGACACTGTAGCTAGCCTGGTAAGGGTTTTTGGGTACTGAGGTGAGTTTTGGGTCACCCTAATTCACCGAGGTTCCAAATCTCTATGCACAGTTCTGTGGGAGAACGGAAACCCTGCTACACTCTATGCCACTGTACTCTCTCACTGCACTCTACGGCCACTCTACTCCATGCTATGCTACTGCAGTCTATACTATGCCACTAGACTCTAAACTAATGCATTCTACAACACTTTACGCAAAATCAATGCACCTCACTCCATTACACCTACGCCAACTACTTTGCATGACTGCAACTAACACCACTATACTCTACAACATTCTACTCTATGCTACTGTACCGATCGCCACTGCATGCTATGTCACGCTACACAACTGCCCTCTATGCCACTCTATTCTACTCAGCATCACTGTACTCTACTTATCTGATCTCTGCACCACTCTACCCTGGACCATTCTACTGTGCATCACTCTACCCTGCACCACTCTACCCTGCAACACTCTATCCTACACCACTCTGCTTTGCACCAGTCTACTCTGTACCACCCTACTCTTGAACCACTCTACTCTGCATCATTCTACTCTGCAATACTCTACAAACCTGCACTCTAATACTCTAATCTGTATGATTGCAATCTACACCACCACACTCTATGCCACTGCACTTTACACAACTGCACTTTACGCCGCTCTACTCTACACCTCTGCACTCTACCCTGCACCACTTCACCATAAGCCACTTCCTTCTACGCCGCTCTACTCCACTCTGCACCACTCCACTCGACGCCATTGCACTCTACGCCACTGCAATTTACTCTGCACCCCTACACTCTATGACCCTGCACTGTACAATACTCTATGCCACTGCACTCTATGCCGATGTACTCTGCACCACTGTACTTTATGCCACTTCACTCTAGGCTACTCTACTACACTCCACTCCACTCCACTCTGCAAAACTCCACTCCATGAAAATTCCACTCTACAACACTCCACTCCACTCCACGATACTCCACTCTATGATGCTCTGCTCCATTAAACTCTGCTTCACTGACACTCTACTTTACTCTAAGCCACTCCACAATACAGCTCTCTACTCCCCTTTATGCCATTCTACAACACTACTCTACTCTATGACACTCTACGCAACTTCCTCTATGCGACCCCATGACACACTATTCCACTCCACTGTATGCCACTCCACTCTATGACAATCTACTCCACTGTACACCACTCTACTCTACAACACTCTACTCCACTCTAGGCAACACCCTTTTGCCACTCCACGCGACACTCTCTACATCACTCCACTCTGCTTTATACCCCTCCACAACACTCTATGCCACTCCACACTCTGACACGCTACTCAACTCTGACACCGTGCTCCACTCTACACCACTCAACTCTATGCCCTTCCAGTCTACAAAACTCTACTACCTCCATGACATTCCACAACACTGTATGCTGCTCCATGACACTCCAACTTTACTCCTCTCCACGCCACTCAACTCTACTGTACGCCACTAGCCACCGTTCCATAATACTCCATTCTATGACACTCCACTGTCCTGTAGTGTAGTTCCTATAGTCCCAATAGGCTCTGCGCATTGGAATAATATCTTCAGTAGTGTAGACATAGGACTGAGGTTAACTAGGTCTCTACTGACTATATTAGACTTAAGTTTTTGCCAGCTAGCTCAGAGTTCACTAGAAACTTTCTCGAATAAGCGAGGAGGAGTTTAACCTCCCTGGATAGACAAGAAGGGATTTAGTTTCTGACAACCATAAAACATGACAACTTTGCTCTCCCTGAATAAGAGTATATCTCTAGAGTCGTGTGAAAACAAAAGACAGCTATTTCACTCAGTCAATAAGTGCGTACTTAGTTTCACCAGATTGCAGAGAAAAAGAGAGACGGGCGTTTTCAATAAAAGGTGTTATTTATTGAGCAGTCTCTTTCCTCATACAAGAGAAATGAATTGCTACAATTGCAATACTTGTAGTTAAGTAATGTGCATACAGTAAGAGCAGGATTATGAAATAATACTGTAAAAGCATTGATATGGTTTCTTAGCCATATGATACTTTAAAATGGATAAAATAGATACATACATATATACATTGACTAATCGTACTCAACTGGTGCTTCTAACTACGCCTACCCCGGTGTACCTGACCTAAGCCTAATACGTGGGAGGGAGTAAGTAAGTAGCAGTTTAAGTTAAGTTTGTTTTGCCAAGAATCTGACTCAAGAATTCTCTGTAAGGGTTTAGTCAGTTCAGTACCTGGGTATTAGAAGGCAGGAGGGCTGGTATCTCTCTCTCAGGACTCGGTATCCCAGTCACCCGCAAGGGTAGGCTGGAAACGCCGGAGGCTGGATTTCTCTGCAAGAGAAAAGACAGCGTCTTTCTCAGCGCGTCAAAAGGGAAGGGCAGCGTCCGTGGGCTCTCGCATCAGCTGGGCTCTCGGGCAAGTAGTAGCTGCTCCAGATTCATCACCACCGTGTGTTTGCTTAAGGCAACGTTGGTATATTTATACCTGAAAGGTGCCGGGTTTGACGTAAGGCTGGACATAAGACGTCAATAAAGATGTCACTAAGAACTGGTCATTCTTACAGTGCTTTACAGGAGTTCTCGGACAAAATCAAAACAAAGCAGTGGGGATTTCCCAGGTTGCTGGAGGCTTGGATTTGTTTAAGAACTCGGTGTGCTTTCTAGGGGGCTGGAGGAATAGGCTTGCTTAATGTGACAGCATGCGCTATGACTGAATTATGAAAAAAGGGTTTCTATGCCGTTGTAGGGACATTATTGATTTATAACCGGACAAGGGCAAAGAATAGGAATATCGATTCAGGTACCTAGATAAAACACACTACACCCACTCCACGAATTCGTGTCCATAATTACTAAACTAAGCAATAGTAAACATATCTAACGGTGCATGTGTATACCGATCCGCCCCAAAATATATTATCTTGCATCTGAAATGGCATATGCGAAATACACGACAATGAGTATAGATACTGTACGCTTTCAAGCAGTGTAATCATTCATTAAAAGGATGCACATATATATCAGCATGAATGATTTGCTAAAATTACACATGAAATGGCTCTTATTACAGAAAAGAAAAGTGTGAGACCATTCCATTACATATAGATACAGTTATTTGCAAATATGCTAGAGGCTGAGGTAATATATTGTCTCTAGAGTTCCTAAAAATAGAAGCTCTGTTCTCTAAGAATAGTTCTACTTTAAGCAGAGGATGAGTGCCAAAAAAAAGTAAATATTTTGGAATCGGGGAAAAATAATTTCGTTTTTCAAGGGAAGAAGTCAAAACAGTTCCAAATATTTTCAGAAGCATTTGTTTTTCAAAGCTGAAGGCCGAATTCAGAGTTCAGGGAACGCTGAGTGCTCGTTTGCTGAAAAGTTTATTCTTTTTGTTCAGGGGAGAACATCATTTCAGACAGACTTTCAAAAAAGCAGTTTACCGCTTCAGGTGAAAGTTCGACCAAGTTGGAAAATGCCGCAACTGTGCAGTCTTGAGAATGATTGCTATCATCGATGACAGAATCAGCAGTGCTCACAGAAGGTCGTACCTGGTTGATGCTGCTCTCATCTTGCACTTCACTACCCTTTAATCGCAGTGGTGAAGTCTCAACGAATGCCGTCATCAGGATGGGTAACCGCTGGGGGCAACACGATGCATGAGCCTTTACTGGACTTAGCAAAGTATCTGTATCCAATGGTACTTCTGATTGTAGTGTAAGACAGACGTCTAACACGCATTCTTCTCCGCACAGCATACATCTTAACACAGGTAAGATACAGTTCTGCCAGATGGGTCTGAATGAAAGAAACCAGGTCATATTTAGATCTCTTAGCCGGGCTAATCCAAAGACTTTAGTTATGCGGTCCCGATAGTGTATAGCTAGGATCGTTTCTTCCATTGTTGCTGGAGTCTTGTCTGTGACATGGCTTGCCATAACGAAGCAGGAGTATCAAAAATAAAATGCCTGCTACGAGTTCCAACAGGAGTGGAAGGCCGCCAAAGAGTGAATGGACAAAATTAGGAAAGATGCCCAGGACTGCTTTGAAAGGTGTCAACAGTCCCGAAAAAATTGTCTTAAATACACTCGCGATACCATTCTTATCAGAAATGTTTAAGATTTCGTTTAGCATTTCTGCGAAGTGTAGGGGGCAATTTGTTGATAAAAGGTTATGTATCTCTGCCGTTGTCCTTGCAACTTGGAGATCATACGTTTCTTTTGATGACGTCAAGTGCATTGGCGTCTGTAGAAGAACAGACTTCATTCTGCTTAAAGTATCAATTCGAATAGAAGAGATTTTCAAACTGGGCCAAATTTTTCCCTCCCTGTCTGGAGTGTCGTTTGGATACAATACTTTCATACAGCAAGTGACCCTGGACGAAACGCTTACCAGATAAGCTTTTCCTGGCACCAGGCCACAACATCTGTGGTCCACTATTAGAGTGTAGCTCCCGTTTGAAAACCGTCTAAAGAATGGCTCTATTCGAGTTGCAGGTGTGCCAAGCTGGTGGCATGAAAGGTTATTTGAAGTCCCCTCACAGGCCCCATGTAGATTTATACCCTGACACAGAAGTATACCACTTGTGATTTTTCACAATTATCACCACTAAGAAATACATTCTGTCCTTTTTCACTATAACATGTGTGAGTGTAAGGTAATTTCCATGATGACTTGATGTATCCTTTACCCAACCTTTCATACTGGCCTGCCTGTATATACTTTTGGCAGTATCGAAATTGGAAAGTTGTTATCGGAATAGTTATGATTCCGTGTATTATCCATTCAATGACAGGTCGTTCTGACATTGTCAATGGTAAACTCAAAAGATTTTCAATTCTCAGAATTGTATATTCTGCTCCCTTTTGTGCCAAGCTGATTTGTATATCAGTAAGGTTAAAGATAGAGAATAGTGACGTTGTGTTGATTAAACGCCAAGGCACGTAGCCTGAACGCAGATTTTGTAACGTCCAGCCAAGCTGTACAATAGAACGCAATTGGGACTGACCATGTTGTAACATTAGCATGTCCTGCTCTATTATATCGATTGCAGTTGATACAATACTGTCCAGTGAATATATTCTGGAGGACAGAGTCATTAACCCATTGTCCACAACAGAAAGTGATTTTTCCAAATTAATACGGTCAATTTCCCGTATTTTCTTTGCTGTTTCAATGTGAGTTTCTTTCCAAACTTCGTTATAAGCTGCATATATAGAGGCCGCTATGAAACGTTTTTGACGCTGTTTGCGTGGTCCCATAATGAAATCACGCAAGTCAGCACCTTCTTTAAGTAAAGTTAAGTGTTGCTTAATTTCTGCCAGTGTGGATGTATGTAGCCATTCAAGGCAGAGTTTTCCTACACTGTATGTTGTTACTATCCCTGGATGTTGTCACTGGGAGTACCTAGGGTCTGGCCTGGTCAATTTTAACCCCTGTATTTTGTTCAGGAACCTATCTTGACAGTTATTTGTGTCTGTGGGCCAGATCAACCATTTTTTCCAATCAGGATGTGTTCTGTTTTGGTTTAAAATATGGGATACGTCTATCTCAACATCTGTAGTGCTATTACTGTCAGGTGTTGGCTTTGGAATAGACGGTTTGTTTAAGTCTTTAATTTTGGCTAGGCCAAGACAGGTCGTTTGTTGAATTGTGTCATTCAAAAATATAATTTGTTCTGGGATCATGCAGGCTCTGAATAATGATTCTATACCTTGGACTTGCCAATCTTTAGTACCCCAGATCGTTTTTGTCTCAATGTTGTTTTTCCTAAAATCAAAACCAAATGTATTCATTTTTTCAAAAAATGTTTCTGAATAGATTAATTTTGTATTTGACAGCATGGTTTTCATTCCTGTCTTATTTAACAATTTGAAATAAAACGTTTCTGCTTCACTTGTGTTAAACCCTGTGAAGTATGGGAATTTCTCATAAAATGTTTTTGAACTACCTTTTGGTGGAGTTGCACAATGTTCCCATTGATTATAATTTAAAACATTTCTAGGTCGAGCAGATTTATGCAAATAATGGTTACCATAGTGGTTGTAGCAGTACATCTGATCATAATTCGATGAACCTTGTAAATAATCATGTTCTGTAAATTTTGCTGACATAACTAAGTCTGACATCATATCATTAATACTTTCAAAGTCCCAATCATCAGAGAATGTGCTCGGTTTTACAAAGTCACTTAATGAAACCTTAAATTGATGAGGATACTTCAAGAGCTCGACCGGGCCATATATATCGTAATCTGTTTGGTCCCATGCTACCCCACCGGGTATCGGATTGGCTGTGAAGTTTACTGAAGAAAGTTCTCTTTTCTCGATGTGTGAAGACTTGTGTGGCTTTAGGACCAGGTTGATATTCTGGCTTGCTGTGTCCATTGTAACATATTTTCCCTCAAAGAAGTGTCCCAAGCATAGTACCATGATGAGCCAAAGCAGGAGGAAAAGTACACCTAGCACCACCCAAAATTCAAACAATGGGGAAATCAGATAGGTTTTTTTTAGTTGATGAAAGAGTTCCTTAGTCTTATCTTTAAAAGTCTTTGTTGTTGTTGGCTGTTCCTCAGGTTCACTCGGATCCTCAGAAAAGTCATCGAAATTGATGAAGTAGCCTGATGCAGTTCTGTCAATTATTGGAATTGCTTCTGGATTTTTCTTTGTTTTATTAGCATAGTCTGTGGCTACATCGTTGTAGACAGGTGTTTCTTGACGAATTGTTGCAATTTGGGTTTCAAGAGGCATAAGTTCCATGTCTTTGTTGCATAGTTCTTGTTGATTCACTGTAGGTTTATCAAATGTGATTAGTCTCTCAGTTTGAACCTCTTGTTTTGTAGCAAACTTTGGTGTTCTGCTATTTCTTCGGAGTCCACTTGGCCTACTACTTATTATTGGCCACATGATTGTGGTTTAACCAGGTCGATAGATACAACTCGGTTCTCCTTTTTACCAGCAATGGGAGGTAGTACAACTGATCTTGTTCCGTTGGCAGCTAAGACAGGTACTGCTTTTCTGTAAGAAGGCCCAAATTCCTTCTTCACCGAGATTTTCTCTCTGACCAGATCCCCAATCTTTGGAATCCAGACAGGCCTTGCTGGGACAGGTGGTTTCTCTTCAGTGGCTGTTGGCTGTTGTTTCAACTTTATGTTGCTCAGGTCTTTTCTTGTTTCATTTAAGTCCTGTAAAATAGCCAAACGATCTTTGATATCAAAGCATTTTCCTTCTACCACTGAAGTTTGACTATCGAGATCCTGGATATGCATTCTAGTCCCGAACAATAGTTCGTACGGACTGAAACCTTTTAGAGAATTTCTTGGCAGATTGTTAAGACTACGTTGGACACTTATTAAATGTTTGACCCACCCAACCCCCGAACCTAATACCCTCGCCGTTATAGATTGCTTTATGTCTCGGTTTTTTCTTTCCACCATCCCATTTCCCTCAGGAAGGAAGTGATAAGATTCCCGCAATGCAATGCCCATGCTGGTCACGTCCTCCTCCCAAGTTCGAGAGCTAAAAGCAGGACCCTGGTCAGAAATTAGCATGCCAATTGCGTCTATGCCGCTATAGACTCGCAAATCTTTTATAACAGTTCAGACGTCAGCCGAGAGCTGGGGTCTACATTTTAAGTGAAACTAGTCTTAAATAATATTAATGGGACGCATTATTTCTGGGTTTTTGCATATAGATGGCATTGTTCTCTCTAAGCGAAGGGCCATGGCAATACACCGGCCGGTTCGCCACTGCGATCTCTGTTGCAGTCTGGGCAGTTTATTGCGAATTTGTGATGTTGTAGGCTCATTCCCGGCCACCAGTATATTGATTGTAATTCTTTCAGAGATTCCTTTATCTTAAGGTGTCTTAGACCCTCACCCATATGTGCGTCTGCCACTAATAAGTTTCTCCTGTTCGTGTTTGGAATTACCCTATCCCCCACTCCAGGGATTTGAGCAAAAGGAACGGAGTTTGCATCGATTACGTATGTATAATTGAGTGGATAGTTGACGGGTAGCGCTGCACAGTCGCCTTTTGATGACGTTTTTACCGCCAGCATCGTTTCCCCGTCTACGTATTTTCCTGAACGCTTTTTTGTAGCTACGGAAGCCGGCTTAGTTGCTTCCGCTGTGGCTGTCTCAGCCAATGAATTCCCTAAAACGTGAACGCCATCACGTTCATGACTCAATGAATGTATCACGTGAGTCTTTGGTAGTTCTTTCTTTAAAAGAACTACTTGTTCCCAAAGCGATTTTTGCTTTATTGTGGCACCTGTGTCATCTTTGTAACCATTTTGAACCAATTTCTGCAAGTCGTTATTGTATGATTTGACGCAGTAATATGAATCGCACACTATTAGTGTCGGGAATTCGCGATCGGCATTATCTAGCGCCATTTTTAACGCCATTACTTCAGTTTGTTTATCTGAATTATTTTCTACAGAATGTGATTTTGTTACCAGAGGTCTCAATTTACCTCCGCGCCACACGTATTTAACAATCTCGCATGTGGCGTTATAGGCTTGTTTTCCCCAAACTGAGGGTCGTGCATGTCCGTCTGTATATATTACACAGGCGTACTGTTGTATGGGCAGAATGTCGATTGGCAGAGGATATTCTCTTTCATATTCTAGATTATTTTTTTTTCATTTCCGGGTCAAAATAGTATTTCACTTTGTCTGTAGCAAGAGAATTTTCCCATTGTATCCATTTTGGATTTAATGCCACAGTAGGTAAATTACATGGGTTTGTTAATGCCTCAAAGGGTGATTCTGCTGTTCTGACAGTAATCTGTCTGCCGTCAGCTTGGTCTCTTTCTTTTGCTACAGCTGTTTGAACCGCATGAACAATGTTTTCTTTAATACTAAATCTTTTTTCAGCTTCTGTGTACAAATGTGATTTGTATGCTATTGGTACCTTTTCTCCCTCATTAGAGGTTAGGTACGTGAATCCGCATCTTCCTGGGATGACTCGGATTACAAGGTTGCGAGTGTTATCGTGTGTTTGCAGTTTTCTTTTAGCTAATATGTCTGTTTGCAATGATCTCAAAATTTCTGTGTGTTTTTGAGTCCAATTGATTGTTTTAAAATCTGGTTTTATTAGTTCATAGAGAGGTTTAACCCTCTCTGCATAATTTAGAATGTAAGTTCTTCCGAAATTCAGGAAACCTAGAATTGATTGTAAGTTTTTCAGCGTTCTTGGTGCTTGGATTACAGCGCATTTCTCTAAGAAATTGTCTGCCAGGCTTTTGCCTTCACTTGATAATTCATATCCTAAAAACAGGACAGTTAGATGGGCAATTCGTGACTTTTTAAAGTTGAATTTGTAACCCTCTGCTGCGAACCCAAGTATTATGGTGTTCACTCTTTTCAAGTGAGTATCCAAGTCATCATCTGTTAGATAGATGTCATCGACATAAGATAATGCCTCATCATCATACATTTGTAGTAACTCTGTTACTCTTGCTGAGAATAATCCTGGGCTGTTCTTGAACCCCTGTGGGAGTCGACAGAATTTTTTTTGCGAGCCCATTATTGAGAAAGCGGTCAAATACCTGCTTTCAGGTGCTATATTTTGACAAAAGAATCCATTAGAGATGTCTAATGTTGTTTTGTATTTTTTGCGCACGATGTTATTCATTAGTGCTGCACTGTGTGAGTTTTGTACTGCAAAGGTTTTGCAACATGAGTTAAGGTGTCTGTAGTCCAAAACTAGACGATATGAATCGTCTGGCTTGGAGACAGGAAACAAAGGATTGTTCATTTGCGAGGTGCATGTTTCAATCACCCCTTGGTATTCAAGTTGATCTAAGATCTCCCTGACCTGTTTTTTAGCTTCTTGCTTAATTGGGTACTGCCTCTGTGCAGTTGGTTGACATTTTAACTGGATTTTGTGAGGAGGAGAGTCCTCATCCCATCCAACATGGTTTTTATATAAGGCAGGAGCCTGGGCTACTGCCCACTTTCTTGCAAGTGTATATTTTTTATGAATTGAAATGTGATTTGAGAAGGCAGGCATAATCATTTCTTCGCCATGAGGGCACTCCCTGACAAACTCCGGTGGCCAGTCTTTTTCAGCTAAAAGGATGTCATAGCCTTTTGAGAGGTTATCCCAAAATAGACCCCTTATTTTCCTAGTCTTATCTCCCTCTATACGTAATGTTATTTCGTATATTTTATGCGGTTTGCTAACTCTGGTGTCTGCAGTTTCCACCTGAATGTATTCATTCGTGTCCACTGTCTCCAGATGATTCATCAGGATCTTGCAAGCTATGCTCACTTCTGCTGCGCTGTCTAGCATTGTCTGAGCCCACTCTCCGTTTTTCAGCTGTGTCCTCAGGATCTTCGGCATGTTTGATTATTTTAATACTGGCTACCTTCTTTTTTGGAAATTGTAGTTTTTTACTTTGATGAGCAGGTTCTTTGTCTTTGGACTTGACGTGCTCTTCCCTGTGTTCTGACCGTCCTCTTCTTTCCGATTTCTGCGAGGAAGTCTGAAAAGATCGAGAGGGACGTGTATCAATATCTTGATATCTATCAGGTTTCTTCAAATTATCCCTATTTCTAAGGTTGTATCTTTTCTCAGAGGGCTCCCTCTGGGGAGACTTGTGTCCTTGGTACGGAGATCTTTCTCTCTGCCGAGGAGACTTTCCTCTGGACTGGAATCTTTTTTCTTTGGGAGTGGATTGTTTATTTCCATCCCAGCTCTTTTTTGGAGTGTTTAGATTATTTTTAATAAATATTTTTTCAGGATTTTCAGTTAGTTGGGGTTTTACTGGTTTCCCACCCAAACTATCTCTTCCTAGCTCTTCATGGGATTTTTCTATGATTCTGGCATGTTCAAATGGTTGTTCTGCTATATCTGTTTCTTTCAATTTCTGGCAGATCGCCACAGATGCTGCTTCTCCTTTTATGTTAGATAATAATAAAGCTGAGACCTGCTTGAAGTCTTTCAGTAATTTCATACCCAGAGTTAAAGCAGGTTCTGGACCGTATTCATTTTGAATTTGTCTTAGCACATCCGGTATTACCGCCATGGACGGAACACCATGTGTTTTTGTGTAAATGGAAGCAAAGACTGTGCCCCAAGTGTCACAGTCCTCCACATGTGGTGCGATCCCCATTGGAAGACAAATAGTCAGAATTCTGTGTTTCTCAGTAGGGGTAGTAGCCGGAAATACTGCCTCTATTTGAGTGATTGTTTGTGCTAACCAGAATGGAATTTGTTCCCGTTTTGCGGGTACTTTACCCAGACATGATTGTATGTTCTGTGGTGTAATTTTGTTTGTGTTCCCCTGATGAGGGGTCAGCTGTGGAATGTTAATAGCTGGTTGGACTGTTGAAGTCCGCATTACATATTGGACTAATTGTCTATGTATTTTAATCAGTTGTTTTAACTATACTAAAAGTTCTGGTATTGACATTTTTTCGATGTCGGGATGTGGTGTGTATCTGGCTAGAACCGGCCACGTTGCTCCTGGTCTACCTAGTGAACCGAGCCTGGTGATGTGATTATTATGTTTTAGGGCGCCTTTAAACCAGAGCAGGTGCTCTTGCTATTTTAATAGGATTTCTACCTCCTCGAAAGGAGTGTAGATATCCGGTGGTTCCTCTATTTTGTAATAGTGGAATTCATGTGTGACAGCGTTTGCTGCTGGAAAGTTTATCCATGAATAGAATACCTCTGTCTGCCGAAATTCATGTGCCTCAATTACGAATATGACTGTACCACCTCTCGATGTCAGTCCATTTTCTATTAGTTTAATAGTTATAGTTTTTCTTATGCTGACAGGGATGAGTATTGCATCCGGGTCTGTCTGCAGGAGACTATTGTCTTCCTCTAGGAGACGAGCTGCTATTCTAGCTGCCTCCCTTTCTTCTTCACCGTCTGACATTTTACTGACAGGAAGTTTTTTGTTTGCAGATCAAGTTTTCAAGGAAACAAAGATTAGGTGCACAATATTTTGGAACACTGTATCCTTCAACGTTGAATAAACCAAAAACTATACATAGAAATCTCTTCCTACTAAGTTCCGGCGGATTTTTAACCTTTGACCCACTCCAGACGTCTTTTGGAGTATTTACGGGAGAAAGGGTCTGTGTGAAAAAGAGTTACTCTAACGTCTTGCGTTAGATTTATCGCCTTACCAAACGTTGGGCGCCATGTAATGTAGTTCCTATAGTCTCAATAGGCTCTGCGCATTGGAATAATATCTTCAGTAGTGTAGACGTAGGACTGAGGTTAACTAGGTCTCTACTGACTATGTTAGACTTAAGTGTTTGCCAGCTAGCTCAGAGTTCACTAGAAACCTTCTCGAATAAGTGAGGAGGAGTTTAACCTCCCTGGATAGACAAGAAGGGATTTAGTTTCTGACAACAATAAAACATGACAACTTTGCTCTCCCTGAATAAGAGTATATCTCTAGAGTTGTGTGAAAACAAAAGACAGCTATTTCACTCAGTCAATAAGTGCGTACTTAGTTTCACCAGATTGCAGAGAAAAAGAGAGACAGGTGTTTTCAATAAAAGGTGTTATTTATTGAGCAGTCTCTTTCCTCATACAAGAGAAATGAATTGCTACAATTGCAATACTTGCAGTTAAGTAAAGTGCATACAGTAAGAGCAGGATTATGAAATAATACTGTAAAAGCATTGATATGGTTTCTTAGCCATATGATACTTTAAAATGGATAAAATAGATACATACATATATACATTGACCAATCGTACTCAACTGGTGCTTCTAACTACGCCTACCCCGGTGTACCTGACCTAAGCCTAATACGTGGAAGGGAGTAAGTAAGTAGCAGTTTAAGTTAAGTTTGTTTTGCCAAGAATCTGACTCAAGAATTCTCTGTAAGGGTTTAGTCAGTTCAGTACCTGGGTATTAGAAGGCAGGAGGGCTGGTATCTCTCTCTCAGGACTCGGTATCCCAGTCACCCGCAAGGGTAGGCTGGAAACGCCGGAGGCTGGATTTCTCTGCAAGAGAAAAGACAGCGTCTTTCTCAGCGTGTCAAAAGGGAGGGGCAGCGTCCGTGGGCTTTCGCATCAGCTGGGCTCTTGGGCAAGTAGTAGCTGCTCCAGATTCATCACCACCGTGTGTTTGCTTAAGGCAACGTTGGTATAGTTATACCTGAAAGGTGCCGGGTTTGACGTAAGGCTGGACATAAGACGTCAATAAAGATGTCACTAACAACTGGTCGTTCTTACAGTGCTTTACAGGAGTTCTCGGACGAAATCAAAACAAAGCAGCGGGGATTTCCCAGGTTGCTGGAGGCTTGGATTTGTTTGAGAACTCGGTGTGCTTTCTAGGGGGCTGGAGGAATAGGCTTGCTTAATGTGACAGCATGTGCTATGACTGAATTATGAAAAAAGGGTTTCTATGCCGTTGTAGGGACATTATTGATTTATAACCGGACAAGGGCAAAGAATAGGAATGTCGATTCAGGTACCTAGATAAAACACACTACACCCACTCCACGAATTCATGTCCATAATTACTAAACTAAGCAATAGTAAACATATTTAACGGTGCATGTGTATACCGATCCACCCCAAAATATATTATCTTGCATCTGAAATGGCGTATGCGAAATACACGAAAATGAGTATAGATACTGTACGCTTTCAAGCAGTGTAATCATTCATTAAAAGGATGCACATATATATCAGCATGAATGATTTGTTGGTGTACAACATTGCTAAAACATATTGGTAAAACCAATAGCGCTTGCATAGGCGATACCTATTGGCATTGCCAATGCTTGTTAAGGCTAGTAACTTTGGGGTTTGCGAGGAATTCTTTTAAAATGGCAAATCTTGAAACTCCTACCTTTATCCATTGGAAAGCTAGGATGCTTGCATTGTACAAATTAGAACCATCAGTATTATCGATAGGGGGGAGGAGAAAGCGTTTATCGGCATCTAAGAACTGGGCTCCTCTGGCGGGCTGGCTCTCTCAATAACAATGTCACTTTTTATTTAACTATGTTGTGTATTTGTTTGGTCATGTATATACATGTTCTCTTTTTTAGTATCAACATGTCTCCAAAATTATGTATTTTGTTTTTGTCTGTCTCCTGATGCCCTGTTTTTTTTTCCTTTTGAAAATTTAAATAAAGCAAAAAAATAAATAAATAAATAAATAAAATGGTAAATTTAGTGTTCACCTTCTCCAGGCATTTTTAGGTCTTGCATGCGATAGTGTATGCACTGCATGCACTCTCATTTGTGAACAATTTTGCATACTAGGTGCTTGTAGCCTGCCGATTGCATAACATTCCTTGGCTTCATTGTCACTCTTATTTACTGCCTTCTATTTGGCCAGCGCATGCTGGTTTCACTTAATTTTCTTTCAGCTGGAGCAGGTACTGACTATTCAGATTGTTTACTATTGTTCCACTCATCACACTCTGTTAGAGGTACTACTTTTATTTTTTCTTCTTCACTGTCACCCTTGTTGAACCTCTTGGCATTTGTTATGTTTTATTATGCCATACAGACTTGAAACAAGCACTTTTCTCCTTTGAAATGGATGTTGATTGTGTCAACAAATGTTATCTGCTTTAATTGTGACAACAGATGTTATCTGTTCCCGAATGTATTTTCACTAAGACATGGACATGAGCGCAATAGCTTTCTTTATGTGAAAGGATTTTTTAGTCAAATTTCATATTTTTTCTTTTTCATGCATGGGGAGATTGATTTGCTCAGAATTACTGAGGTATTGTGCCAAGACCTAACAAGCATTGTCTCATCTCTGAGACAATTGGCTCTGCCATTGCCTTTTCTTCATTCGTACACCATGGGCATTACCTACTTTAGCAATAATTTGTAGCCATGCTGTTCAACATCTACATTACACCACTCATCAACATCACCTGATCCCAAAACATCACCATTGTCTCCCACACTGACGACACCACACTCATCCTCTCATTTATGGACGAGACAACCACCAACAGATCCAACTTCACCTCCTGCATGGCAGAATTACTGGTCTTCGAAAATAAGACCTCCCCATGGGACTCCACCTGTTGGCCATAGGACCTAGGACCAACATCAACACCAACTGACCAAGCAAAAAGTCTGTGGATCATCTTAGACAACAAGCTCACATGAGAGCACAAATCAACAGAGTAATCACCTCCTGCTTCCCCACCCTACGCCTGCTACAAAAGATCTTCAAGTGGCTGCCACAGAACTCCAGAAGGACCATCACACAAGCACTCATCACAAGCAGCATTGACAATGACAACACACTCTACGCCGGGATCTGCAAGCAACTCCTGCACAGCTTCCAGACCATACAGAATGCCACCGCAAAACACATACTCACCTCCCACGATGCACCCACATCACACTGCACCTCAAGAAGCTCCCCATTCACAAGTGCTACCATTTCAAACTCCTCACGCACACAAACCAAACCTTACACAACACTGAACCAGCACACCTGAACAGCCGCATACACTTCCACCAGCCTGCCAGATACCTAAGCTCTGCCTAACACTCGCACACAACCCCCACATTCACAAAAACAGAGCAGGAGGTCGCTCATTCACCTACTTCGCACCCAAAACATGGAACAACCTCCCTCAACACATCAGAGCCTGCTCACTTCTTGAGTTCCAAAAGAAGTTGAAGACCTGGCTTTTCAAATAGCTCTGTGGCGATCACACACCTACACACCTGATCAGCGCTTGGATACCCTCACTGGTAATTAGTGTACCATATAAATCATAACATGCTGTACAGACGCGTGGCTAAAAAAAATAGAAGAATAAACAAGCATTTGCAATGCAATAGGTCTCGCATTAGGAAAGTTTGAGCTATTGGTATTGTAAATGACAAATTATTTATTTATGTGTTAGTTTTGAAAATAGCGAAATTAATAGCTTTGTCATTTACAATGCCAATAGTTTTAACTTTCGCAAATGTGACACCTTAAGCATTTGTAATGCAATATGTGTTGTATTTACGTGACTTAGATGTATTGATATTACCAATAACAATGGCTTTTAAATGTTTTTTAATAATCAATACTTAAATAAAAGTTATTGTAATTTATAATGGCAATAGCTTAAATATTTGAAAATAACTTTTGTGAAGGTTATGTTCAGTGTATTTTATTGTGATGAAAATCCTAGAACAGAAGTGAAATATTAATATATTTTTGTGACATTTGTAATGAAGCTTGAAACATTGAGAGAACATATTTGAACCAGTTGTTGAATGGTTGCATAGATTGATGCTGTGGTGGCACTGAGTGATGTTGTGGTGGCGACGAGTGATGCTGCGGCATTTAGTGATACTGTGGTAGCGCATAGTGATGTTGTGGTACCCCTTAGTGATGCTGTGGTGGTGCTGAGTGATGCTGTGGTGATGCGATAGATAGATAGAGCAGTGGCGGCTGGTGGAATTTCAAAGTGGTGAGGCGGATGCAAAACAAATCAATTGGCCATGAAGAAGGGAGAGAATGAAGAGCAGCTGGCTAACTGGACATTTTGGGGTCTTCAGAGACTGATGTGGGGAGGCTAGGGAGACACGAAAGGTGAATTCAGATTATAGAAAGAAAGGTGAAGATGGGGGTGGGGGAGAGTTCGGGGGTGATGTGGTAGAGAGAAGGAAGCAGTAGTGCACTGAGCGAGGTTCAGAAAAGAGCGTGAGGAGTTTCCGTAATAGTAGTAATAGTAGCAAGTGTAGTTTGACATATAGGGGGCAGTCACATGAAAAACACTGCATAGGTTTGCCACCTCGCCATATAACTGCAGACACGGTGTTCCCATTTCTGGACACCTTTGCTAGAAATCATTGTTACCGGTGTGTTAGCCTATGTGATATAAGCCAGCAAAGACTACAACTCCCGTGATGCCTACATCGTCGAATGACTAAGACTGGAAAGAAACATGATGGGCTGGACATGAGGCAAGCCAAAAACCTAATGTGGAAAAAGAACAGTGCCACTCACCACTCTCTTGTCCCCCGAATTCTTTACTGTCGGCAGATTTGTGCCCATGGTGCTATGGCCAGACATACACACAGCACAGTCCTCCACATTCACCTAAAAACAAACACACACACTTACATAACTCCCTAGCCACTTCTGCACACATACAGGCTTGCACACACACATACTTGCACAATCACTCACACAAACGTGTAGTAACTTACACGGTTCAAATTCACTCATTGGCTAAAACACACTCGGTGACTGAGACACACTCATACATAGAAATGGTAGCCGATTAGACATAATTCATGAAGTGATTTATTGTACTGCACTTCAAGCCCAAGGTAGCAGAGCCGGTTCAGTCTCGGTGTGTGCTGCTTCAAAAACACCCATTCCTTGTTCTTTCTAGCAGTGTCATTTTATTTTCGGCAGGGCACAAAACAGATCCCAATAGAGGCGTTTCGAGGCCTCCGGTGAGACGCAGCCCAATTAAAGCCCTGCCTACTCCATTAAAAAGCTACTCTATGCAGGTTGGTGTCTACTGCACTGACCACACGGTATGTGCATGCAGGTGTTTGCTACACGACCATTACGTGCATGCAGGGGCCTGGCTGCTGCACTAGCCTGCCCCTGCGTGTGTGGGTTAAATAACAGACCACTGTGTGCAGGGATGTGTCTTTTTCATTAGCATGTCACTTTGTGTAGTCACATCAGCATGGCACAGGACACTTTTCGTCCCCATCCCGCCCCTTCCGCTGCGCAAGCAGGTGTTTACATCGCAAGCCGGCCACTGTATGCAGGCAGGTGTCACCAACCCCACCATGGACTAAGTGCAAGCAGTTATCTAGTAACGTACACAGCCCACGCCATGTGCAACCAGCAGGCGTCTCCCCTCAGGTCTGCACCACCAGCGAGTAAACAGGTGCCAACTCTCCTCGGGGTCAGCGTAAGGAAAGAGGTGTCTGTGTCTCCTTAATGCACACCCCTTGGTGCGCCAATCCTACACAAATTCTCCGAGACCCCCTGCAGCCAGTGTAGCCTGGCCGGTCCCCTCCGCCGTGCTCTGTAGCACTGTAGCACCAGTGACTGCGCCCTGTGTCCATTCTAAGTGCACTGCACGTACGTATGTACCCAGTACCCACAATGCGACCAAAAAGGTGTCTTTGCACACTTTAAGCAAAGATATGCCCGCTCCCACAGCACCTTCTTTTGTGCTCACCGTAAAGGGAGAGGCTATGGGGAGCGGCGGGAGTAAAGGAAGGGTTATGGTACAAGGCAGGCCAGAGTTACAGTTCGCTTTAACATTAGGGTTGAGGGAAGGTTAATAGCGCGAGCTGTGGTTATAGTATCTTTAGGTGGATGTAAATCCTTACGAGCTTAAAGGAAATGAGGGAAAAGTGATAAAATGACGGTGCACATGGAGGCGTTGTACTGTATTGTAATTGCATTTATATAGCGCCTACTACCCCCTGCTCAGGTGTTGATGGCAGGTGGCATGCTACTCTGTAACCTGGTGGTTATTCATTATTGCTGTACATGTTGGGAGGTAGATCTGGGGGAATGAGCGTGGACTAGTGCATGCACATCCATGCATCGCCCGAAGGTACGAGGTGATGGCTTGATCGAAATGCAGGAGGTCCCTGCGTGCCATGGAGACATCCTGCAGTGGGGGCGGGGGAAGGCTTGGTGATATGTGGGTGAGCTCACGTTTAAACTGAAATAACTGATTTCAAGAAGCTTTTGGTGAAAATACGGTTCCTTGTTTCCATCCCAGAATGTGATCAGACAAGTGCAACGTGCCCGTGGTATCCCGTGATCTTGAGCATGCACCCGCCCTTCAGAAGTGAAACCGACGTCTCTGCACCGACTCGTCCCTGTCCCAAGTGCAGGGAAAAGTGTACAAGGTAGACTGACCTCCCCGGGAACGTGCAGCTCTCTAACCTGGCGGAGATCACACCGAGGATGTCTCTTCCACCAGAAGACTCTGCAGACCTGTGTCAGTGCCACCGCAAGCCCCTCAAACTGAACCAGTGGCGACTGGCAATACTCGCAGGTGGGGGCCGGGGGAGTTGGTTTAAAATTAAAATAAAAAACGTACCTGACTCGGGTCCGCCTGTGAGGGAGATACAATGGTTTATTTTGGAGGAAAGCCAATGCCGTGGTGTGCGAGATTAGATTTATGCAGTTGTTCAATCTCCCTTTAAAACAAGACGTGCGCGTGACGAAAACTGCCGTGGGGCGGGACTTCCGTTTCCTGCTGGAAGCTCGCGCCCACGGAGTGGCTGGCCAGGAGAGGAGCAGTGGTGATGCGGGGCTCCCATGCCCGAGGGAGAGCCCTGCGGTGGCGGCTGAATTCCGGAGTTACGCCGATGCGGTAAGTGAGGCTTAGTTGTACTGGGGGTGGCGGCAGGGGGGTGGAGTGGGGGGTGTGTGCGCGTGTGTGAGTGTAGCTGTGTGGGTGCACGTGTGCAGCTGGGCGTGTGAATGTATGTATATGTGTGACTGTGTGTCTGTTAGCTGTGCGTGTGTATATGTGGTTCTGTGTGCGTGCGCCCTGCTGCATTGTGCCTGCGTGGGTGTATGTGTGTGTGTGCATGTGTGAGTTGTGGCTGTGTGTGTGTGTTTGCGCACTTCAGGGAATCTGAGGCAGGAGATTGGCACGGCGCCGGCCTGGACGTGCGCGTACACAGACACAAATCGCCGCGCGTGCCCGACCCCTGTTTCAGATTCCCAGGAGACGGGCAACATTAGTTGTCGAGCTGGATGCAATGCTTGGCATTGCTTTCTCTAGCTCGACCTAAAAAGGACTGAACCCACAAAAAAAGTGCATTTGCCCCAGCAGCGTTACAGCACTCTTTTAAACTAGTTTTAGCCACAGTGCAATAGATGCTGCTCTACAGCATGGCGACAAAACATTGCCAAAGTCAATAGTTCTCGTAGTCGAGACCTATCGTCTTTGCCAATGCCTGTTTGCAAGCTGTGAGCTGGACCATTACCTTAGTGCTGCCTTCTCTGGCTGTCATTTGTATCAGTGTACAGCCTGATAGTAATTTTGCTGTACGAATTAGCAATCCTCTTTTTTACCTCCAGACTGTGAATGGCCAGTCACTCCTGAAGGTTTCTTCATTTAGGAATATCTGTGATGCATTTTTCACAGTGAGCCCAGCAGCAGCTGCCTTAGCTCTCAAGTCATCATCATAGCCCCATGGAATCCATCTTTATTTGATGTGGTTTCTTTTAAGCTCGATTAGTGATTCCGACTTATCAACCCGACTGCGTATCTCTCACCGCTTTTGAGTTAGATGAAATGTTGTCATTCCTTCGGCCCTGTAACAAAAACGGCCCCCAGGGGCCCAAAACCGCCCCCCACCCTTGCAGCGCACCGGGGGATTGCCCGGTGCCCGCAACGGCCAGTCCGGGCCTGTATGTAGCCTATATTTTATTTAGACGGTAGTGTCTATCTTTTGTTACGATTATTACCCGAAGGAGATGAAGGAGCTATTGAAAAGGTTGCAGAGCTCAAGAGTCAGGAAAACTTGCAGGATGGTTTTTCCCGAGTGCCGACGTTAGAGGTGTCTGTTAGTTAGTTTTTGGCTATTTTGATTTGAGGCAGAGAAAGAGATATTGATTAGACCATATGTACAATGTTTTTTGGATCACGAACTGACCAATTCTCAGAGTCAGCCTCTTTGCGACTGCATTTTGGTATGTACAAATGGCAAATTACAATTAATTAATTTGTTACCGAATCACAATTTGGTTTTGCGATTTGGTATTTGGAAGGGCCGTGTTTAAGGCGTTCCTTCCAAATACTGAATTGCAGTGCTATATATGAAGGGGCACCTTCCACTCTGCAAATGTAAAAAAAATCATTTTATAAGAGCAGGCAGTGGTCCCACAAACTTGAGATTTTAATGATTCTTTTTTTCTTTATAAACACATCCCCTTTTCCTTTAAGTAAAGCAGGCTGCAGACAAAAAAGTTTGCTTTATTAAAAATTAACCCTGGGCGTAGTGGGCGTAGTGGGGCTCCGCGGAGCTACGCGGAGTGGGCGAGAAGCTACGCCCACTCCCGCACTCCGCGTAGCCCCACTACACACCTCCCTCCCGCTCTCCCCTACATACATTATTTAAGCAACTACCCTGAATAAAACAATTTTAAAGCACTTACCTTGTCCGGGGCTCGTCCGGGGCTCCCTCTTTGAATAGCGTCCTTTCCTGGATACCAATGCGCATGCGCGGGCGGCCGCGCATGCGCATTTCTCCCGAGAAATGAGAAATGCGCATGCGCGGGCGGCCGCGCATGCGCATTTGTTTCCAGGAAAGGACGCTATTCAAAGAGGGAGCCCCGGACGAGCCCCGGACAAGGTAAGTGCTTTAAAATTGTTTTATTCAGGGTAGTTGCTTAAATAATGTATCTAGGGGAGGGCGGGAGGGAGGCGGGTGGCGGCCGACTCGGCTACGCACACGGAGTGGGCGTAGTGTTGCCGGCTACGCTGTCTACGCAAAATGCGTAGAAGGCAACACTACGCCTACTCCGTGGGCGTAGCCGAATCGGACGCCCAGGGTTATTCAAAATCAATCACAGGCATGGTTGTCTGCTGACCTCGGTAGGCCACCATCTCTATGATGGCTGCGATTCATAATGGGTCGCAAATTGCGACCCACTCAGTTAATTTTCATGAGGAAGGTTGAGTTGCGACCCACTAGGAATCAGTAATTAAAAGACGTATGCTTTCCTATATCAGGAACTGTGATTTCCTAATTGCGATTCAGTAAGAACTACAATTAGGAAATCGCAGTTCTAGATTTTTCTACATCTGACCCCAAGTCTTGAGCAAGGACACATAGACTGGTATTGGGTGGTTTGTTATTGGGTTAGCTCTGTTCAACTTGTAGGTTTATAAGTGGGTTGGAAGGGTAAAACAGTAGTTTCATCCAGGGAAGAGAGAAGCAAGGCTAGCAGGTCCATACCATGGAGGAATGCACCGGTAGGTCCATGATGGCTCAGGAGCATCAGTAGGCCCGAGATGTCTCAAGAGAATGGGTACATCAGAGAACTGGACAGGTCATGTGGAACAGGGCTAAACAAAGGTGAAAAATGTTTTCGATAATAGGAAAGGACCTGTATGTCTCGAAGGGACAGAGGGCCAGTAGGCTCTTGTCAGAGGTAACATTTTTAGTTAATGAGGGTGATACAAAAGAAATCTAATGCACTATTTAGAATAGTCAGTCAGTCAGTCAGTCAATACCACTTTATTTTGGCAGGTTACAGCCATAAAAGTACATACTACAATATGATATTAATACATCAGCTTCATCATAAAAATAACAATTAAGAAATTACAGAATTAAAAGAATTAAGAAAACCTAAAAAGCACTAGGGAATATTAAAATTTCAATTGTCAAGTGCTATCCCCGCTCCGCAACAGTGGAACAACAGCAAGCACCCTGGCTAAGATAAGGCATAGGGGCTTTGTACGTACAGTAGTATTACACTTTCGGGCATCGATAGCAGCAATTCATTTGTCATATTCAGTTAAAATGGCCTATTAAAGGGCTTTGCATAGTATAGAATAGTTGTAAAATGCAAAATAGCCTGGTGCAGCATTATAAAAAAGCACGCACCTTTCTCATTAAAGCAGTTTTTCACACACTTGTTTACTACACCATCTTGCCCAGTGTGAAAAGCAACTTGCATAGTAAGCCTACAGCAACCATAGGTGCCAAGAAGCCCTTGATGATGTGTGTGCGTTTCATTAGCAATATTAAATGAATAATACTAGGCCGTTCCAGTCCCTCCCTGTCCATCAGGGTTGGGATCTGTCTTTACTTTGATCACAGTACAAAGGTTCTCTGTCTAAATTTCTACCTCCTGGGGATTCAGAGTCTTTCCTCTCTTTCAGGCAAGCCAAGCTGAAATCTTTGCATTTCTTTTTATACAATTGTTGGTGCCTATCGGCCACCAGCTTGGTAATGGTTCACCTTTGGGCTGTTTGTTTTCTATTTACTTCCTTCTCAAGATCTAGCCCTTAGCACTGGGCCCATTGAGGATTTGTAAAGGGGTTTGAAGCTACCTTGATCTATTGTGTATTCCTTTCCCTCTGTCCTGTAATCTTCCCGTCTCTCGAACGCCCATTCGCACCACTTAGTAGGGTTTGAGATCCTTGGATAAGGAAATCCCCCAAACCCTCCCTCCCCTGCGTAGGGCCCTCCTATGCGCTCGCCCCATGCTGTAATGCCACGCATGGTTTATCCATCTCAAGGGTACCGCTCTGCACATGACTGCATTGATAACTTCCATGACTTGGGCTCGGAGACAAGGGAGTAACAGAGGACTAGGACAACAGGAAGCGGATGTCCGGGCAGTGCGAGCGCGCGGAAGGTCACAGCCGATATGCCCGTGTAAAACAACACCTCGTGTATGAGCAGCTGTGAGCTGTTAAAGCTCTCAGGCGGCACGGGAGCTTCTAGGCACATTTACTAGACACTTGAGCTTTGCTGTCACGCTTCACAACTCTTCAACCCTCAGCAAATCCTGAGGGGGAATCCCTACCCTCTGTACCCCTGTGTCAGAAGATTCCAAGCTTCTTGTGTGTCCGGGCTTGGGCCTAAAATAAACATGTATATGCGTGACCTGTTTATCACTATCAACAAATGGGGTCAGTGCCAGGACGGAGGCTGCCTTCTTCTTTGACATTTCTGGTATAAAAAGAGAAAATTGGGTCAGTTGGGAAAGGCAAGTAGGGTTGGACGGAGTCAGTCTAAAGTGACATAATTTGTCACAGACACAGTTATGTCAAGAAATCTCATTTTCCAAATTAGCACAGTTCATCTGCACAAGAAACCAGGGGGCAGCTTTACAAACCCCTTGCGACATATTTACAACACCTTTGCATCACTTCTGTGAAGCAGCGGCGTTGTAAAAAATGCGCCACCATGCGACAGATTTACAAAGTGACGCATCTAGTGAGATGCGTCACATTGTAAAGGCCTGCGCTACATTATACCTGCGTCAGGTATAATGTATGCAGGGTGGGCGTTCCGTCGCAAGGAAGCCCCGTAAAAGTGGCTCAGTGAAATCTACAAGATTTTTCACTGAGTCACTTTTACGTCCATGCTGCGTCAAAACCCTGCACCTGCTTGAAGCAGGTGTAAAGAGTGATGCAGCATGTTATGGCTAGGGCGCCCCTGAGCATTGCAGGATTTGCGTCGCGCTTGCGACACAACTTCAGCAATGCGCTGCCCTTATGCCAGAAGATGCAACACGCATCTGGCTATGCTTACGCCACGGTGCGTCACATTGTAAATGCGACGCATTTGTAGTGGTGCAAGGGTATTCCTGCGTGCCGCATCTTTACTGGCGCATCCCTGCTGATATGCGGGGATGCGCCAGTCCTCGTAAATCTGCCCCTAGAGATATAGGGCCGATTGGCGTAGGCAGGGATAGCTAATGCCACCCCTACTTTGCCCTTCAATACCCTCATCGCTGCCCTCGCTACCCCGAGCCTTAGGGTTCCTGAATTCAGTGGCTGGAAATTAAAGAAAACAGAAGACGTATGGGGGGCCTCCTACTAGCCTCCCTCCACGCTCTTAACAACATACAGGAGGCTGTTGAAGGTGGGAGCAGGGGTCAACCCTGCGCTGCTCTTCGGAGTTGGAGAGTGAGTGATGTCACTTCCGCTGCCATTGGTAGCATATTGGTGTAGGTACGTCCAGGACCAGCGTGATAAGATTAACAAACTTGAAATGTGCATAGCGTGGCATACATGAAAGCCTGACTGCGCTTTGGATGCAGAAATGTTTTACTTTTTTTTGCTAATTGCCTCAGGACACTTAGTTCTTTCTCCCCCTTCCCCTATCCCCCACGTGTCTTTTCTTTTCAACATTGTCTCTTTCAGTTCTGCTGGGAATTCCGTGCCGGTGAGTCGAGTCATAACCACTTGTTTGTTCTTTCTGACTTTTTTTTTTATAAAAACCACAATACACCATGCTGTCTGGTTCCAGGCTTGTTGTGACTAATGCCACCTGGAAAATAAAGTTAATTTCCACTCACAGCCTTCGCCCCCCCCTCCACCCCCACTCGTCTGCGGCATCATCCCCTATATTTTTGGATCGATTGCCTGTTCTCCATTGTTAATTGAGTCATTGTGTTCTGTTCTGTGGTTGCTGCATATGTGAACCATATCACTTTTCATTGTGCGTGTGGACGCACGATTTTATACCTTCGTGCAAAGCGCACTGCGTCATGTTACACTTTCCAGAGGTGTTGAGGGTGTACAGTGTGGAATCGCTGCATAAACTGCAGTTGCATGACTGCATATGGTTAGCGAAAAAATTGTCTGACGAAGTATTGTGTCCTAAATATTGTTTGCAATATTATCTCACTGAATGTGAATGTTCTATTATTAACTCCTATGGGGAGTTCTTGTTGTAATTTATACAGTCCACTGTGATATATAGACAGAGAACTTTTTTCAGCTTTTTAAACTTTATTTCGATTTAAAAGAAATCATAAAAGTTATAACAACATACATATGAGTAAAAGCAGAGAGTATCCATATACATATTTAACTACATTTAAAACAGTCACCCTGTCATTTCATGATATCACAATAAATACATTTAAAAGACTAAGGGCTAGATGTAGGTAATTGTAAATTACCGATTCGAAAATACCGAATTTTACCCATTCGGTATTTTTGAATCGGTAATTGCTATGTAGATAAAAAATCGGTAAAAATTACCGAATTGCCATTCATTCCTATGGGCCTGGAGGCCTGGAGGCCCAAAGGAATGAATGTCAATTACCGAATCGGTAAATACCGATTCGGTAAAATAGGGAAAGAGTCAAGGGTGGCAGGGTGTCACTTTGACACCCTGTTGCACCCCTGATTAGTGCTTGTGTGCACATGTGGAACACATACATGCCCTAAGGGTAAATAACGAATCCTTTAAGCACATGAGCACTGTTTAAAGTGCTTCCTACATATCATTTACCGATTCGGTAAACACCGAACTGGCAAATGATGATTCGGTAAATACCGAATCTTACCGAATCTGTAAAATGGCCCCTTACATAACAAAAACCTATTACCGGTCGGTAACGGCCGATTTCAGCCTTCCTACATCTGGCCCTAAATCTCACCCCATCCACACTGCTGTCATGAATAGCCTTCCATCATTGATCTTCATTTGGGGCGGAATCATATAATAAAGTGCATAGTGCAAGATTAATGGTGGAATCCTACGAAACAAGAGCGTGGACTTTTACCCGGTCATTCTTCCTTTCCAACGGATCACCCATACCCATCCCAAGAACTTTGCATCAGCGATAACTATGGGAACTTCCAAAGATGTTTTTAAGATCCTAAATGCCTCACTGCTGGACCTGGTCCCCATGTTTGAACGAATAGGTTTCAACCATCTGGACCTAGGTCTGTGGTACAATGGGCAGGCAAAGAAAATGTGTGCCACAGATTCCCTCTTATCGTCACAGAAGAGACAGTTAGTGTTATTGGAACTGCACCATTTGTTGGTAAAAACATTTGTGGGAATCGAGCCCACCCTAAACTGATGATACAGTTTTCTGTCTCTAGGGGAGGTAATTAGGTCCCAATAGCTCTCATAGGAAGCCTCATGCTTGTTGTCAAGAAATACTTCTTGACTCAATGTCCTCGGACTCGATAATTCTCGCCTCGGCGCCTACTTTAATCATGGGTCCCACTCTGCAACTCTAGGCAATAGCTTGCTTAATCTCCACAACGACCCATCAGCGCCGGGGATGCCTGGCTTCACCTTGGGGGTGCCCTGGAAGGGGCATCTCACAGGGAAAGTCAGGATGGGTTCCACAGCGGTATACAGCGCCAGGATGCCCCAAGATGGGGCGGCAGTGCGCTTTACAAGTATAAACACACACACACACACACACAAAGAGAGATTAATGTAAGCAGAGAACTGCTGCGTGACTATCATATTCCAGTACACTGCCTTTAACTCAGTTTTAGATGGAAATATACTTTCAGCAGGTGCTGTTCAGAGGCGGCTCATCCCCATCTCACTAAGTGCATTTTTACCACACCATAGCCATAGGATTTTCCTAGAAACTTCCAGATCTCTAACTTCTAACAGGGCCAGCGCATAATGTGATTGTTCGGGTGTGACTGGATTCAAGATAGCCTGGCTGATGAGGATTATGAATCCGAAACCGGTCCCAGGATGCTTGTTTCCGGTCCAGGGAAGACATGGCTTGGCAGTTCGGGCTGGACTGTTCCCATGAGGCACAGGGTCAGACTGATTTGCATATAGCCATGTCTGAACTGGGGTGGCTGAGTGGGCTAAAGAATGGTGATGGATTAAACCCAGATCAGTTGACTGGGGGTGAGTGTTTGATTTGCTCAAACGCTCCGTCCATCATCCCCTTTTGTATCGCTTTGTTCGCCCTAAGTGTGGCAGGGTATGCTCAGACGTGAGTCCCTTGCTCACTTGGCCACTGGATTCAAGATAGCCTGGCTGATGAGGATTATGAATCCGAAACCGGTCCCAGGATGCTTGTTTCCGGTCCAGGGAAGACATGGCTTGGCAGTTCGGGCTGGACTGTTCCCATGAGGCACAGGGTCAGACTGATTTGCATATAGCCATGTCTGAACTGGGGTGGCTGAGTGGGCTAAAGAATGGTGATGGTTTAAACCCAGATCAGTTGACTGGGGGTGAGTGTTTGATTTGCTCAAACGCTCCGTTCATCATCCCCTTTTGTATCCCATAGAGGATAGAGGCGTCAATTTTAGAAGTATAAATGTGTAGCATTGGAGCAATTGGTTTGGTGTGGGATAACCTTTGTTCCTTCAACAGAGCACCTGACAATTGCACATGCTTAACCGTAAGCAGGTCTATTTGAGGCTTCCAACTGATTTTTCTGTCAATGGTAACTCCTAGATATGAAAAAGTCTCCGTTTGCTCTAAGATTCACCCTTCATTCTGACAGCACCCACAGTATTCTTATTGTTTTGTAAGACCATATATTTAGTTTTTTCCACGTTTACAATGAGATCATGATCCTCACAAAACTCCTCAAACCTCGTGAGGGTGCTTTGAAGGCCCTGCCTTGTCTTAGAGAGAATAAGGGTGTCGTCGGCAAACATTAAGAGGGGGATCTTAATTCCAGCCAGGGATGGTGGGTTGTATGACGTTACAACGCATACTTTTAAAACGCATACCTTTACAACGCATTTTTTACAACGCAACATCCATTACAACGCATTCCATTACAACGCATGCCATTACAACACATTTTTTTAAACTACCTTTACAATGCATTCCATTACAACGCATACTACCTTTACAACGCATTCCATTACAACGCATAACATTACATTGCATGTATGGTAAGTATTGGATAGTGTAGGGGTAAAAATTACTATTCTATCTCCAGGGGTTGCAACAGTAGGGTAAGTGTTGGATAGTGTAGGGGTAAAAATTACTATTCTAACTCCAGGGGGTGCAACAGTAGGGTAAGTGTTGGATGGTAATGGTATGCATTGTAATGGTATGCGTTGTAATGACTGCATTGTAATGACATGTGTTGTAATGGTATGCGTTGTAATGGTTGGGTTGTAATGGCATGCAATGTAATGGATGTTGCGTTGTAAACGTTTTGTTGTAATGGTAGTGCGTTGTAAAAGTTGCGTTGTAAAGGTTATTTCCCGGGATGGTGTATCCGTGGGAAAGTTCTCAAAGTACTGCACCACCCCATTGATGTAAATTGAAAACAGAGTTGGTGCTAGTACGCACCCTTGGCTCACCCCCTTCTCAACTGGAAACTTGTCAGTGGTATTGCCCCGTGCATCCCATCTCACCTGGGCAAAATTATCGGTGTGTAACTTGATCAATAAAGCCAAAATGTCCACCGGCATACCAATCTTCATAAAGCTACACCACATCTTGGTGCGGGGGACGAGGTCGAAAGCCGACTTGAGGTCGACGAACGCTGCATAAATTGTACCTCTCCCTAGTACTAAGGTACGCCAGTATATAAGGATAAGCCTTAGCACCTGATCTACAGTGCTAGTGCACGGCCGGAACCCCGCCTAAAGGTGGGATAGGATTGCACATTCTTCCAACCATGCCTGGATTCTACCCAATACCAGCCTTGCTGTCACCTTATTGGATACAATCTATAAGGCTTATTGGCCTATAGTTCCCAGGTCGGGAGTGTTCCCCCTTTTTGTGGATGGGAAGGATTTTTGCCCCTGCCCAGGTCGCAGGGATAGGTGCTCCATTAGCGATGGCGTTCGCTTTAATTTGCCCCTGCCCAGGTCGCAGGGATAGGTGCTTCATTAGCGAAGGCGTTCGCTATAAATTGGATATAGAATGCCCACGTATCTACATCATGGAGGAACAAGTTTGCAGGAATGTAGTCAGGCCCCGGCGCCCTGCCTCTTGGAACTAAAAGTAAAGAATTTTCCACTTCTTTCTTACTAAAGTGTAAAGTGGAAGTGGAATTGGGCAGTTCAAAATGGACTTGTATTACTTCAACACTTGCAAACTGAGTTTTAAAATATGAAACCCACTGGTCTGACTCTACGTGGTTCATGCACCTTACTAGGTGACCCTCTACCCCAAGTGCCAAAAAGCGGTCATGTTTCTTTCCAAACATGCATTGAGCAGTTCTGCCCAATGTTGTTCATCCCAATCCTTTTTGGCACGATATTGAGCAGCCTTCTATGACATGCTGGCCTTACAGATTTCCTCCCTATTCTTTGACCTGACTGCCACTGCTAGGCTCCTATAGACGTTACGACAGGAAGAATTATACCAGGCGGCAGCTTTATAGCCTGATTTAATCATGGGTTTCTTACTTTTTGTAATAATATAGCCTTTAAGCTTACTAAAAAGGTAATTGTGGACCTGGACAGCGGTAAAACAGAGCTCTTCCTGGGTAGCACAACTATGTAGGGAACCTAGGGCTTTACCAACCAAATTACTAATTTGTTCCATGTGCTCTACCTTTGTCCTCACATTCGCCCATTTTACTCTCCTGGAGTCGTTGGTCAATTGGGCCTCAACATGATCTGCGGATTGTACTAACCTTACTCCATGTGATGAGGACAATAAGCACATGGACAGTAATAGTGGATTGTGATCACTTTCGAGTCGTTCACAAACCACCATATCTTTTAGGTTAGACCAGAGCTCCATATTTATTAGAAAAAAATCTATTTGGCTGGTAAGCTGTCCAAAACTAAAGGTAGGCGTACCATGTTTGTCGGAGACTGTTCTCCCATTGGCTGCCCTAACCCTTTGTTCCAGGCAAAAAACTTTCAGCTGAAGTGCCGCACTCGTCCATCTTTTTATTACAGGAAGATCCAGCGGTGGAATGGACCACTCTGCATCCTCCTCTTCATTCAAATTTATATCATGAAAGTCCAGGGGTTCAAAAGTAGAATTAAAATCACCTGCTATTATTAAATGTTTATCTCCTCTGTAATTTACTAAAAAAAGAATCTAAAAGTGCCACCATAGGGGAAGCTTTACCACCTTGCATACCCCTTGAGTAGACATTAGTTAATAACAAATTTATGGTATGTGCCCGCTGCAACCTAATTATGAGAATGTCCTCTGACTCAATGATAATCTCTTCCAACTTGAACTGTTCACATTGTCTTATCCAAGTGGTCAGTCCCGCTTTTAGTCTGCCACGCTGCCCCTGTATCGCTGCATTAAAAAAATGTAGGTACCCATGACAGATTACTTGGTCCAAGGCCCAGGTCTCTTGAAAGAACAATGTCTTGCTCTTCAATAAATGTGACCAATCTACAGAAGCTATTTTCTGTGAAAGCCCCGCAATGTTCCTGACACTAATTTAGTATCTACTGTGTCACACAGAATAGAGCTGGGACCTGACCGCTGACTTGAGCCACTCTTCACCCGGGGTGGAATGACCCCTTCTGGTGAATGGTCATCTGCTGTTTCTAAATAGCAGTCCCTCCCCATCCCACTCACAGATGGATCAGAAGGCATTACATGCTTCTGTCCATTATGTATGGATAGGGTGTGACTGTCCACAATATTGAAGGCCCTTGGCTCATTGCCCTCATCCGCCTCAACTATTAAAGGCAAGATCGGAGGAGAAACTAATGAACTACATAGTCAATCTATTTCCTCTAAATTGGAGAAGAGCTCAAATTTGTTGTGAGTTGGTGCATTATAGTCATAGGGGCCTTGTGCCAAATCTATCTCCCGCAATCGTTCCCTTCGTGTTGTCTGCATTACAATGTTGCGATAAAAGAACCCCAGAGACAGAATGCTAATGGAGTCCCTACTCTGATACCTGGCCCCTGCCCTATCCAGGATCGTGATGATCCAAAATTCAACACAACACAGTCACCTCTAGAGGATTTCTGTGATTTCCCTACCCATGGAACCCTGCGTATCATCTTGAATTCCCAAAATAGATGATTACCTAGCCCAGTTCTTAGTTCAACAGATGAAGTGCCTTATTTCTAAGGGAGGTCCAGTGCTCCCCAACCCCTGATCGAAGGACTGGCACGTTGGAGAGTATAATTGACAAAGCACAATGCACCGTATTACACATCCCGAGGTATTGATACTGTATAATGGGGAATCTGGACACAAGGCACAGTGCACAGTATTGCACATACAGAGGTATTGATACTGTATGATGGGGTATATAGACACATAGCACAATGCACTGTATTACATATCCCGAGGTATTAATACTGTACAATGGGGTATCTGGACACAAGACACAGTGCACCATATTACAATCTAGAGGTATTGATACTGTACGATGGGGTATATGGACACAAGGCACAGTGCACCGTATTACACATCTAGAGGTAATGATACTGTACAATGGGGCATCTTGACGCAAGGCACAGTGCACAGTATTACACATACTGAGGTATTGATACTGTGTGATGGGGCATCTGGAGGCAAGGCACAGTGCACCGTATGACACATCCAGAGGTAGTGATACTGTGCAATGGGGTATCTGGACGCAAGGCACAGTGCACCATATTACACATTCAAAGGTATTGATACTGTACAATGGGGTATATGGACACAAGGGACAATGCACCTTATTACACATCTGGAGTTATTGGTACTGTGTAATGGGGTATCTGGACAAAAGGCACAGTGCACTGTATTACACATCCCGAGGGATTGATACTGTACAAGGGGGTATATGGACACAAGGCACAATGCACCATATTACACATCTAGAGGTATTGATAATGTACAATGGGGTATAGGGACACAAGGCACAATGAACCATATTCCACATCTAGAGGTATTGATAATGTACAATCGGGTATATGAACACAAAGCACAGGGCACCGTATTACACATTCCAGAGGTATTGATACTGTACGAGGGGGTATGTGGACACAAGGCACCGTATTACACATCTAGAAGTATTGATACTGCATGATGGGATATATGGACACAAAGCACAGTGCACCGTATTTCACATCTTGAGGTATTGATACTGTACGATGCGGTATATAGACACAAGGCACAGTGCACAGTATTACACATCTAGAGGTATTGATACTGTGCAATGCGGCATCTGGAAGCAAGGCACAGTGCCCCGTATTACGCATCTAGAGGTATTGATACTGCATGATGGGGTATATGGACACAAAGCACAGGGCACCGTATTACACATCTAAAAGTATTGATACTGATCCAGCGGCATACCAACAACAGATACTCCACTACCATGTACTCACCTGGGCCATCAACACACACACAACAATTGAGTAAACTGCTGGAGTCAAAGTTTATAATTTTCCACAGTTTTCATGATTAGTTATTTAATATTCCTAACTTACTTTTTACTTATCAAAAAGTTCTTTCCTCTGGTCGATGGATCATTTGTTGAACTAGTTGATGGTGAAAATGACATAAGCTAACTTGTTCTTTTATTTAATGTAAGTAACCACAGACTCGAGAAAATGTTAAATCTTCATCTAAATTAATGCATGTGAACCATCTCCAATACACAGTGCAGTCACCATCATTCTTAAGATAGAAAATTCATTCAAATCATCAAACATATACTTTGGACTCATGAAATGAGCAATGCTCAGAAAGGGAGAGGACAGAGAGAAAAGAGCATCTGCAAATAGCGTGAAAATATAATTACCAAGAATGATGTGAAGACCAACCGCCTGGCCATAGAGCTGGTAAGGGTCCCCCAGGATAGATCAGGCAACAAAGACTTCAGGATAGGAATCAGGACAGGATAGATGACCTCTCTAGAATACCAACGATTGAGTAGTACCCCTCTCTGACATTCTCTTCCTCCTTGAGTTTGTTCTGCGATCTTCTTATCTAACCCAATTAAATTAGCATAGAAGGTTCTGCATTCGATTCTTCATCAGCATCTCATAGCATCTCTCCCAGCATCAGCATCTCCCGCTACACAGACAGCATCCTACGCTCTGCTAACTAACTACCTACAGCTATCTCAAATATACTAAAGTTTCAATATCGTAAAAATACGAGTTCTAATTGGTCAGGCAAAGGGGAAGTTCATCACACAATGCTTACATGTCATTTAATTCAGTTAAGCCATTGCTCGCAACCCCATCCCCTTAATTTTATTCAAATTTGTATTCCCATCCGCTACATGTATTCATTTTGAAACATTAATGACACTACAATGAATGGAACATCTCATTGCTGAACTCTGCACCATCCATTCCCAGGGTAGGACACTGACTACCTTGGCATCCATCCAACTTCTTAAGTCATCATTCCGGGTTAACTTTCAATAGACAGGGGCAGTAGTCACGTGACTCAGCTTACTTCAGTTATACATGAGAGGCCCAAATATGCACTAGTGATAAAGTCAGAAAGACAAATGTTACTTTAAAAAAAATTGGTTTCACTGTATCTCACCCACTTCTACTATATCCCAGTTTATTTACTAGACTTATCCCCGCATTAACGTTAGTAAAAGCGACTAGTCCAAACAAGCAGATGCCATGCATGCGAGTCTTCAAGACTCCCTTTAGTGTCTTCTCCTCATGCGCAAGAATTTCCATCCAAGCGATAGCTCGTCATACAGCTTAGATGCAGTTGATGCATGCGCAGTAAAGATTTCCCATCGAAAGCGATTTCAGTCCTTTGTTCATGTTATTCTTGTTAGCAAACATGTAAGCAAGCTTCACTAACCCGCATGTTCATGTGGTGCACATTAGCTTTATACAAAACAATTTTAATAACTTGTAAGTGAGATAAAGGAGCGGATTGCTTCAGAGCAAGTCTCTTTTCTACGAGTCCTTGCTCCATCAATCCCCTCTTTGATGGCATTTTGAGCTATCACAAAATTACCCATCCCAACCAGATGCCAACTTTCAGCATTTCTTATTCTTAATCGCCTCCTTTTCTCTCTTAATTTCATTTTTGTTTTCTAAGTCTTTCATCTTTTTATATATTCTCCCTTTCATTTCCTCCACTTGCATCTCCTTGTATTCCTTCTTTCTTTTATTTTCTTTCCTTTGCCATTCACTTCATATCTTCCCTTTCCTTTGTTTCTGCAACATTTGCACCAAATCATTATTGTTAGAACTATTATTGTTATACCAACTATTGGAAGAATTATTTGACCCACAATACTTTTCTCTACGTCAGAAACCAAGTCCCTATTGAAGAGATACTTTTTGTTAGTCTTTCCCATACACTGTCAACCTCCAGTGGTTTCAATTCTTCTTGAAGTTTTGTAATATTCTTAATATACCCTGTAATTTCCTTGCTTTTGTCAGGAATGTAAGCTCAACAATGTGGACCTTTCAGCGTTCTACAGACTCCGCCCTCTTTTGATAATAAAATATCAAGAGTAAGTAGATTTTGTAAAACCATAGACCTAATTGCAATAATTTCTATGTTTATCATCAAGAAACCCCCAGCAGTATCCGTCGAGAGACGATCAACTGCTGTCGACAATTTACAAATTCTATGCGTATTCAGAATGACTCCCACTAAAGGTATGAATGCACCAAATATGTCATCTACTATTTCTGAAAAACGAGCTCTCTTTCTTCGTGTTAGTCCATTAGTGTTTTCATTGTTTCCAGTGATTCTTTTTACATGGTAAATTTTCGGAAATAATATCCCAAAGTATCAGCTTCTGTACCACCGTGCAGGCAACTTATAATAATCATTATTCCCACACACGTAGTAAACCCCAGGAAATACTGGATCAGTTTTCCCTTTTAGTCCCCCAGTTTTGTTCACATTTACTTGAACCAATACATACGTTATTATAATCTGTCTTTAACCTATGGAGTAAGGTTTTCCCTTTCTTCACAAAGTCCAGCAACATCGCAGCATGAACCTTGCCAGTTGCATAAATTCCCTCTTTGCGAGCCCATGGAGGTACATGGGTTTTCTGTTCAGCAGCTTTCTTTTGGAAATCCTGTCTCCTTCCCTTAACTAAATTCAAAAACACTTTCTCTTCTCCACATAATATACATGTTACATTTTTCTTGTGTGCCTTGGCTATATCAATTGATTTAATTGTTAAGAAAAACTTACCCATGAACTGTGCATCTTGACAACTAAGTACTGAATTCATATTCTTTCGAATAGGAAGCTCTAAAAGTACTACATCTAAGTTTGAATAATAATACTGAAGTTTTCCTGTTGCATAAAACAGACTTGCTAGAACACTATGTGATATACCTTATGTTAAAGGTAAATGGTGATATGTTATCCCCTCTGATACTGACGTTGGTAATTTCATACAGGCATAACAATCACTAATCTCCATTGTATCTACATATTGAAATAACAATTTTGTAAAAGCATTTAAAAGATCTGTCATTATCTGATACTGTGTGATGAAAATCTGTCTCATCTGCTGCTTCTAATTCTACTCTGTCTCCTTTTATTGTAGCTGTCTTCTCATCAGTAACTGTATTATTCTTGTTTACTTGTTATCATCAAATAAGGCACTGCCACTGTTATAAATAACCATACTGTGTTCACTAATAAAATGCTACATATGCAAGCTCTACAACATCTTTGTGTTAGACTTCATTTCAGTTGCTCCGTGACTATTTTTCGCCATTTTAATCTGAGAAGATATTTTCTCCTCTTTCCTTCTTCACTTGGAATTTAAAGTTCTTGTTTTTAAGGTGGTCTCAATTTTCTTTCATCAATCTATGTAGCAGCTTCTTCTTCTGCTACCTTACTTAAATCTAGATTCTCAAACTCTTCTAATATTACATAGGTCCACTCCGGGGCCTTGTATTTATTGTTCAACATTCTCAGTCTTGGGCTTCTTTGTGTGGCTCTCACAGTTGACTGTTTAGACTGAGTTTGACTAGTAACCTCATTCACTTGCTCTGGCCTTTTGTTTGTTTGCTCAGATAGTATATCAGTCTTTTTATTCCACCTGGCCAGTTATCAATCTTTCTGACCCTTTTAACTTGAACAGCACTTTCACCCTCCGGAGTCCTTTTATTTTCAGTATGTTTAGGCACAATCTGTTCTGGTTCAAAATCACTCTCTACCTGTTTCTGTTCAGGTCTTATTATTGTTATTTCATCTGCCTGAACTTGTTTTTCTTCCTCTATCTGGTTCTGTTCGGGTCTTATTTCAAACTGATCATCTTCTTCTGCCCGAACTTGTTCTTCTTCTCCTATCTGGTGCTGTTTAGGTCTTACTATAATTTGCTCTTCTGCTGCCTGAACGTGTTCTTTTCTTCCTGTCTGTCCCTGCTCAGGTCTTTAAATAGTTCTGTTTTCCTTTGCCTGAGTATATTCTTCTTTCCCTGTCTGGTCCTGCTCAGGGTCTTGAGTAGCTTTGTTCACTTCTTCTTGAGCGTGTTCTTCTACACCTATCTGATCCTCACTACTTTCCTGTCTCTCTAATATGTTTCTTCTTCTTGTCTGAATGACAACTTCAGGAATGTCAACCACTGGTATCCAACCCTCCTGACTTGAGGTTGGTTGTTACTCGTCTATCAGTTCAGAATCTATCACTCTAGATTATTCGACTTCACAACCTTCAGCTGTTTCAACTGGTTTATTTAGTTGCTGTTCTTCTTCAGAAGGGCCTGGAACTCTTTTGGTATGACTCGCATGAATCCAATTGGACAAAACTGCACACTTCACTGCTCTGGTAGTGACCAGTATGACTTGACGTGGTTTGTCCCACTTAGATGCTAGGCACAACTTTCTGGCATGTTTCTTCACTACCACCCAGTATCCAGGATTCAAATCATGCACCTGTGTTGGCTGCCTGGCAACTGCGTTTTCTCCAACCTGGTGAGAGACAGAAAGCACTAGGTCAGCCACTCCTTTGCAATAGTCTAATACCAAGTTATCCGTTATATTCATCAATTTATGACCAGGAACAAATACTTGTCTTATTGCCCTTCCCATGAGTATCTCATGTGGACTCAATCTTGTTTTTCTGTCAGGAATACTTCGGAGTTCCATCAACACAAGGGGCAATGCATCTGTCCTTTTTAGTGATGTGGATGCACACACCTTTCCTAACCTTAACTTGATTGTGCCATTTAGTTGCTCAACTATTCCAGAAGCTTCTGGACGTTATGCACAGTGACATTCCTGTTCAATATTGAATGCTTCAAAGATTAATTGAATTATTTCATCTTTAAAATGAGGTCCTCAATCTGATTCCAAAGTGACTGGGAAACCGAAATAAGGAATCATCTCTCTTAACAGCAATTTAGCAACTGTTAAACTTTCATTTCTTCTAGTGGGATATGCCTCCACCCATCGTGAAAACAAACACACTATGACAAGGACGTACTTCATTCCATTGCTTGGAGGCAACTCTATGAAGTCAAGCTGCAGTTTTGTGAATGGTCCTTCTGCCTTTCCAATTTTTCCCCAACTGACCACTGTCTTCCTGCCTGGATTTAACTGCTAACAGATCAAACATCTATGGCAAAGGCTCTCTGCTACTACCCTAAACTTTGGATTGTACCAATTCTGTCTGAATAGTCTAATCATGATGTCCCTACTGACATGTGTGTCACCATGATACATTCTTGCCATTTGAGAAAGCAAGCAGTCTGGCATGACTGGTCTACCATCGGTGTATACCCATACTTCATCTTCTGTCCTTCTTTCACATCCTGACTTTATCCAGACTTATTTTTCACTTGCCTCAACTTCATCCTGCAACTGTCTCACCTCATCCCATGTTTCTAGAGCTGAGAAAAACATAAGTTGGCAGCTGATTTCACTTCTTTCAACTTTTCTGTAAATTGCCATGTTATTTCTTGCCCAACATTGAGCAATTTGGTCAGCTTATCTGTTACCTTCCGTCACATAGTAATTTCCTGACTGGTGAGCAGCACACTTGTCCACTGCTATTTCCTTTGGCAATTGTATTGCTTCAAACAATTCTTTCAAATTTTTGTCTTTTCTTATAGGAGATCCTTAAGAAGTCAGAAATCCCCTCTGCATCCAGATCTGGCCAAACTCATGCACAACCTCGAAACCATATTGACTGTCCATGAATATGGTTATCTTCCAAATTTTCCCAATTTTGCATGCCTTTTTTAAGGCCATCAATTCGGCTACTTGTGCAGGCTTGACACCCGGTAAACACGATGCTTCAATGACCCTCGATATTTTACATACAGCGTAAGCTGCACTGAGACTTCCTTTCTTTGTTCGCATGCATGACCCATCAACAAATAGTTCATGGTCTGATTCTTTCAAATGCACTTCTTTTAGATCGGGACAGGGCTTGGTACACATCTCAGTTACATTCAGACAATCATGATCCACTTCATCTTTCACTTCTTCACAATTTGGGTCTGGTAATAATGTGGTAGGATTCATTATTGTGCATCTTATTACAGTCACATTTTCTGCTCCCATAATCACTCTTTCATACTCAGTCATCCGACTAGGGTAAGGTGCTTTGTTCGAGTCCTTGTTAAAAGAATCTCTAGTGAATGTGGGACGTAAACTTTGACTGGATGTCCCATCACAATCGATTCACTTTGTTGCACACTCATACAAGTAGCTGCTACTCTTTTAAGCAGCCAGGTAATGCTGAAGCCACAGGATCCATAGTAGCAGAAAAATGTGCTACTGGACGTCGTCTTAATCCATGCCTTTGAGTCAAAACTGAAAGTGCACAACCTTCTCTCTCACAACAGAACAGTGCAAATTCTTTCATATAATGAGGCATGCCTAAGGCAGGGGCCTCACACAGACAATTTTGCAATTTCACAAAAGGCTTCCACGCACTCATCATTCCAGACAATCAGATCTTTTGCTCTTTTCCGGGTCAATTGAATCAATGGTTTTGCCAGCAGGGAAAACCTAACTATCCGCTGCCTACAGTACCCTACTACTCCAAGAAACATTCTCATCTCTTTTTGTGTCTGAGGAAGTTGCATCTGTTTGATTATTTTTATCCTTTCTGGGGTCACTTTTCTAACTCCTCTTTCTATGTTATGCCCTAAATATCTAACTTCTTGTTGACAGAACTGCAATTTTTCTGGAGACACCTTGTGTCCTCCTTTGGCTAAATGGTTCAGTAATGCAATTGTGTCAGTGACACAATGTTCTCGTGATTTTGATGCCACCAGTAGGTTAACAATGTATTGAACCAGGACTGAATCTCTGGGCATGACCAATGTTTCTAGACACATTTTCATGATTTCATTAAAAATCGAGGGGCTCTCTGTATACCCTTGAGGAACTCGGCACCATGCCAAGACATGGTCTTCGATCCTAAAGGTGAACAAATACTGGCTGTTTGGGTGCCAAGGAATAGAGAAAAAGGCTTGGCCTAAATCAATTACTGTAAACCACCCTGCATTCCAGGGTATCTGATAAAGAATCACTGCTGGATTTGGCACTACTGGACAACAAGGCACTACAATTTTGTTGATCTTTCTCAAATCCTGCACTATCCTGTATTTTCCGCTAGGCTTTTTAAGTCCCAATATTGGCGAATTACAAGGACTACCCATAATTTCTTTTAAAATGCCTTGTTTAATCATCCAATCAATTTCTGGAGCAAGTCCTGCTTTTACTTTTGGACTCATTGTATATTGTTGTGTGTTTGGATAAACTGCACCTTCTTTCACTGTCACTTTTACTGGATCTACATTTGACATTAGCCCAATATAATTTCCTGTAAAATCCCACACTTCTGGGTTCACTGTGGCTCTCACCTCTTCTGGAATTTCACTTTCAGTCATTAATTAAAACATCTATTCTACAGCAGTACCTTTTTTAGCAAGCATCATCTTGTATATAACATCTTCATCAGAGGTTTCGAAAGCGATACCATCTGGTGTACAGTAGATTGTGCAATTCATTTTGCACAATAGATATCTTCCCAACAAATTTACTGGATTGGAATCGCAGACTACAAACCGATGCATATCCTTAAAATTTCCAATACGTACTTCCATCTGTTTTGTGATCGGGGTTCGAATCTGTTAATTCGACACTCCTACAACTTGGATGGATTCTCCCGAGATGGGTAGGTTTGGGAGGTCTGCTGTTCTCACAGTAGACTGGGTAGCACCAGTATCCAATAGAAAAGTGATATCTCTACCTTCCACTTTCCCATCAATAAATGGACCTGATTGATCTACCGGCAAGGATGTGCCAAGCACGCACTCCTCTTCCTCCCCAATCAGGCACCATCATTGCACATAATCTTCTTCGTCAATATATTTCTGTAAAAAATATTGTGTAACCACTGAATTTTTCTTACCACTTTCTCCTTGAAATCCGGCGTTTGCACTTTATTTTTGAGTGTTCAGAAAGTTTGGCATAGGAGCTGGTGGCACCTGATACAGTGGAGTATCTACCTGCTGCGGCTGATTCATAAGCACTTCATTCTGCATCTATGGATTTAAATTTTGATTTGGCCCATTATTATTCTGAACGCTCTTACACTCATTCTTCCAATGTCCAAGCTTTCCCCACGTATGACAAGAACATTTCTTCGCTTCCTCTCTATTCATTTGTCCTCTTACTCTTTCACCTGATTATCAGTCTAGGTATTCAATTTATTCTCCTGCTGTTCTGCCAATTTCACTTGTGCCCACATAATTTTCTCTTTTAACTTTCTACGCTTTGCCTCAATGTCATCTCTGCAATATTTAGCATACTTCAAGATTTTGTCGATCGTCTTGCTTTGCCAGCACAACATCTGAATCAGTATGTGAACAAATCTATCACGTCAGCACAAAATAATGCAAAAGTCCTGTTTAGATTAGTTAGGGATCTCTCGGGAGGAACCTGTCAACTGGTAGCCCCAACACTTGATGAAGCATACTGTGAAACTGTGACGAAGTCCTTCATCGAAAAAGTAGAAAAGGTCCATGCAGAACTTGAGTCGGCAGCTACTAAAAAGGAACTGTACTTAATGAATCCATCCCATACTTCTGACTGTAATAGCCCAGTCGGGTTCTCAGAATCGCCGTCTATCATGAAAATAACAAACTGGCAAAGCTTAGACCCTTTATCTTTCAGTTTCATCTCAAATAGTGTTAAATAAGGCTCCCCTAATGACCCACTTCCAGTCAATATTCTCTAAAAACTTAATTCCTCCTCATTATTGATCATCATGGATCTACCTAATGCCTCACTAAGGGAAGCCATTTTACCTACAGAAAGGAAATACGCAATGGTTCTTCCTCTTTTGAAGAAACCAAATGCGGATCCAGCTGAGCCTTCTAACTTCCGCCCAATTTCCCTACTCCCTGTTTTTTCTAAGATCCTTGAAAAACACATGAATCAACAGCTTACACGGTTTGTGGAATCCAATAACATCTTACACGGGTCCCAATCAGGCTTTAGAGCCGGTTACTCCACAGAGTCAACTCTCTTAGAAGTTACCGAAACTAAATGCCTGCTTCTGGATAAAGGGGAAATGGTTGTACTCATTCTATTAGATTTGAGTGCCGCCTTTGATACGGTATCTCATTCTACCCTTCTAAAAGCACTCCAGTCCAAGGGAATTGTTGGATCAGCTTTGGAGTGGATTAAAAACTTCCTCACCACAGGACTTTTCAGGTCTTCTCTACATCGGCTTGCTCCCAGATCTATGCATCTCCTTATGGAGTGCCTCAGGGATCGATGCTTAGTCCCATGCTATTCAATCTTTACTTCAGCCCTTTAGCTTCCATCGCAGAAGAAGCTGGGTTGTCAATCTTCTCTTATGCGGATGACACCCAGCTTCTCTTTTAACTATCCGCCAATGGCAAATCCAGTGTTTCATCTCTAAAGCTAGGGCTGTATAAAATCGCCAACTGGATGCACACTAACTGGTTAAAGCTAAACGGAGATAAGATGGAGGTTTTGATCATGGGGAAGGATAAAGATCTTTGGGGCCCACATCACTGGCCGCCTGAAATGGGTGAACTTTCTAAACCAGTAAAAACTGTACGTAATTTAGGCATAGTGATTGACGATCAGCTGACTATGAAACAGCAAGTAGCGAAGACCACTTCTATCTGCTTCACTATTCTCAAATGGCTCCGTAAGATATTATGGATGATGCCTGAATCTACTCAGAGAACAGTCATCCAGGCCCTAATCATGTTGAAGCTTGATTATGCCAACGTCCTTTATCTAGGAGCAAATAGGGAGTTAGTACGCAAACTGCAGGTGGTGCAGAATTCTGAGACAGGCTATTTCTTCAGGTACCGAAAACATACTCCATCACAGGCACTTTGCGTGATCTCCATTGGCTCAGGATTGAGCAAAGGACGAAATTTAAGGCCTCATGCTATATACATAAGATTAAGCTAGGTACAGCACCCCATTACCTACGCTCCCTAGCTCAGACATAGCTTCCGTCCCGTCTACTTCGCTCCGCATCCCAAGCTAACTTCATAGTTCCTAGATTCAAACTTTCACGTATGGGTGGACGCTCCTTCTCGTATCTGGCCCCAATGTTGTGGAACTCACTACCTTTTTAAGTTCGTCATGAAATTTGCCATAATAGCTTTCGCGAAGGCCTCAAGACCTGGCTTTTCAACCAGTAATAAAGCTTGTCCGATTTGTCTGCAATCTGTCATGTGGACCGGGAAACCTCCGGGTAGCTGTGCGCCGTATAAATTTAACTTAGAAATTATAATAATAATAAGTCTTCTCTCCCATTATCTTGAAGCACCCTATTAACTGACATATCTTTCCATCACCAGTGCACTTGGGTTGACTCTACTGGGTCCTTCTTGGTACGGTGGTGGGTTTTTAGTTAAGATATCCTCCAACAATTCATCATCTGATTCACCATATCCTGTCACATTCATGTGTTTTGTTTTCTCCTTACACTTGCTTCCTGACTGTGACTCAGCTATTAACACTGGATATAAACTTTCTGACACCATAGCTCTTCTCCATTGATTCATCTGACCTTCACGTGACTCACACAAATATCTAGGAAAAAATCCTCTTTATGTCTTACCACCTCTGCATTTCTCACGTTCAAATGACTCAGTCTCCCATTCTTCCAAAGCCTCATACTGAGTCAACCTAGGTCTTGGTTCCAAATCATTCATTCTGATCCTCAAATTCTGAAGAACTCTCCCATTAAAAGTACCATATTCTGTGAAAGCTAGAACTCCATCGCCTTTTGTATATTCTATCCAATTCTCCAACCATAACCAAGTATGAAATCCTCTTTCCATCATCATAAAGGAAGCAGGTGTCTTGAGCGGCGGAATAGGAATTCCCTCTCTTGTCAACACAGGCTTATCTTTCTTAAAGAAATTCTTTAATTTTCTTTATTAATTACATTTTTGTCTTTTCTCCATACATTCTAGATGAGCGATATATGAAAGAATACTCAGCAAACCCTTGAACTCTGCTATCAGTGCGACTCACACCAGCAGTCAAAGCAGAATCCAACATACAACTCTTTTTGGCCAATCCTGATGCGGCTTCTATCTATTAACCAATCAGACTCAGGTTCACGTTCGTGATCTGACCAATGCCAGAGCTGCCTTTTGTGACATCAGTTTTGCTCCTAACTACTGAGTCATCCTTTACAATCTGCTTCTGTCCCACGCCCGCTGTTTCAGCCAATCCCATCGCGGCTCTCTGTGACGTCAGCACAACTCCAGCGACTGACCCTTCCGTCCCAAGGTAATACGAAAACGTATTTCTTTATGTTTCTTAAAATAAAGTCCGTTAGTTACAACCTAAAAACATTTACTCTACTCTACCTGTTCCATTAAACAAAGGATAGGTTTTGGACTTATTCTGGAGTCTCAGAATTGCTCCTCTTCTGTTGCAAGTAAAAACCTCTGTTTACCCTTCATTCAAGCTCTGGAGAAGCTGTTATTCCTTCAGTGTTACCCCTACTGGGAAATAAGACCAAAGTTTCACCAGCAAACCCTCTCCTATCACTCACACTCTACTTTTATACGGAATAGTCCATAGTTTAATACTGCCAGCCCTACCTAGCTTCTCAGTATTATTCCAACAGACTAGTAACCTCACTGCAGTGTGGCTTCGGTCACCACACGCTATTCATTTCCCCGGGATTTCTGGACAACATAAAATAAGACGCTACTCTTTTGTTAAACATAAATCAATAATCAATATTTATCACCAAACTAGTTAATAATAACCGTAACTCTGCTACCAGAAAACTGATCCAGCGGCGTACCAACAAAAGATACTCCACTCCCATGTACTCACCTGGACCCATAAACACACACACAAATTGAGTAAACCACTGGAGTCAAAGTTTATAATTTTCCATGGTTTTCAAGATTAGTTATTTAATATTCCTAACTAACCTTTCACTGATCAAAAAGTTCGTCCTCTGGTCGATGGAACATTAGTTGAACTGGTTGATGGAGAAAATGACATAAGCTACCTTGTTCTTTTATTTAATGTAAGTAACCACAGACTCGAGAAAGTTTTAAATCTTTATCTAAATGAATGCTTGTGAACCATCTCAAATACACAGTGCAGTCACCATCGTTCTTAGGAGAGAAAATTCAATTAAATCATCAAACATATACTGTGGACTCATGCAATTATCAATGCTCTGAAAGGGAGAGGACAGAGAGAAAAGAACATCTGCAAATAGCGTGAAAATATAACTACCAAGAATGGTGTGAAGACCAACCCCCTGGCCAAATGGCTGGTAAGGGTCCCCCGGGATAGATCAGGCAACAAAGACTTCAGGACAGGAATCAGGACAGGATAGATCACCTCTCTAGAATACCGACAATTGCGTAGCAGCCCTCTCTGACACTCTCTTCCTCCTTGAGATTCTTCTGCCATTTTCTTATCTAACCCAATTAAATTAGGATAGAAGGTTCTGCATTTGATTCTTTATTAGCATCTCACAGCATCAGCATCTCCTGCTACACAGACAGCATCCCAAGCTCTGCTGACTAACTAACTAAAGCTATCTCAATTATACCTTTCGTTCTTCATGTTTCCCCACTAAAGTTTCAATATCGTAAAAATACGAATTCTAATTGGTCAGGCAAAGGGGAAGATCATCACACCATGCTTACATGTCATTTAATTCAGTCAAACCATTGTTTGCAAACCCAACCCCTTAATTTTTATTCAAAATTGTATTCCCATCTACTACATGTATTCATTTTGAAACATTAATGACACTACGATGAATGGAACATCTCATTGTTGACCTCTGCACCACCCGTTCCCAGGGCAGGACACTGGCGACCTTGGCATCCATTCAACCTCTTAAGTCATCATTCCAGGTTAACTTTCTGTGGACAGGCGAAGTAGTCACGTGACTCAGCTTACTTCAGTTATACATAAGAGGCCCAAATACGCACTAGTGATAAAGTCAGAAAGACAGATGTTACTTTAAAAAATAAATGGTTTCACTGTATCCCACCCACTTCTACTCTATACCAGTTTATTTACTAGACTTATCCCTATATTAGCGTTAGTAAAAACCACTCAATGTAGTCCAACCAAGCAAATGCCATGCACACGAGTCTCAAGACCCCATTTAGTATCTTCTGCTCATGCGCAAGAATTTCCCTCCAAGCTCATCATACTGCGTAGATGTAGTTGATGCATGCGCAGTAAAGATTTCCCATTAAAAGCAGTTTCTGTCCTTCGTTCGTGCTATTCTCTTTAGCAAACACATAAGCAAGCTTCACTAATCCGCATATTCGTGTGGTGCGTATTAGTTTTACACAAAACAATTTTAATAACTTGTTAGTGAGTTAAAGGAGCGTATTGCTTAAGAGCAAGTCTCTTTTCTACGAGTCCTTGCTCCATCAATACTGTACAATGGGGTATATGGACACAAGACACGTATCACACATCTAGAGTTACTGATACTGAATGATGGGGTATTTGGACAACGCACACTGCACCGTATTACACATCTAGAAGTATTGATAATGTACGATGGGGTATCGGGAAACAAGGCACAACGCACTGTATTACACATCCAGAGGTATAGATACTGCACGATGGGATATCTGGACACAATGCACAGTATTCCACATCCAGAGGCACTGATACTAAATGATGAGATATCTATAGACATGGCACAACACACCGTATTATACATCCAGAGATATTGATTCTGTATGATGGGGTATTTGGACACAAGGCACAACGCACCAATTGCACATCCAGAGGCACTGATACTGTAGGAAACAAAATTCGCTACTTCTTTCAAGATGTGTTTGGTCACAAAATGTAAAGCAGTGTACTATCTTTCAACAATGTTCAATTTGTTAAATAAATAGGAGCAGATGTCCAAAATTGTTCTTAGGAGGAAACCACTCAACACCCGCCCCCTCCCCCCCTTTTGCTGGCTCCACGTGCTGCCTCATAGAGAATGCCAAAGCTAGATTGCCTCAAGCAAGGGAAGCAAGCAATACAGTTTCCCACAAGGGGGTGCTGGGCGGTGGGTTTTCCCCTTAGAAAAATGTTCCTTTGGAACTTGTAATTTATTGCCACATTATCCCCTAAAACTGTAACTACAATAGGCTTATATGTGACCATCCTCTGTCCTCTCTGCAGCTAGACCATGAATTGAAGGAGAATGTAGTAAGAACACCATTATGACACAGTGGCTGGCACTGTTCAGAAAATACCAGTGCCTTCAGCTCCAAAGCACTCACTCCTGTTGTAAGGAACACTTATCCACTTGCTTAGCTCACCCCGACATCTAGAGGCAACCCAGCTCAAAGTAGATAGGAGTACATATACAATGCAACATCAAGTAAACTGTGCAGCGTGACGGGGATGCTCACTGACTTGGATTGCCCTAAGGGTTCTTGCACATGACTAGAAATACCTCATTGGGCCTGTTTTTGGTGTAGGTACTTATAAAGCCCTGATTCACACACTTTCATTCCCTCTCTCTTTTCCCAAACTCCAATCCTTGTGTTGTTTATCACACTGTTTACACAACACTAATGGATTCTCGAAAAGAGTCCCCTAAAATTAACCACTGACATTCCAGAAAAATCGCGACTGTACCCCGGGATATCTGACTGCACTGTGTAATAGGCCACTTTCAGGGTCCACTGAGGCTGCGTGATAGGGTGTACGCTCATTGTGAAGGGCTACTAACGAAAGCACAACGCATTGCAATATCTTAAGAGAAGTTTTGAGGCTTTTTGACGGGGTACCTAAGTGCAAAGAGCAATGCATCAATACTTCTTTCAAAATATAATGAGGTTGTATACGCAGGGGCGGTTCCTCGATAATGGTGGAGAGGCGACGCCCCACTGAGTCAGTCAGCAGAAAATAAAATGATAATAGAACAATATTATCTCTATTTTTTTCTGCTGACTGACTTAGCCAGGGATTTTTTAGGGGGAGCGAGGGGGGGCGTGGCCGGTCATGGCAGGGAGGAGGGGGTAGTGTGCATTGTAAACTTTGTCTGTTTGGCCATCCACACAGGCATGTGCACTTAGGTTTCTCCAACCTGGCTGTGTTACAGAAACATCACATGCACTAAGATGCTGTCTGCGCGGCAAACGCGCCCGCTCAGACCAATGCTGGCACTGCTCTTTCATGCTATGAGAGCAGCGTTTCGATTGGGTGGGGTCCGGGAGCCTGTGCTGGTGTCCCAGGTACTGCTCAGACACCATTAAAAGAGAAGAAGACCGCCGACATGTCGGCGGCAGGATAGGTATGTTTTAAAAAAAATGATATCTCCCTTACCCCCCCCCACTGGAGTTTTGTGCAGCCGCTACTGTTGTAATGTTGGGTATTTTGATGCGATATGTTACCTATGCAGACATATTAAGGCATTGTAATTGGGTACCTGGATGCCAAGCACAAGGTATCACTTGTCTTTGAAGATGAATCCAAGCTGTAAGGTCGGATGCAAAGTAAAATGTGTTATATTACCTTTAAGAAGGTGATAATACTGTTTTTGAGGACATGCAAGCCCAAAGCTTGAAGCGTCACATTCCAGTCCTGCCAACACAAATGGCACCCCCGTGTGTCACACGATATAGTAACTTGAAGTGGTCACACAGTGAAGAAACAATATCATACTGTGAGCAAAGGGTGAGCTGGAAATTCCGACATAGAATGGGGTACCAGCTCTTGTGCTGGAGGGTCTGTGCTCTCTGAGTCAAGGAAGGGCTTTTTTTATTCTTACCACTAGCGGAGGGGTGTCTTAGAAGCCTTTATTGTTATGTTCTAAAGAAAGTGGGGAGGTTTCTCAGGCAATGATGGGTTCTAAGCACCACTCCCTCTATATAGCCTCGCCCCTTCAGGGCTTTAAAGGTACAGATGAACTGTTAGTCTCACCCCCTTTCTCACAGTGACGGTGATTTTAGGTCAACAGGTCTAGTATTCACTTCCCGGAAGTACAGCTGCTGTATACGGTGGGGAAAACTGCCCGGGAAGGGGTCCATATCACAGGCAAAACAAGCAGATTTGCCGGTTATAAAAGGTTGGTTAGACATGAAAGATATGGAAGGTCAGTCTTCCTTCTTCATGCCTGGCATGAGCATAGCAGGTGAGGTCTTTCATGGTGCTATACTATAAATCGAGCTCAGTAGTCTTAGCCTAGAATGGTCCCTATCCCCCTTTCTATCTCTGTCCTTCTCTAAATCCTTTTACTCTAGCTCTGTATTTCACTTTTTCTTTCTTGATTTTTCACACTTTCTTTCTCATGTAATCGATTCTGTTTTTGCTTTAAAAACCTGCACGCGTTGCATTGCTTTGAATATCAACGCATGCACGTTTGGCGATTCCCTTGCGGGAGCTAGCAGCAATTATCGTGCTCGCTCCTGCAAGGGAATCAGGCGCAGGCCTCCTCCTCTCTCCCCTCCCACTGTTGCCAGTACTCGAACTGCCACCCATTTACGATGTTGTCGAAATCTGTAAACAAAAAAATGTAATGGCAAACTTCCGTTTAAAGACATAGCACTGCTTTTCAAGTAAAAATACCGACTCTGCAGCTAACGAACACAACAGTTACAGAAAAAAAACTTTTACAACATTGGTTGCAACAGAACAAACTAAAAGTCTTCTCATGCAGGCAACTCATTTTATTCCAAGAGAAAGTTACATTATAGTGGCAATTAGGGTCAAGCAACGGCGAACCCTATTGCTTGTATTCCGCTATGGCTGTCATACCGAGAGGACGAGGCGTCTCTAGTCCATTTTTCACGTCCTTTCGCGCTCGCGTTTGCACTGGGTTGCTGGATTCGGGAGTTAGGGGGTGCGGGTGGAGGCCCACAGTCAGGTAAGATCCCGGTGGTACCTTCAGTGTGGAGATGTTTGGGTTGCGCATACAAGCTCTTCAAATGGTGGCTCTGTGGATGCGTAGTGTGCGGCAACAAGGCCTTTCTGTTGTGCTGCAGAAGCAAGATTCTAAGAGTGTGCGAGCAACCTGCTGGGCAAATTGGAGCCTATTTGCATGCGCACTGCATCCAACACCACATCCCGCTCTGCACCCGTACCACATTCAGCTCTGCACCCAGTACCACATCCAGCTCTGCATCCAGTACCACATCCCGCTCTGCACCCAGTACCATATCACGCTCTGCACCCAGCACCACATCCCGCTCTGCATCCAACACCACATCTCACTCTGCACCCCGTACCACATCCCGCTCTGCTTTCAACATCACATCCCGCTCTGCACCCAACACCACATCTCGCTCTGCACCCAACACCACATCTCGCTCTGCATCCAACACCACATCTTACTCTGCACCCCGTACCACATCCCGCTCTGCTTTCAACATCACATCCCGCTCTACACCCGGTACCACATCTCGCTCTGCACCCAGCATCACATCCCGCTCTGCATCCAACACCACATCTTACTCTGCACCCCGTACCACATCCCGCTCTGCATCCAACACCACATCTCACTCTGCACCCCGTACCACATCCCGCTCTGCTTTCAACATCACATCCCGCTCTACACCCGGTACCACATCTCGCTCTGCACCCAACATCACATCCCGCTCTGCATCCAACACCACATCTTACTCTGCACCCCGTACCACATCCCGCTCTGCATCCAACACCACATCTTACTCTGCACCCCGTACCACATCCCGCTCTGCATCCAACACCACATCTCACTCTGCACCCCGTACCACATCCCGCTCTGCTTTCAACATCACATCCCGCTCTACACCCGGTACCACATCTCGCTCTGCACCCAACATCACATCCCGCTCTGCATCCAACACCACATCTTACTCTGCACCCCGTACCACATCCCGCTCTGCATCCAACACCACATCTTACTCTGCACCCCGTACCACATCCCGCTCTGCATCCAACACCACATCTCACTCTGCACCCCGTACCACATCCCGCTCTGCTTTCAACATCACATCCCGCTCTACACCCGGTACCACATCTCGCTCTGCACCCAACATCACATCCCGCTCTGCATCCAACACCACATCTTACTCTGCACCCCGTACCACATCCCGCTCTGCATCCAACACCACATCTCACTCTGCACCCCGTACCACATCCCGCTCTGCTTTCAACATCACATCCCGCTCTACACCCGGTACCACATCTCGCTCTGCACCCAACATCACATCCCGCTCTGCATCCAACACCACATCTTACTCTGCACCCCGTACCACATCCCGCTCTGCATCCAACACCACATCCCGCTCTACACCCTGTACCGCATCCTGTAGACCGTTTTATGCGCCTCACCAACCATAAACTACGCCGCATTCAATAAGCTATGTCACATGCATCCTACTACACACCTCATGTCATCCAGCAGAGCATCTCACCTTGCTGTCACTGTTAATTATGATTTGCACAGCGCATAATTAGTCCAGTACCGCAGCTGGGTGTCCGCAGCAACAGGAAATCTCTGTGGCAGCTGGCCCATTTTGATATATTGGCCTGTGAAGTTTGATACCCACAGGCAGCCTCTGTGTTGGTGGTACCACCTCTCCTGAACCTTGTCCAGAAAGATAAGCTTGCTGTTTCACTCGTCTCATCACTGCGCTATATCTCTCAGTCACAGACTACCAGACGCTCAGTGGCCCACTACATCAGACATACAACTTTAAAGAAAAGGACTTGAAACCCTAAAACCCCACACAGCATAACAAAGTGCAAACATATATCCTACTGGAGACCCCACGGTGGCACCTCTGCCCCATTGACTGAACCTTTGTAAACAACCCAAGCGGCAGCCTTAAGCCGCTGCCTTTAGTGAACCTAACTAGGATTATTGTGCATCTATTTGATAAAGTTGGCCATCAGGTTCCATGCTATTTTTTTTAAACTGAGCACTTAACCTCTGTGATAACACTTGGACTTTAGTCATTTGCCTAGGGGTCATGGCATTTTATTGGTTTCACCTTTGCCCTATTTCAACAACCCTATTTTCATTACCTTTAAGCTTAAATCTGCTCTTCTATGACGTTATTGCTCTGACTAAGCGAGCACAAAGTGATGGATAGAGTGCTGAAACTTTTCAGACACTCACCGCCTGTCACAGATCTGGGTTGAATCCATTATCGTTCTTTAGCTCACTTTGCCACGCCAGTTCAGACCCAGCCATATGCAAATCAGTCTAGACCCTGTGCGTCATGGGAACAGTCCAGCCCGAACTACCAAACCAGATCTTCCCTGGACTGGAAACTAACATCCTCGTTCCGGTTTCGGGGTAACACCCCTCAGCAGGCAGGCTAGCTTGAATCCAGTGGCTCTGACTAACATTCAGTTTAATGTGAGAAATTTACAGTGTCATTCGAGCGGTGAATTTTATTTCATCACTTCACACGTTCACACTGAATTCGGTTGGATAGGTACACCTGTGTGTATTAGGTGGTTCTTTAGGTATAGCCTTTTCATGGCTCGAGTCCTTCCTGAGTGAGAGGGCTCAGGCTGTCCATCTTGCTGGTTTCACCGCTGCCTCCTGTGAGGTGGTGTGTGGTGTTCCCCAGGGCTCTTCACTTTCCCCTCTTTTGTTTAATTTATACATTTACCCCCCCATATTTATGTTACAGCAGCTCGAGGTCACGGTGTTTAATTACGCCGATGACCTCCAGCTAATTTTTAACCTTTCCCACTCCCCCTCATCCGCCCAGAATGTTCAAACAGTTATGCTGTTCATTCAGGATTGGATGAACTGCAACCACCTCAAACTCAATCCGGACAAGACAGAACTGGTCCTGACCGGAGGTGGTTGCAGTCCCTGGTCCCCTTCCCACTGGCCCCTATCACTTGGTGCTCCCCCACTCCCGGTTCCTAAAGTTAAAACCCTGGGGATCCTTCTCAATTCACAACTTTCTGTTCATTCCCAAATTAGTGCAGTGATATCCTCTTGCTTCTTTTCCCTTAGGACTATCAGGAAGATTTCCCGTTTTTTCTCCCTCCCGGCACTAAAAATCATTGTGATGGCAATGGTGCTCTCACGCATTGATTATGGCAACATAATCTACAATGGCGCGCCGGCCTATGTCATCCATCGTCTGCAACTAGTGCAGAATCAGGCCGCTCGCCTGATCTATGGCCTGCCTAAATCTCACCGTATCACTCCTTTGTTGCAGGCATTACACTGGTTGCCCGTGAGAGAGCGAGCCTTATTCAAACTCGGCTGCCTCACCTTCCAGGCCAGGATGGGTACCGCTCCTGAGTTTATATGCTCAGCCATCAAGCCCTACCTGCCGGGCAGAGAACTCCGTTCCACCCACAAGGCACTCTTGGCTATCCCCCGTTTTAAAAAGAAGAAAGCTGGTGGAGCAAAATTTGCGGTTCTTGCCCCAGCTTTCTGGAACTCTCTCCCTGTGCGTCTCCGCACTTCACCCTCCTACTTAGAGTTCCGAAAAAATCTCAAAACTTTTCTTTTTTCCCGAGCTTTCGCTGTTTAGCCTCCTCTTGCTGCTGGTACTGGTTATTATCTGTAAAGCGCCATGAAACCGCTGGGTAAAAGTTGCGCTTAATAAATGTTTTTAAATTCAAATTCAAATTCAAATGCAATGGCATAGCCAATAGGTCTCGCCTTTGGGACTTTATAAGTATTTAGCCATGCAACAGTTGATGTTGTTGCACCAAGGATATTGTGCTGCACAACTAAATACTTATAAGGTCCCAAAAGCGAGACCTATTGGCTATGCCAATGCTTGTTTGTTTCTTTTATCAGTGTTATATATTATAGTTGTGTCTTCTACTCACTATTTCTTTTTAATTCTTCCTATTTTTTTGCTACTTTCCTTCCCTTCTTCCAGCTTTCTTTCTTTCTTTCGTTCCATGTTTACTGTTCCCCCTCTATTCTCCCTCAATTCCCTATTTCTATTGTCCTTTCTCTTTCTTTCTCTTTGTCTTTGTTCTCTCTTTCAATAACATATATTTCTCTTCACACTCTTCCTCTAAACTCTTTTCCCCTTATGATCTTTTCCTACTATCCTTTCTTTCATTCTTTGCTTCTTCCTGGCGCTGTACTACTTCTTTAGTCCATTTTTTCTCCATCCCAGATTCTCTTCTTACCACCTTTCCTTCTTTCCATTGTTTCTTCCTTTCCGTCTTTCTCTTTTGTTTTCCTTTTCCTTCCTCTCTCTTACTTCCAATACCTATTACCTTAATTCTATTGAGCCTTCCTTGTTTTTTGCCTGTCTTTCCTCCTTCTTTCTATCCTTCCACCCTCCCTTCATTATAACCTGTATTCATGTTTTCTTCGAATCTTCTGTCCATCCATATTTCCTTTCCATGCACCTTCATTTACTTCTTTGCACCTTCTTTTTTTGCACATTTTTTGGGGCAGATTTACAATAACGGGCACATCCCTGCATTTCAGCAGGGATGCGCCACTTATTTTGCGTCACAGCAGAAACCTCTTGTGCCACCATGGATGCGCCGAATTTTCAATGTGGCGCACCATGGCGCAAGAATAGATAGATGCGTGACGCATCTGCTGCCGTAGAGGTGACGCAGTGCTGGAGTTGTGTCGCAAGCGCGACGCAACTCCAGCACTGCTCGGGGTCACCCTATACTAGTTGTGCTGCGTCACTCCTTAAGCCTGCTACAAGCAGGCACAAGGTTTTGACACAGCGGGGTAAGAAAAGTGACTGGGTGAAATCTTGTAAATTTCACTCAGCCACTTTTCAGAGGCGTTCCTGCACCAGAGCAGCCCCCCCCAACGCCGGAACGCCAACATGAAACCTGCTGCAGGTTTCATGTGGCGCAGGGCCTTACAACGTGACGCATCTCCCTAGATGCGTCATGTTGTAAATACCCCGCAGCATGGCGCTGGCTTTACGCTGCCGCTGCATCACACACGTGACGCAACGGCAGCGCAAAAGTGGCGCCATGGAGCTTGTAAATCTGCCCCTCTCTTTTCACCATCTTTTGTTCCTTTCATTTGTCCACCCACCTTTTATTCCTTCCTTGCTTCCTTTGTTGGTTACTTTCTTCCAATCATCCTTGCATCCTGCCTTTTGCTTTTACTTTCCAGTAAGAGTGATATGGACATATTGCATAACAAACCTTTCCAAAGCCAATGGTTCTGAATTTTGTTTAGCTAGTTGGTTTTCTCAGTTTTCATTAGCTACCATCGAGAAAACTGTAATGGAAGAACTGCTTCTGCTCCTGTTGCCCACACAGGTCTCCCACTACAATATAGGGACACTTGAATTTTCATAAATCAGCATCAATGTGCCATATGAATATGGATATGCTCTCTTAAATGATATATGACACTGGAAGCGTCCGATCTTGTATGTACTACTTATATTTTATAAAATAAACTCCTTATGTAAAGACTACTCACGCCCTTGTGCAATGTCAGCGCTTTATAATATCACAATAATAAATTGAAAAACTAAACTGTCTTGAGAATGCTTCTTTGCTGACAGTCATCAAGACTGATTACACTTTTGCTATTGGCACCCCTGTATCCTCATACAATAGTTTCTTCATAGTGGTAGGGCAAAACTAAAAACTAACAAGCATTGACAAAGCCAATAGGGCTGGACTTGTCAAGCCTGCACTATTTTTGCCAATATGAAACTGCTATTAAAAGTAATAAAAATAAAAATGCCGCTGTTTGAATGCAGCATGTACGTGTTAAAAAATAAAAGTGACCCATATATGTGAAAATAAAAATGAAATTAAATGGAAGCACAGGTTGGCCCACTGGCCCTGGCAATTATGTAGACTACGCTTTAGGTGTTTGTACACAAGTAACATGCTATCATTGGTAATAATGGAGAGCCAATGGCTGAAATGGGCTGCCCCATGCTGCATGCTTTAGTGGTGGAAGCAAAAAGTGAATGACACCTGAACAGAACCATGTATTAAGAGGGAGACAGAAACCTCCTGTACGTATACATATATGCATGTTTTTTATGAATTGTTTTGAAAAACACAAAGGTAGTGAGATATCCAAAGCTTTCTGTAGGCCAGACCTAAAAAAGGAAGAGGCAGACTCCGTAGAGCAGTCATACTGTAACAATAAACTGGGCTAGGGAACTATTACATTATAAGCTCATACAACATGCAGGGAAATTATCCTAGGTGCATGTTCAGGGCCGGACTGGGAACCAAAACAATCCCCTGGCAAAGTGCTCGATCGGCCCCCCAAGGGGTTGGGGGGTGGCCGAGCTGTTTACCCTGGACCGATTTGCAAAAACATGCCTGTAACAAAAACGCCCCCCAGGGGCCCAAAACCGGCCCCCACCCTGGCGGCCCACCGGGGAAATGCCCGGTGCCCGCTACAGCCAGTCCGGCCCCCTGCATGTTGAGACCTGAGGGTATCTTCACCTACATTGTATGGATATGTCCTTTTAATTTTGATTTCTCTCTCTTACTTTCTTGCTTTCCATCTCACTTGTTCATGCTTATGACTGATCCTAAGCTATAAAAATGCCAAATAATTACAGCAACAATAGTATATCTCAAATCCCTCACACATTCTTTGGGTGTCCTTCTTCATGTCTCCTGTAAATTGCTCTGTATTTATTGTCACACTGCCTTCCCCATTCTATGTTGATGTCTTCCAGATGCACACTCTGGCCCAGATAAACAAACATTTTGCACTGGGTTTGCATCACAAACATGGCGCAAAGCTGCACAAAATGTTTTTGGGAATTTGCTTTGCAACACAAAACTGATTTTGCACTAGAACGTTGCCTGAAAGTACCTATGGTTATTTATGCCAAACTCTACTACTAACAATAGTAGTCAGGGTTTTGCACCCAAAAATAACACCATTGAAAAGGAGGATTTAAAAAGGAGGAATGCTTTTATTTCTCCACATTTTTGCCACTTTGCATGTGTGCTTTACCATATAGCACACATCAGAAGTGGAAATAGTTTTTAAGGTTGTCTAGGAATAGCATTTTGTCCTGGAAGGGCACTCTACCAGTGCAAAATCTATCCTAGACTCACGCAGACAACTTTGAACCATGCAAAAGTGCATGCGTAGTGCTTGGCGGACTAATAGTGCAACAATGCTAGTAGGAGAGCAGGATAATAGCATATCTTTGTAGATATGGTGCTTTCCTGCTTTCTCCCTCTCACACTACACCTCTTTCTCTCACCCATTTATTCAACCAGTCCAACTTTCCATTTGACCCTTTGTGCCAAACCTGTCACCTCTCAACATGCTAAAGTCCTGGGGGCAGATTTACGAGGACTGGTGCATCCCTGCACATCAGCAAGGATGAACCAGTAAAGATGCGTCACGCAGGAATACCCTTGTGCCACCACGGATGCGTCACATTTACAATGCGACGCACCATGGCATACGGATGGTAAACAACCTTTACAATGAAACTTTTACAACGCACTACCATTACAACGCGGTCATTACAACGCACACCATTACAACGCATTGCGCTGGGGGGCGCTCAAGGATAGGGAATAGATTCATTTACTATCCAATAACCTTCCCTAGTGTCCACGGGGACTGGAGTTGGAATAGTAAATTAAACTATTCACTATCCAACACCCAAAAGCACTATGCTTTGTAATGGATTGCGATGTAAAAACCCCATTGTAAAGGCAGGCGTTGTAATAGCCTGCGTTGTAACGTCATACATCCCATACGGATAGCCAGATGTGTGTCGCATCTTCTGGCGTAAGGCCAGCACATTGCTGGAGTCATGTCGCAAGCGCAACCCAACTCCAGCAATGCTCCGCGGTGCCCTATTCCTAACATGCTGCGTCAATCCTTACGCCTGCTTCAAGCAGGCGCAGGGTTGTGATGCAGCATGGACATAAAAGTTACTCCGTGAAATCTTGTAGTTTTCACTGCATCATTTTTACGGGGCTTCCTTGCGACGGAACGCCCACCCTGCATACATTATAACTGACACAGGTATAATGTAGCGCAGGGCTTTACAATGTAATGCATCTCACTAGATGCGTCACATTGTAAATCTGTCGCATGGAGGCGCATTGTTTACGACGACGCTGCGTCACAGAAGTGAAGCAACGGTGCCGTCAACATGTCACAAGGGGCTTCTAAATCTGCCCCCTGCAGGTTCCTGCTTTGGTTGGCCAGAAGAAGTGCTAAAATACACAAACATGATTGGCAGGGCTGGTTCAGGCAGCGGAATACAGATTTCGGGACCACCAATATCAATGATGGTTAATAGATGATCACCTAGTTTACCGGATAATTTAAAATTTTAAAATTGCTCCTCAATGTTTTGTACTTTCTCCTGCCAATCAAGTCTTTTAACATTTCCACAAATCAGCGATCACAATTGTGCACCACTGACACTGAAATAGCAAGAATCAGAATGAAAGGAAAGAAACAGAATAGTGCAGATGTGTCTTTCACCTGAAATTAGCACATGGTCAACATGTGAAAAATCTTTTAGTCTGAATCATGTCTTAAGAATTAAATAATTATGAAAAATGATGACTTCAAATGTAAAACGCAACCAAGTAGATGTTCAAACAGCCCCTACTTTAATTCTAGGTAAAATACAGCAAATCCAAAACACTGCTACAAGTGTCCTCCGCTTCCACCCCAGAGAGCCAAAGGCACCCGCCCAGCAAGCCCTGCACTGGCTTCCTGTTGCTTGATGGGCAATGTTCAAGGCACTTTTCATCATCCACTAAGCCTTCCAAGGAAAAGGACCACTATCCTACAAATTAAATTCAAGCAATACAAATGCAATAAAGCACGGATTGTCATATCACTTTGGTATTCAAAATCCATGGGAGAACCACTCTCTCAGTACAAGCCGCCAACCTCTGAAACTCCCTACCAACCAAGATTCAAAGCATCCAGTAGCACTAACAGTTCAAAAGAGAGTGGAAAACATGGCTTTTTCCAAGATAACTACATCACCCCATGACCCTAGGATAGAACATGGAACAATAATCTCTCCTTCAAGTGCAATCTACAGTGCATAGATATTCATACGCCCAACCAACAGATTATCCTCATGTTCATAAACAAACAACTTTAATGTATAGACAGGCTACAAAGGGCTTGCATGTGTCTTGCCCGGGTATTAAATAGTAATGTATAAACTCATACGTAACCAGCTTGCCTTCACTAATACTGATACTATAACACTCAGCAGTCGTGTATCCGTTTATGCAAATCATGACTTTCACCCAGTACTGCACCAGCCACTGCAACAAACCACCCATTATCATTTGAACAGACTTGGAATAACTGAAGAGATCTGCCACATGTCATTGGCCACCACACTCTAATTTTATCCACCACTGCCGCTCCCAACTAACTACATACTATGACCAATTTTTGACTTTTCACAATTACGTGGAGTGGTGTGGCTCGCTGGTTAGAGGCGGCAGACCTGGAAGCAGAGAACGGCCCGGGACCAGGGTTCAATTCCCGACGCAGCAGGGTCGTGAACCAGGGTCAGCGGACTCGATAATTCTCGCCTTGGTGCCTACTCTAACCAGGGATCACACTCGGCAACTCTGGGCATTAGCTTGCCTCATCTCTACAACAGCCCCCCACGTTTGCCGGGGATGCCTGGTTTCACCTTGGAGATACCCAGTAGGGACCATCTCACAGGGATAGCCAGGACGGGTTCCCCAGCGGTCTACAGCGCCACGATGCCTCAGGGAGCAGTGCTCTTTACAAGACACATACATTTACATTTACATTCATTTAATGGATGATTGTAACAAAATCCATCCCAGCAGATCTCCTGACCATCTCTCCCTCCAAGCGATGCCTCCTCAGAATCGAAAACAAACAAAAATCTCAGAATAGACAACCCTGTGTGATAACCGCTTAGAATAGAGTGATCATAAGAAATAACATTAAGGGGCTTGCAGGGCTGAGCAAATCTTCCAGTTTACCAAAGCCATAAACTGTGTGCCTCTCATTCACACTGCTTCACCTATGACTCTGTTAAGCGCTGCGTCCCTTAACATGATAACAGCATTTGGTGATCATCACAAATGACATGGAAACCTTTTCCTCATAGGAACAAATCAAAGATAACACCCTTGCAATCACAAACTCTATATGGTGTAGAATTCGGTCCATGTGGGCAAGCACTTACGCAATGCACTTTGGGGTAGTAAGGTATAAGAAATTGGGTTACTACTTAAGGGGGATGAAACCCTTCTCTGGCTGCAACCACAATTCTACTCAGGGTGGAATCACAAGCAAACCCTAAATTAACCTGTGCTCAACCCTTAAGTAGCTTAGCACAGAGCAGTCAGGCTTCACTCAGTGGCAATGTGTGAAGTATTTGTGTAACACGTCAAACAGTAACTCAGTGAAAACAGACCACAAAAGACCTCCAGTTTAGAAATATAGAGTAATTTTTAATAACTAAAACAAGTCTACAATGACAAAAAATCCAGTCAGTAGAACCAAAAATATATAATTTTAAATATTTTTGGGAAAATAGTGCCAAAAAGGACAAAGCATCAACATTGTATATCTGGTCGAGCCAGACTGGGACAAAGTCACAAGTTCATGCCGAACACGATGGAGCATGGGCTGGCTACTGTACCCAGTTAGGCCCACTGAACAAAGTACCTTCAATCTTGGTTTGCAGAGCGTTGCGAGGACCCACGTCAAAGATGCATCACGCAGCCGAAGTAATGTGTCGGTTTCGAGGGGCGTTGAGTTTGCAATGTGAGGTCCTGGGTCATTGTTGAGGAACCTGTCGATGAGGGATTACGGTGCGAAGTCCGACATCCAGGATGCAATGTGCAGTCTGGTGATGTGTTGGTTCCAAGGAGCTGCAAGGCCGTGAAGCAGAGTCCGTCATTATCATCAAGGCTGCCCTTGACTAGGGATGTGAGGCCCTGTGCTGAGGTTGCGTCGCACAGCGGTGGTTCCAATGAGGCTGGGGAGATGGTGTGGGTCCTTGCGACTGGTCCAATCCATGCATTAGCAGTGATATGTCGGTTCTTCTCAGTGCCGTGGTGCGCAGTAGAGGGGATGCATTGGGTCCCCTTGATCCACAGAGGTTGGTAGAGTACCCTATGGCCACTTCCAAGTGTCCAGGACTGGGGTGACACCACTTGGCAGAGTAGACTTACAGATGGCAGAGTCCAGGTACCGGGTTCAAGGTTGTTGGAGCCTTCTGTTCCTGATGGTCTAGTCAGGAGGCCAGCCAACTAGCCCTTGGAGTCACTCCACAGTCCTTGGTTCAACAGATGCAGGTCCAGTCCTTCTAACCCTGGCAAGAGGTCAGCAGGTCAGCATAATAAGGCAGCAGTCCAGCAAGGCAGTAGTCGAGCAAGGCAGCAGTCCAGCAGAGTGACAGTCCTTCAGCAGCACAGCAATCCTTCTCCCTGGCAGATTATCCATAGGCCCAGGTGTGCACTGGAGTTGGTGTCTGAGGTCCAATATTTATACCTTGTGCCATTCCTCTGGAAGGTGAGAGAAGGTTCTGGAGGTTTCCTTTTTGAAGTCCCCAGGCTTCCAACCTTCCCTGTCCTGGCCCCAGTGTAACTACGGGAGGGGGGGATACAGCCTCTTTGTGTGGAGGCAGGAAACAGCCTATTCAAGTGTAAGTAGGGCTGTGCACAGCTCCGCCCTCCTATTCTGCCAGTGATGGCCCATCCAGATACGCCTAAACTCTATTGTGTGTGACTGTCTGGGAGGAATACCCAACTGTCAGTTACACCCAGTCATGTGACCCAGAGACAGGATACAGTCAGTACATGGCTAAGGCAGGATAAGGCCAACTTTACAGAAGTGACATTTTCAAAATTGTAATTTAAAATCCAACTTTACCATGAGAGAGGATTTTTCATTACAACGCCAAAGAGATGAAAAATTAACTGGTTACCTGTTCCCATTTGGAAGTTACAGCTTATTAAATGTAATAATGTTACTCCAATGTTATCCTATGGGAGAGATGGACCTTGCAGTAGTAAAAAACATAATTTAAGAGTTTTTCACTACCAGGATATGTAAAACTCAGAACGACGTCCTGCATTTTCAACACATTGCACCCTGCCCTGTGGGCTGTTTAGGGCCTACCGTAGGGGTGACTTTTATGAATTAAAAAGCAAGGTGTGAGCCTGGAAAGTAGATTATTTTTGCCAGGTCGAAATGGCAGTTTAAAACTGCACATACAGGCTGCAATGGTAGGCCTGGGTCAGTTTTGAAGGGCTACTTAAGTGGGAGGCACCATCCGTGCTGCAGACCCAACAGTAGCATTGAATTTACTGGCCCTGGATACCTGTAGTTCCACTTTACTAGGGCTATATATGTAAATTGAAAATGCCAATAGGCAAAAAGCTAAAGATACCATGTTTTAAAGAGTGAGCACATGCACTTTAGTATTGGTCAGAAGTGGTAAAGTGCACTAAGTCCTAAGGTCTGCAAAAACAAAATAAGCAAAAATGGAGGAGGAAGGCAAAATAATTGGGGGAAGACCACCCTAAGGCTGACGGGTCTAAAATAAGCGCTATATAAATGTTACAATATAATGCCGTGTGAGACTCAGTTAACTGGAAGAGGAGCAAAAAAGCATGATGCTCAGTTTTTTACACATCTTATTAAAACAAACATTTTGTACAACACATTGAGGGGCAATTTTTAATCTATCCGGTAAACTAGGTGATCATCCATTAACCATCATTGATATTGGTGCTACCGAAATCTGTATCCCGCTGCCTGAACCGCCACTATCAATCATGTCTGTGTATTTTAGCACTTCTTCAGGCCAACTAAGCCAAGAAACTGCAGGGCTTTAGAATGTTTGTCCATTGAAGCCCTTCCCGTTCCTGGGGCACTTGGCGTTAAAAATTCCAGAACTAACCATTCCCACTTATCAGCAGTATTGGCAACTATAGTATTCTGTAAGGGCCGGAGAAATAGCAAATGTTTTATTTCGAGAACTTTGGCAGGAGCTTTTGCAGACATTATGGGGCATATTATCAAGGGGCTTTATCTCCGCTTTTTTGGCTTTAAAAGCCAAGAAAGCGGAGATAAAATTATCTCCCTATTATCAAGCTGTCGCTAACACCAGTTAGCGACAGCTAATAGGAGATAGTGACCATCTTGGGCCCCGCTTTGCATGTCAGTGATATTTATCACTAATGACATGCAAAGTGGGCGTGCCAAGATGTTAGCGACTGAAAACAGTCGCTAACATCGCTATCTCCTATTACCAACTTTTGGAGATATTCGCGCTAAGCGCGAATACCTCCAAAAGCTAACACCTGCCCTGAGCAGTTCTTAGCCATGTTAACCAATGGGAGGTGGATAACATGGCTAAGAGCATTTGCTCGATAATGCATGAATATCGCTGACTTTTCAGCGATATTCATGCATTGCGGCCGTTTTTTATCGCATTTGCGATAAACCTTGCTAATAGCAAGGTTTATCTGCGATAAAAATCGCCGATGTGCGGCGATAATTTTTGTCTCTAAACAAGTTAGAGACAAAAATTATCTCTATGGTTGGTAATATGCCCCTTTGTTTTATATGGAAAATGTATTTTGCCTGTATCCTACATGAAAATTGCACACAAGGGCATACCTCACACACAAACGTCATGGAAGATACAAGCAGGAGACTTGTGTGAGCAGAAAATGTCTCTTTGCTGCGGTTTCACAGTCCTCTTGTAACATTTTCTGTACAAGCCAGCCCCTCTTTGGGGTAAAAACTAAGTGAAAAATCGCACCTCCATAATGTAAGAAAACAATGAAAATGCGAAATGCTCTGATCTCATGAAATTATGTCTGCATAACAAAATTGTCCCATGACCTAGTATTCTGCTGATCGCAGCAATACAGGGACTGATAGCAGTAACTTTCTTTTTTTTTTGGCAGAGTTTTATATAGCGCAAACTAGACCCGAACCGAATCAGGTATCAGAGCGCTTTACATAGCACCAGTTACGTTACATGAGGACACACTTTCATTTTAGGCACGGGGAGATTAAGTGATTTGCCCAGAATCACAGGAGGTTTTTGGCGTCGTTACCAAGACTCAAACCCAGATCCCCAGGTCCGAGGTCGAGCGCCTTAGCCGTTAGGCCAACCCCTCTCTCCTCTCTGTTGTGGGTTTGAAGACTCTGATGGCCATGTCCACTTCTAGGATGAAGCAATGCTAGAATGCTATCTATGGTGCCAACAGGAAGATTGAAATACTATCACCAGTGAGCAAATGCTCCCTCCTTTCCAGCTTAAAGAGGGAGGAAAATGGCAGTTTGAATGAGTTGTCAAAAATTCTTCTGTAAGCACGCTAATACCAAAGATTTTTTTAAGTTCATAACTGTCTGTCAATTATTGGGACAATTAATATTGAGTATTAATGTTTTCTAGGATGGATCTAATATGCAAATCTTGAATGAATAATATTGTAGTTTCAAAAAGTTTAATATGACTTACAGAAGTGTGTTTATTAACCAATTTTAGTTGTGCCACATTTTCACAAACTCGCAATCATAGTTAACACGGATGCTGTTCTGATGCTATTCATCTCACTCCTGCTCATTCCCCCTCCCACCTTGTCCCCCTGCGCAATAGAGCAAACGGTTGAAATGGAGATCTCTCACCAGAAATGACACCTCTGACAGGGCAGCCTTCAAGAACTCCTCAAGAGCTCCCAAAGCCTGCTTAGGGCAACAAAGAAGACAGCACTAGCTGAATACATCAAAACCAGTGGCAATAATACCAAGGAACCTTTCAACATTGTTAAGGAATTCTCCAACCTGGCTGCCAGCGAAAACAACATCACACCCTCACAGGAGTGGTGTGACAACCTCGGCAACTTCTTCAATGACAATATCACAACCTTATACAGAAACTTAAGCCCCACCTATGGATGCCCTCGACAGATACATCACCACTGCAATGTATACGAACCACAGACTGGCCACCTGGAACCTCTCCACCCAGGAACACCACCTCCATCAGGAAATCCATCTACTCTGTAGCTCCCACAGACCGATGCCTGCACCACATCTCACTTCAAAACCAAAGGATCAGCCAGGAACTCACCACCCTGCTCAACACCTCTATCACCACTGCAACATTTCCCAATGCCTTTAAACACGCCAAAGTCATACCACTTCTCAAAATACCCTCCGCCGACCCCAGCAAAATCATAAACTACCAGCCAATCTCCCTGCTCCCATTCCCAGTGAAGGTACTGAAAAAGACCGTCATCAAGCAACTCATGACACACCTGGAGCAGAACCAGCTACTTGACACTTCTCAATCTGGGTTCTGCAACAATCAGAGCACGAAAAATTCCCTAATCGGAGCCACCAACAACATCCAAACCCTCCTTGACCGAGGAGAAGCAGCAGCTCTAATCTTCCTCAACCTCTCGGCAGACTTCAACACCGTATCCCACCACACGCTGATCGAAAGACTCCACCACATCAGTGTCCAAAGGGACACCCTCAGATGGATCATTTCCTTCCTCATCGGAAAAACCCAGAGGATCTACATCCCACCTTTCACCTCGGAACCTAAGGATCCCACCAGTAGTGTCTGCAAGGGCTCATACCACAGCCCAAAACTCTTCAACTCATATATGACTCCATTGCCCAACATCGTCAGATCTCACGGTCGCAACATAATTTCCTATGCAGACAACACCCAACTCATTCTCTCACTCACCGACGAACCTACCAGAACCAACTTCCACAGATGCATGACAAGCTTCGCCGACTGGATGAAGAACTTCCTGCAGCTGAATACAGACAAGATGGAAGTTCTGATCTTCAGCAACAACAGCAACACATGGAACGATTCCTGGTGGCCATCAGACCTAGGACCCGCACCTACTCCCTCCGACCATGCCAGAAACCTCGGAATCATCATTGATAGCAAGCTCACCATGAAATCACAGATCAACGCCGTCTCCACCGCCTGCTTCCTCACTCTGCGTATCCTATGTATGATCTTCAATTGGCCTCCCCTACACACAAGATGCACCTTGACACAGGCCCTCATCACCAGTCAAACGGACTATGGCAACTCCCACTACGTAGGAATCGTCGCACACCTCCTACAGAAACTTCAGACCATACAGAACGCCTCAGCCAGATTATTCTTTGGCCTACCCAAACGAACCCACATCACTCCCCATGACAGGCAACTCCACTGGCTCCCTGTACAAGAGAGATGCTAATTGAAGCTGCTGACCCACACACACAAGGCTCTACACAACCAAGGACCCTCCTACATTAATATCTGCCTGAACTTCCACCAACCGCCGAGAAGACTACACTTCGCCTCCCTTTCTCTTGCCCATACTTACTGCATCTACCGAAGCAAAATTGGAGGATGCTTCATCTACCACATCGCAGCAGAGACTTGGAACAGCGTTCCCAAGCAACTTCGGACCACCACCTCACTTCTGGAATTTTTAATGGCCCTCAAGACCTGGCTGTTCGAATAAGTCTCCGAGACATGCAATCGCCTGGATACCCTGTCCATTATTTGTTACTTATAATCATGCCACGATGAGACTGCGCTTTCTCTAATTTGTTGTGGAAGAATTTTGTATAACAACCCCTTGGTTTTGGGGGTGAACCAGATGACTTTCCTGTTCTACTAGGCACTCTGTCCATTTAATTTCACATATTACTTTCCTGTCATATTAAAGACTCTGCCCAACTTTTTGTGATTTGCTGATGATTTGGGACTTAGAATATTTCTGACCACTTTACACTTTGCAATTGAGCCTTAATGTCATTCACTTATTTCTATACTGCCTGATTTTTAGATTTTACAATCAAACCCTTTAACTTTTCTCGTGATCTAGAAGTCTATTATGGAGTGATCCTAGCTATTTGTTTGCTACTCTGCTAAACTAATGTTAGGTCTGATGTTGGGGAGGGTGCCTTTTAGCACAATCTCAACCCCTGAGCAGAACCAGCTGAGGTAAATGTTGTCGTAATTTAAATTTTGGGTGTCCTGAATTTGGGGTACAGGTTCGGCTCCCACACTAACAACACCGACGCACTCCGAGTGAAAGAGTAGGATGTTTCTAATGCACCTGCAGCTTTGATACCCCAATATCCCCAGAAAACATTATTAACATTTAGGACCAGACTGTCTCTTAAGCAAATAAAGCTTCTATCATGTCGGGGAAGGAGAGAGGCAAACGCAGTAGTTCCAGGGATGGCCAACTGACTCAATCAGTTGTCCTGTGAATAGAGGTGGCAGAATCTTAGAGCTTATACATTGGAGGAGAGATGGACAGTGGGAGAGAGAAGGAGCAATGGAAATTCATAAAGGGTAAAAAAAACACAAGAACTTAAAGTGCATGGCTTCCATGGGAGGCAGGAGTTTTTTTTATAATAAGGAGCGTTGGCATGGAGATTTCTCCAAGTGTGACTAGCAAGTAGAAGAAGAAATCAAAATTTGAGTCAGACAAGCCATATTAGCATGTGAAGTGTACATGGGCTTGGGGTACGCTTACTTGCAGGAGTTCTATTCTTCGCGTCTCTGAAATGTACCCTCGTCTTTGAAGGCTATCAAGGAACAGGAGAAATTCTCCCAGTGTTTTGCTGGAACAAACCAAAATGATACACTCCAAAATGCACGTTTAACATTGTCTTTTTCAACACGACTGCTTTTAGAAAACAAGTTGTGTTGCACAGATGTGTTCTTAAAATATATCTGACCCACATGGTGAACAGCAGGATGCTGTATGCAAGCTGTTGGAAGGTCAATGTTTGTTTGCAAACCAAATAGAGGTTAAATGCTCCATTAGGTGAGTCAAAGGGGAGTTGTTTAGGTATCTTGCACTCTCTTTACAAATGTATAAGTAATGTGTTCTGCATTGTGTTTACATAGTGCTGTAGGCCACTCTTCCATCGAGGTCAAGGGTAAAGCTTTTGATTATAAAAGTTTGTGCATGATTTATATATTCTACATAAAGCCCCAAAGTGAACTTGCATTCCCTCTTTATTAGGCCTTTTCAAATTCTCCAGGGATACAAGCAAATTTTCCTTCGATACCACAGGCTTGTTCCTGTGCTAGCAATTATAACTAAATGTTCAGTATTACTAGATTGCATGTGATGTCTGCCCGATTGATTATGCCTAATTAGGTAGCATCCATAGGACTCTTAGGCAAATCAACACTCTGGTCCCAACTTACGAGTTTGAGAATCCCTTCCAAAACGTTATTGCTATGACCAAGGATCATTCCACTCTTTTTCTTTATCCTTCCCACCAGGGCCTGGTACTTTAAACCTTCCATAATGTCATTTCTATGACCAGGGATCAGACCTCTTTTTTTCTTTATCCTCCCACCACTGCCTTGTACTTTAAAATTGTAGGTGGAGCTTCGGTCAGGAAATCAGCAGGAGCCGGGATTGTACATGTTTCTTGATATCCATGTGCTGACACCACTCAAATCATGGAGCCCCTCTTGGTCCAGCATGTGTTCCCATAAGAGAAAAGAGCACAATTTGACATAGTGATGGATGGGACATCCATGCTTTCAAAGTGTGCACAGAGCTCTGGATTGGAGCTGCTTTATCACAATGCTGTTCACCACTGTAAAAAGTAGTCCCCTGTATGCTCTTCAGTAGGAGGCACTGTTTGCATAAAGTGGCCAATACTGAGTACTTTTAAAGGTGTGGATGGACCAAACATGTGGTTTGCATTACTTTTTATGTAATTAAGTATTCTTCATTGGATGACGGATAGTGAATAAGCACCCATATCCAGTGCGTGAAAGCACCAAAGAAAATGTATTAGAGCAACAAATTAAGATTTCACGACTACATCTCTTGATAAAAGGCAGGCACCCTGATGGCAGCCAAGGGGTGAACAATCCACTGCCAAGACTAACATGAACAAAACCTCAGGGCACACAGAAGCAGTAACTCAGAGAGGAGGAGGCCTTTAGCATGCATTTAGTCGTGCAGTCAGTCACATGCAGGTTTACGTTTTTTATTGTTCTGCTTATGGCTGTGACAGTTTGATTATATGTTTCCCAAGACCATTATCACCCAGGACACTAGCCATTTTTCTAAGTTTAAAGAGAAAAAGTTCATTGAGCAGAAGAAAATAATTTTGAGTGTAATCTTATACATATCCATAAAACAGATGATGACTTGAAACCACATTGTACCCAGATATGCTTTGAGTATAAGAAATTGAAAGTGAGAAAATGTTAGAAAGGAAAGAGAGAAGGGGGAAACAAATAATATCTTAGAACTATAGTACTGTTTATATTCAATGGATAAAAGAATACTTATTAAGCTAAGATACTTAAATATGTTATGTTATGTTATGTTATCAATTGTTTTGTAGCGCGCTCTATTACTCACGAGTATCCTGGCGCGGAGCGTAAAGTGGAGTGCGGTGAGCAGAGAGGGGGACCAATGAAAAAGAAAATTTTAGTCAGTAACATTAAACAGATGAGTTTTTAACCCTTTCTTAAAACATGAGATGGTGTGGGCCGCCCGCAGGTGGAAAGGGAGTGCATTCCAAGCTCTGGCAGCAATAACCGAGATGGAATGGCCACCCAGCCTGGAAAGCTTAAATCTGGGCCATCATGCACTGGTTAGCCAATCGAAGACAGCGATTAGGGGCATAAAGAGAAAAGCGTTTTCTCAGATAAAGTGGCCCAAGCTGGTGAACCGCTCGAAAGGAAAGGACCAAAGCTTTAAAGGTGATACGCTGTGCCACCGGAAGCCAATGTAAGCTCCGCAAGTGGAGGTGAGCGCTGGATCTCCTAGGCAGATTAAACATGAGTCTAACAACCACGTTCTGAATTACCTAGAGCCGTTTGATCAAATAGGCAGGCAGGCCACAGAACAGGGCATTGGCATAATCCAGCCTAGAGAGAATGAGGGCACGCGCCACAGTCTCTTTGGCCTCTCTTGGCAGGAGAGGAAAGAATCTGCGCAGGGCTTTAAGAGTTACAAAGCAGGCCCCAGTAAGTCTTTTAATATGATCTTTAAATTTCAGGTCATGTCCGAACCAAACCCCCAAGTTCTTAGCTGGACCTCCCATAGATTTAGGGCAGGGAATGTCAGGAGGCCACAAGAGATTTTTAAAGTTGTCTGGCAAGGAGCCATAGAAGAGGACCTCAGACTTATCTTCATTGCACTTTAATTGAGCAAGTGCTAACCACCGAAAAACAGAAGAAAGGCAATGCTGAATAACCGATGAGTCCAAATTGTCCCTCGGCCAGGTGAACAAGAGTTGGGTGTCATCAGCGTAGGCCATAATTTTTGCACCCAAATGTTCAGCCAGATAGATCAGTGGAGTCAAATAAACATTAAAAAGAAGGGGACTGAGAGTAGACCCTTGCGGGACTCCAGTTGTGAGTTTTCTAGGGCAGGCGGCGTACGGTGGCAACCACACTTGTTGTGTCCTGTCTTCAAGAAAGGACGACAGCCAATCCAAAGCAGTTCCGGTAATGCCGATAGCAGACAGCCTGGCAAGGAGAATCCCGTGGGGCACCGTATCGAAGGCGGCAGAGAGGTCCAATAAAATCAGGACCGCTCTGCTGTCTCCATCAAGGCACACTCGGATCGCTTCAGAGATCTCCACCAGGGCAGTCTCTGTACTATAGGCTGCCCGAAACCTTGATTGAGCAGGGTGCAGGGCGTGAGATGACTCAACAAAGTAGTCCAGTTAGCGAAAAAACACTTTTTTGCAAACTTTAGCCAAAGCCGGAAGCAGAGATATAGGCCTGTAACTTCGGGGGGCAGCCGGATCAAACCTGGCCTTTTTTAGAAGCAGCAATAACTTGGCCTGCTTCTAGTATATTATATATAAGCTTGAAATGACATTTAAGAAAAAAAAACATTGGAACATTTAAGGGGGTCAGCTCTCTTCTTCAATTAACAGTTGGTGTATGTTATGTTTTTATGAAGAACAATTGAGGCAAACAGTAATGGGTGACCAGAGAACATCTCTTTGTATAGCAAGAGTAATAGGATTTGCATAAGATCTATCCAGTCTATGATTATAAGGTGTGTATCACTTACAACGCAACTTTTACGTCGTAATGCTGTTACAACGCAGCTATTACAACGCAGGATCCATTACAACGCATGGCATTACAACGCATGGCATTACATCGCAGATGCTATTACAACGCATACCATTACATCGTAAGTATTGGTAAGTATATAATTTATTTTAATTTTATTTAATATTATATAAATGATTTAATTAATATTAATTATAAATAAAAATAAATAAACATATTTATTTATGTTTTTAAATATTATAAATTAAATTTATTATTTTAAGTAATTTTTTAAATAAATATGAGTATAGGAGTATATGTATAGGTGTTTGGGGGTACAGGGTGTTTTTAGGTTTCAGGGTAGGGTTTGGGTTTTGGGGTACAGGGGTGTTTTTAGGTTTCAGGGTAGGGTTTGGGTTTTGGGGTACAGGGGTGTTTTTAGGTTTCAGGGTAGGGTGGTAGGGTTTGTGTTTTGGGGTACAGGGGTGTTTTTAGGTTTCAGGGTAGGGTTTGGTTTTTGGGGTACAGGGGTGTTTTTAGGTTTCAGGGCAGGGTTTGGTTTTTGGGGTACAGGGGTGTTTTTAGGTTTCAGGGCAGGGTTTGGGTTTTGGGGTACAGGGGTGTTTTTAGGTTTCAGGGCAGGGTTTGGGTTTTGGGGTACAGGGGTGTTTTTAGGTTTCAGGGCAGGGTTTGGGTTTTGGGGTACAGGGGTGTTTTTAGTTTTCAGGGCAGGGTTTGGGTTTTGGGGTACAGGGGTGTTTTTAGGTTTCAGGGCAGGGTTTGGGTTTTGGGGTACAGGGGTGTTTTTAGGTTTCAGGGCAGGGTTTGGGTTTTGGGGTACAGGGGTGTTTTTAGGTTTTAGGGCAGGGTTTGGGTTTTGGGGTACAGGGGTGTTTTTAGGTTTTAGGGCAGGGTTTGGCTTTAGGGATAATTAAATTATATTTACCATTTTAAAATTAATTGAAATATATTTAATAAATTAAATTAATTATTTTACATTAATTACATTTTTTAATTAAATTAATTAAATTAAATAATTTAATATTATTAATTTAATTTAATTTCATTATAAAAATATGTACATTCAACTAATTAAATTTTTTAATTAAATAAAATTAATTAAAATTTTTATTATATTTACATTTATTAAATAGATATTATTTTATTAAATTAAATTAATGACAATTTTTAAATGTCTTTTAATTAAATTATTTTAAAAAATTTAATTACAATAAACTAAATAACATTTTTAAAAAAAAGTCAACTTACCTATACTTACGATGTAATGCCATGCGTTGTAATAGCATCTGCGATGTAATGCCATGCATTGTAATGACATCCGTTGTAATGGATCCCGCGTTGTAAAATCTGCGTTGTAACGGAATGCGTTGTAATACAACGCGTTGTACTGACACCAATCCGATTATAACACACTGTCAGCTTGGTGTCTGCAAACAATGAGTATATAGGCACTATAACTTGGTTATAGAGTAATCGTTTTTTATTTGCCAGATGATGTTTGTACAGCTTTAGTCTCTAGAGTAAATATCCTTTTTCCTTTCTCGACTATCCAGATCCTATGTTAAGAGTCCTCCCGCCGGTAGCCTCTGTAAAAAGGAGAACAATGCAAGTAATTCATTTATTTCATTCTGGTTTGTAGCCTTCACCAGTTTATAAAACCAGGAGTGCAGGGGGGTTGGGGAATTAGTGCTCAAAACACACACATGCTCAACACTGCTTATTTGGAAGGAGAACGTCCTTTCCTTTGTCCTTTTAAGCAAGCGTCCTGGGTGGTTGTGGTCGCGGTTTACTCCCCTTTCGGGGCTTTAGTGGTGCCCCGTATCATTCCCTCCCTTCATCCCCAAAACTAGAGTCTTGCATGCACCTGCATTAGCCACACACCTCCAGGAGCGTAGGAGGGACCGGTAGCATGCTGGCAGGTCACTCCGTTTTCCAGAATACTCAACTTGCTTCTCTAGGTTCAGGTTCATGGATCATCCCTGGAATGCCCCTGCCACCTTTTCCTCCTGCAGCATTTTGGCGTCTTCTAGGAGCTCCTTGGGGAGCATCTCTCCTCATTGTTTCTCTCCTGCTGATTGCATATCTTCTGGGTTGCTGCGCATAGTCATGTACAAGTCCCTCCTCTTAGGCGAAGGGTTGAGTCCTTCCCCCTCAGCATCCGTGTAATATGACTTAAATTCACATTATGCTTTATGGCCTGTGTTAGGAATTCAATGAACATTGTTTGGTGTATGATCAGTGGGAGAGAGCCAGGGCAGAGACTCATGCAAGACCTACTCAATGTCACACACACACACACACTATCCCACCATGCTTGAAAAAGAAACATCAGATAAATGTTTACAATTTTAGATATTTTTTTAAAAGCAACAGCCAATAAAAGGACAATAATTTTAACATTTAGTGAAGAACTGGTCCATTCATCTACTAAATTTTCCCAAAAATATTGGAATTTGAAAAAGATGAATGTGTGAAAGATGTCATTGACATGTTTCCACACTTTAACCGAAAAATTGACAAACAAGGGGCACTCAAACAGCTTGTTAAAGTAGTAATGGAGTAGTTTGGCATTACCAACAAGTAGAGGAGATTGCAGGGTTCATGGGGTGTTAATAAAAAGTATGTAATATATAAAAAATAAATAATGTTTGAGTAGTGTTTGCAGCACAGGATGATCTACTGATTTTAATCCAAATTGTATTCCATCATTGTAGAGACCAAGAACACAGAAACTCTTTCTCATTGAAGTTCAATTTTAAGTTTATTTCCAGAACTAGTTGATGAATGAAGAGCCCTGTAAATAGCAGATGCAGGTGAGGAAATAAGTTGTAACAAGTGGGAAGTGGGGCTATCAGATATGACGTCAGAGTAAAGGGTCGATAAGGCTTTCAAAATGGAATTAATATAGCCTTATTGCCAGCCGTAGCGGGCTATTCCGGCTATTAAAGGCCCGCTCAAGCTCTTCGGCTCAGGCCTTTAACAAGGGAGCGGGACTTTAATAGCCGGTATAGCCCAGCTACGAAGGGCTTTAAGGCTATTAGAACATTCTGCCACTAGAGGGCAGAATGTTCTAACAAATTAAACAAAGGCCTTTCGGAGCCCGAGGGAATTGAAATCCCCTCGGGGTCTGAGATGCTTTTGTTTAAACAACATTGCAATGTTGCTCTGCAGACCTTTACTGGCCCGTAGAAGCTCGGAGCACTCCATTGTCTGCATTGGAGTGCTCCACATTCCAATGTTCTAATGAGACTTACTAACTTTGTGTCAAAGGAGCTTGGGAGATTAAACAAAGACCATGTCTGTTGAAATGAGAAAAGGGTATTCTTATATAAAAGCTGTTTCACCTATAAGAAACCTCTGTCTTGCCACGTCTTCCAAAAACAGATCTACCAATCCTAATCAGTTTGTTGTGAAGATTGTAAGAATGCATCCTTTGTCAAAAAAAATAATCTGTATGTGTTCTTAAAAATGGGAATGCACAAGGAAATAGGTTTCTGTGTAAAGGAAAGAATTCTGGAAAAAGTAAGATAAGAGACCAGAGAGTTCAATGTCTGTTAATATAGGAGGTTTAGTATTTTCTGCAAGAAGGAAAAATATGGACTGTTTCAAACATAAAGCAAAATAATAGGAAAGAAAATTGGGGAAATTAACCTCACCAGTTTTTTTAGTGTATTGTAATTTGGGGATGACATTCAATAGTTTTTATTGTGCAATTGAAATTTAGATAAAATTGCATAAGTTTCTTAAAATAAGTTGAAGGAATTTGTTCATGAATATTGGAGACAGTGTATTGAATGAGAGTAACTAGCATGATCTTAATTGAATCTATCTACCCCATCAAGAAAAGTACACTGGATTCCATTCAGGAGTCAGAGTGACCAATTTTGCTATTTATTTAATACTGTTCATAAACCACAGTCTTAAGTATCACGTTTTTTGTGGGACCCATGCAAAATTGGTACAGACAAAATCATGTTTGAACTACAATTTATTAAGGGGGAGAATTTTGTATTTATCTGAATTAAGCTTGTAGCCCGATACTGCAGCAAATTGTTCTACTTCAGTTAAATATGGAGATAAAGGGGTAACTGTTTTCAATAAAGGTAAGAGAATGTTATCAGCATATACAGCCATTTGTACCATATTGGCTGTAGCTTAAAATCCTTGAATGGTGGGATTCAGTTGAATTTTTAGTCTTAAGGACTTCAAGGTCAGAATGAAAAGTAAGGGAGACAATGGGCAACCCTGACGAACACTTCTATGTAAGGAAACTTAGAAGGATTGTAAACCGTTGACAAAAATAGACACACTTGCAGAGGAATAAAGAAGAGAAACCAAGGTCTAAAATGTTGGACTAAAACCAAACCATTATAGAATGTAAAAATGAAATCCCATTCCCAATCCAATTTATGAAAAGCCTTCTCTGCATCAAGAGTAATAGTGGATAAAGAATGTTTATAAAAGTTAGATTTGCTTAAAACATAAAATAGAAGACAAGTGTTGTCAGGTATCAGTCTGCTATTCACAAACCCTCATTGTTCGCTTCCTACAAATTTTGGTAAGAGAGGATCTCGCCCAAGAGCAATACATTTTGCAAGAATCTTATAATCTAGATTTACTAAAAAAAAGCATCCTATAATTTTTAAATATGTTGGGATCTTTGCCTTCCTTTGGCATCAGACAAATTAAAGCGTCTGAAAATCTTCCTTCCACTGTATTGTTTTAAGAAAGAAATTAGGAGAACTGGAGCAAGCGAGGTACCAAAAGATGCGAAAAATAACAAGAGAATTCAGTTGTAAATCCATCTGGGCCAGAAGCCTTCCAAGATTTAATTGATTTCATAGTATAAAAGATTTCTTGAGACAAAATATCATCTTCCAAAGGGGAGGATTCAGGAGTGGCTTCATGTTGCTTATGAATAGGAGTTAAATATTGTTGAATGGAATCAGAATTGGGAATTGTTTCAGGAGTACATAGATGCTTATAATAATTTTTACATTCCACTAAACTGCCTTCATCTTTAACAATGTTGTATACAAAGGGGGGTAGCCCATATATACTACCTGACCTGGGTTAGGCAAATACAGGATTAAACAATGTGGTCGCAGCAGTTTAAGCAACTAAACATGCATTTACAAAAAATACACAACACAAGTAGAGATGTGGTCATTAGATCCACTTCTGAATCCTTTGTATTGTTCAAAAATATCAGGTGCAGTACAAATCAAAGCATCTAACAATATGAGTCTTACATATAATAATAATAATAATAATAATAAAACATTTCTAGAGCGCCTGGCTGCACAAACTGTGTGTCCCCGCGCTAACTGCTAACTGAAACTGTCCGAGGCCGAGAAAGGGAGGAGAAAGGGAAATTTATTGAGGGAAGAGGTGTGTTTTTAGTCTGGCTCTAAAGAGCGTTTCCGAGGGTTCCATTCGCAAATGAACTGGTAGTGCATTCCAGTACTTAGCTCCAAGGTAACGAAAGGATCTTCCTCCCATTCTGGCTCTGTGTATACGGGGCAGTTTGAATTGTGTTAATCCAGAAGATCTCAGGTTTCTAAGCGGACGATGAATTGACATCAGGTTTCTCAGATAGCTGGGACCTTTATTGTGGGCGATTTTATGGGCAAAGCAGAGGCTTTTGAACCTGATTCGTTCCCTAACCGGGAGCCAGTGAAGTTTGGAAAGGGCTGCTTTGGAGGATGTTCTTCTGGGAAGGCCTAAAACCATGCGGGCGGCAGCATTCTGTATACATTGAAGCTGATGTAACTGTTTTTGGTTAAGGCCAAGTAGGAGAACATTTCCATAGTCTAAATGGGGAGTAATGAGCGCGTGTACTATGGTTTTTCTGGCCTCCGTGGGGATAAGGTCAATGATCTTACATATGCTCATTAGAACAAGAATGCAAAAGATCCCTTTGTATATACAGTGCTCAAGGTGACATGGAAAGAAAGGAAGATGGGATAAAGTGTTCATGTGTGGGTAGGGGACAAGGAAAAGTAGTAGTGACATATATACATCAATATGATTTGCTGTATACGTTTCCATACATGATCAAAATGTTCCCATTATAAAACATAACTCTGCAGGACCCTGAATTTATCTTGTTTGGTGTCACTAGAGTTTGTATTCAGATCGTAGTCGACGTTTTGACCCCTTATTACAGGAAAAGTAGTGGTCCTTGTGGTGGGGTCTTCATCGGGACTAAGGGAGCACGTGTGGTTAAAAACGGGGGACCAAATCCGCCGTATTCGGAATGGGAGGGGCGATGGTTTTTAATGAGAGATGAGCAAAGATGATGTTCTTGGGTGAGGGCAGAGTACAAAAGGAATATGAGGTGTCAGTAAAGCTATCCTCTGATGGGCTGAGACTGACCTTTATTCTGGTGACCCCATAGGATAGGATTCAAAAGGAGCGAGCACAGGACCCACGTCTGGGCATACCCTTCCCACTTAGGGTGACAAATACAAAAAGAACAGATGATGGATGGAATGCTGAACCAATAAAACATTCACCCCCAATCAACAGATCTGGGTTAAATCCATAATTTTTTTGCACACCACGCTATTCCAGTTTAGACCCAGCCATACGCAAATCAATCTTGACCTTGCTCCTCATGAGAACAGTCCAGTCCAACTCCCAAGTCAGGTCTTCCTTGGACCAGAAACAAACATCCTAAAACCAGTTTTGGGGTATCACCCCATATCAGCCAGGCTAGCTTGAATCTGGTGGCGTAGTGAGCATGGGACCCATGTCTGGGCATACCCTTGTACTTAGGGTGACAAATGCAAAAAGAACAGATGAAGGACGGTGTGCTGAACCAATCAAAAATTCCCCCCAGTCACAGATCTGGGTAAAATCCATCATTTTTTGCGTGCGCATTCCAGTTTAGACCCAGCAATATGCAAATCAGGCTTGACCCTGCTCCTGCTTGAGGTGAGAACGGCGTGTGTGCAAAGCCTGTTCAGTCCTTGTTGCGGCCTGATTTTTGGCAATGATGCTGCCTGCACAGCGGAGGAGACCCAGGAGGCGGCATCAATGTGCTGGATGAGGTGCGGCGCTCGATGGAGGCCTGGTGTGGCCTGATAAGACTACTGCAAACCCACGAGTGCTTAGTGGGGTGCGGTCGACAACATGCGAGGGCCGGTGGAGCTCGGATGTCCACCCCATGATGCAGTAACTGGAAGTAGCAGGAAATCCTCTCTTGCCCAGCCCCCCACACCCTGGAATAAGAGGCGGTGGTGCAGGGTTTGAGTGTTCAGCTGAAGAAGCCGACTTGCGGTGAGCCCACCTATGAGGGGGCCACAGGCAGTACTTGCTTTGAGACATCCACCTTCTTGGGGCACCACTGAAACTGCAGTTGTACAGGACAAGGAGCTGGTGAGTGCTGCCAAGGTGCCAGTGGTGACTTGGTGGATTTACTTGTCAGCGACCTCAACTACTTTTAGGTAATTTTAGAGACAATAGGAAAGTATAATGAAGAATAACAATAGGCTAACTACCAAAATGATAATCTGTATGCTAAGCCGAAAATGCTCTGTAACGAAAAGATAACAGTAAGGCATGTAATGAATATCTTCAAAAAACCCTAGGAGATGTCCTGCAGGTTTTGTAGAAGAGGGTACAGCAGCAGTTCCTCCGTATGAGCGGAGAAGCACTGCCGCCCCTCCCCCACTGCAGAAAGCTGGAAAAAGAAAATAGTAATAAAAGAATTTTACTACCATTTTATTTTCCAGCTTTCTCCCAACAAAGCGGGCAGGCCAGTGCGTCATTGCAGCTGATTGACAGCAGTAACGAGTGGCCCCTTCAGTATGAATTGCACATTTCAGTTTGGCCAGCTACCTTGCTACAGCCAAACAGACATGTGCAATTCAAAATCTCCAACCCTGCTGTCTTAGACAGCTGAGTTGGAGAACAAGCACAGGGCTCTAGCGCCTTTCGGAGCGTTGAGGCCTGTAGCTGCTCGTGAAGGGAGTGCTGCGGGGCGTGGGGCGGGCGGGGGAGGAGCAGGCTGGGGGGTAGTAAGCTACGGCATATGGCCCAACAGAGGTAAGTAAAAAAAAAAAAAAAAAATGTAATTGCGAGTGCTGCATTGCCAAATGCGATGCAGTGCACGTAACGAAATTTGTTTTATTTATTTGTTTACTTACCTCCGTTCAGCCGTATTCCGTAGTTTACTACCCTCCACCCTGCTCCTCCCCCCCCTCACCGCCCCACAGTACTCCCTCCACGAGCCGCTACTAAGTGAGGTAGGATGCTCCAGCCAATCCAGACACTTTACTCATGCTGCATAAGAGCAGCATCTGCATTGTGTAAGGTAGCTGGCTTTGTGATGTCACCCTGCGCTTGGGTGAGTCTGGAGCCCAGGACTGGATAGCACTGAGGACGTGCTGCAGGATAAGGTAAGTGAAACTTAATTTTTCTTTTTTTTAATTGTTTATTGTAATGTGTTTTGATGTAATTTTGTAATGTATGTAATGGAAATATATGTAGCACCCCACCGTTTTTTAATACCACCAACAGGAACCAAGCTTCAGAACTCACAGGCACCATCTGATAATAACAGCAAACAATACACAAGAGGGGATAAAGGGACTGGATAAAGAGGGACAGTTTACTGGAGCCTGGCTCAGGGAAAGGTGCAAATGGATTTTAAAACACTCAGAACATATTAAGAATAAAGAAAAGGCATTTGTGAAAAGAAGGGCTAGATTCCAAGAAAGAGAGAATGCTGCCAGGGTAACAGAATATAGAAATAGCAGCCAGACCAGACTTAACTAAGTGGGAAAGCAAGCATAACAGAGGAAACTTGGAAAGAACAAGCATCTGGAGCAGGAGAGGGAGAAATTACAAGAACCTACGGAATACGAAATAAGAAATCTGCATACTAACAAGCTCAGAAGCAAAGGCAATGGACTAAAGCTCTTTACAGGATTTTAGAACAGAAATAGCTGTGGCATCTTAAGAGGTGCTCTTGCACCAGAAAAGGTTCAAGGACAGGATTAATAGCAACAAACGGATTCAGCAACAGAAACTGTTATAACAGCAAAAAATTGGATGCCGGAACAGAAGCCTCTATAAAAACAAAAGAGTAAATATAAATCAAAACAGCACAAAGGAATGAGTTTGTTTTAAAGCAAAAGCAGGTTCAGAGTTTGAGAGGGAAGCTGACTGCAAGAACGAAGGGCACTAAGTTCACAAAGAGTATCTATCAGGCCAAGAAAGAAGCACAGGTGAAAGCAGAGAGCCAGATGTGAGCAATTAGCCAGGTGCTGGGACTCACTGCTCCACCTGGAAAGTAAAGACTAAACAGCAACTGTAGGTATAAGAAGGGAAAAAGGGAAACCAAAAATGCAGTGTGGATCAGAGCAAAGATGGAGGAAATTCAAGAAAACACCTATGCATGTGTCAGTGATTCTGCAGAGAGAGCAGAAGCAGTGCATTGCACCCTCTACATTTAGGGCAGTTAGATGGAGGAAAACACTACATGGACTAAGATGCATAAGTATCGCATTGTGAAAACGGGACCTGAAGAGAAGAGCGAAGCAAGGTTCTCTGTGGGTTAGAGTGTGTTCAGTAGTAAGTAGGCTGAACGCAGGTCCTCACAGGGCACTAGTGTGCTCCACTTGGTGACAGCATTGTGGAATTCTTACACCATGGTTGTTAGGATGTTGCGCCTCTTAGCCTTAATACTATTTCCTGTTATCAGCATGGCATGCTCTGCCTGGTGTCAAGAAAGACTTATTAAGGAAATAATCCTAGTTTGGTGAGGAAGAGACACACATCTAGCACACATCAGACTACATGTGGCGTTCTACAGAATCTCAAACATAGCGTCCGAAAACCTATGCTTTCTTGCTTGTACTTTTCAGCTTACTCTAGTGATATATATATTTTTGCTGAATTAGAAGAGTCCAATATGAACATCAGATTTTTAGGATAACCATTTAACTTGTTACTAAGGAAATAATTCCATTTTAAATTCTTCATTTGCTGATATCCTAAATATTAGGTATGGCTCCAACCCATGTAGACAATGTTCGGGATGCCATGCAGGCCGTGCACACAATGAAGCAGGTATGTGGGAGCCAAAAAGGTAAACCAGTTGACTTCAATAAGCTTTGCTTTATGGATAATACAGCACATATCTGTGGAGAAGTGTGGATCAATGGTTAGAGTGGCAGACCATGATGCAGAGTTCTGGCCCGGGGCCAGGGGTCAATTCTTGGGGTCATTTTCCTCGGACCTGATAATTCTCGCCTTGGTGCGTGTTCTAATCATGGGTCCCACTCTGCAACTCTGGGCAATAGCTTGCTTAATCTCCACAAGGGCCCCAACAGCGCTGGGATGCCTGGCTTCACCTTGGGGGTGCCCTGGAGTGGACATTTCACAGGGAAAAGCCAGGAAGGGTTCCACAGCGGTATGCGTACAGTGCCAGGACACCCCAGTTGGGCTTTACAAGTACAAATTTCAAATTCAATTTCAATATCTAGTACATCAAAAGATTCTGCATGATCAATTTCTTCCTGGTAGCTCACTTGAGCCGTTATATTTTTAGGTCTAGCCTAAAGACAGCTTCAAGCTTTTTGTTGTCAAAGAGCTATTGTGGACAGTATCAATATTTGCACTGGGTTTTAGCTCAGCCAATTGCTTACTGTTGGTTTTCCTTATTGTCAATTTCATTTGCTTGCTTCTTGTTTGAAGTCATTCGTACCTCCCCAGGAGTATAGCTTCTTTGCCACCCTTTTAACTGGATGACTTGTAACCATTCACGGCTTACATCCAGGGAATTACTTTTTTCTTTTTCTTTCAGAAGTTCACGTGAACGGTAAATAAAAAACAAAAAAGAAAATGGCAGCTGTGTCATGATTCATGCTTGTACATGCTTGGTGACGCTGGGGCTTTTGAAGTGTTATGGCGTGTTTGTGCACATGCATGATGCTGTTCAGCATCTGCAATAGGAACTTTGTTTGTTTTTGTTGATGGTGAACAGCATAGGAAAAAATTGATGACAAAGTCAAAAGGTCTTCATTGGTAAAGCCAAATAGCGAGAACTTTTGGCTGTCAAGGCTTGCTTTGCTCTTGTCAAGTTTACTACTGAATGCCTTCGAATATATCGATAATAATTCTGTCTTGTTCATTTCCGTGTCTTTTTTTCTCCCTTGTAGGTTAAGAAAATTATGCCAGATACATTAGCTGTGATGTTACAGTATGTCATCATAAAAAGTTATTTAATGTAGTAAATTAAAAAAGTCAAGTTAAAAAAAACTTATTTGAATGGTTTGATTTTGAAGCGCAAAGCAAATGCTGCGAAATTAGGAATTACTCTGTACCTGGGGCAGCTCTCCTTTTACTGAGGCGTCTAAGTCCATGTTAAATTCTAGCTCAAGTTATCTCCTGCCTGGCAGAGTAGGAAGAACTTGTGGGAGCCCATTGATTTGTTGGGTCCATTATGCTCTGTGAATATTGCACAGAACCTTCAAGTCAAGTCGCTTGGCTACCAGAAAATCCAGCATAATGTCATGACTTTCAAGTGTGCTTGGGCTACCTGGTGTTGCACCACACGTACCTCCTTTCACTTTTATTCTCCTGTCTTTCACAGAGTGCCAAACTCTGTTATACCCCAATTCATCCAATTACATCAGCTACAAGGCTACTAATTGTGGGGATCCAGGAGTAGCAGCTGCTGTCTTCTTGTTTACCCTATGACACTGGTAGAACTACCCTTGGTCCCGTGGATGATGACGAGAACAGCAGGAGCAGGCAGCAAGGAGAGCTCTAAAAAAACATTTTTACTCTCTGAAGTATTGTTTGTCACCCCAGTAGGTCCTCGGCAGCATTTGAGACCTTTGAAGAACTACGGTCCTCCTTACGGTGACGGTCAGTCGAAACGCCGACCGTCATCGCATCAGGCAGGAGACCGTCTGACAATCAGTCGGCCGTCCCACCTGCCCTATTCAGATGAGACTGCTAACAAGGTGGTTGGAAAATGCTTTTTTCTACTGCGGCTTGTGCTGCGGCCAGATAAAGGGCTGCAGTAGAAAAAACACTTTATGCACATTCATGCACTGTGTGCCAGGCATCACGTGGTGCCTGGCACACAGTGCATGGATGTGTGAGGGGGCGTTACATGTGTCCCCGGGGCCTCTTACCAGTGGCCCGTGGGAATACAGGGCCCCCACAGTCCATTTCCTACTGCCTTTTCATGGCTGTTGGAACGCCATAAAAAGGCAGTCAGAAAGGGACATCCTTATCCCTACGGTGGTGCCTGCATGGGCACCGTCTCCATGGCAGGAATAGAATAACAACTGCCGCCCCAATGGGATCATGGATCCTGTCGGAGGTGGAAGTTTTTCCCCCCACCTCAGCGGTCAGACCACATGAATTAAAATGCAGCTGTCGGACCAATGGCCTGGATGTCAGGCGGACCATCACCGACGGCCTGTCAGTGGTAGTCCACACGACGGCCTGTAGGTGGCAGTCCACCCGACGGCCTGTCGGTGACAGTCTGCCCGACATCTAAATGGGGCCCTGAGGTCATGGCAAGACCACAACACTGTGGTGTCTTTGGAGGTCAAAGGGTAAGTGATGTCACCTTTCCGATCCCCTGCATTTTAGTGAATCTATGTTCATGATCATTTAGGCAGAACAAGAATGAAACGGGAATTAGAGACAACAAACAAGTCTCTAGGCTGCAATTATCAATGAAATCCAAGTAAACAAAGAACCCTTGTTGTCTACGGGGATAAAAACAAAAATTGAATGAAGCCTGAGCCTAAAACTGGCCTGCCAATCGACAGCGACATTTCCAAAGTTTTCCGATCATCTTGCAAATTCAGAATCAAATCATTTTTGGGAAATTAAATAAATTTACATTGTAGATACCAGCATAAAGACATCATTTAGTAAGGTACATATTACAGGACTATTTGGAAAGCGAACTTGATAATGCATACAACAAAAGAATATAAAAGAAATCGTATGAATAAAGTGCAAATGTTATATGATCAATAATCTACTGCTTCTTAACGATCAGAGAAGCATTGCAATTACAAATCTGATTATTACTTTTTTTTAACTCATCAACGAAGAAGAGGAACATACAATGTGAAGTGAATCAATGTAATTAAAAACAATGTATTGCAAGCATATTGCACAAGTTTGTATAAAAACTGTACAGGAGTTAAATCCTGCTGCATTATAACTCGCTTGTAATAGGAAATGCAGCAGTTTTACATGTGCCGCAATAAGTCCCGATTTACAGGGCTTTAAGTGGGATGAAAAAACTGGGGGGTCTCTCAAAGGGGCGTGGCCAGTGTAATTAGGGGCGTGGCTCTAAAACACTTATGGAAAATATCTGTTTAGCATAGTGTGCCGCACGAATTGTATTTTGCTGTTTCTGTCATTGCATCCAGATATGTGATACAACAAGTAACATCATACTTACAAGTAAGTACTATTGGCTTTGTCAATGGTTATTAGTTGCATAAGATAAATAAGTTGCAACTATGGCTTGTTACATATAATATTGAAAAAGCTTGCAGTTAAAGCCCTGGTGACCCTACCACAATGTTTCTGCTTTTGCGTTACAAAAAGAGAAGGGAAATCCATAAAGAAAATTACTCTTTAAAGGTGTTCCCTTCCACCACAGCGCTCACCTGGCATGACGTCATGCCAATGCCGTAACTTCTCCGCTACTGAGAAGTGAGGGCAGCGCACATCCATGTGCTTGCTGTCTCGAAACGGGTCTCTATCTGGCTGTTTTGCGCCCTCACACTTTTTTCCAGACTACAGTGACAGCAAACTGCAGTCCGGGGAAAAAACACAGACCACCTGTGCCAGGGTTCAAAACAGAGCCCGATAGAGACCCGTTTCGAGGCCCCCATAAAAAAACTGCCGGTGCTCAGACCCCTGGAGACCCGGCCCACTTAAAGCCCTGCCGATTTATATAAATCGTCTATATAGCTAATGCATTCTCTCCAAGCACACAGTCAGTGAAGACATCTACCGCATTCATGTAATGTCAGATAGGACATGAAGGGCCTCGTTGAGATTGCCCCATGATTTGTGGAAGGTAAAAAAACGAATCATTCCTAGTGTGATATTTCATGTTACATCCCCATTCCCAATTCTGCATCTCAGAATGGGGAATAACTCATGCTTTCCCCCAACTCCAGTTCGGTGCTGAAAATCTCACGATTTGTGGTATTTCCCCATGCAGGATTTACCTGCCGATTTTGGGCAAGGAAAAAGGCTGTATTTTCACAGCAGTTGTAGTCCTGATCCAGGAATCTGGATTACCGGCCCAGTTACATTGAAAGAAACAGAGGGGGAGATTCACAAACATTTTGCGCTGGGTTAGGGCCACAGGTGTGATGCTAGACAGTGCAAAATATTTATTTTACTATTTACTTTCCAGTTCAAAACTTGTTTTGCGCTGGAGAGCACCCTCAAAGTAGTGTAAAGAAGAGCGAAGCACTGCTTTGCAATACTTAGCGCCGAGGGGGCATTACATGGGTTGTACATGGGCATTCCCATGCAACCACCCATGCCTTTTGACACAAAACCATATTTACAAATATTTGTAGACATGGTTTTGCGCCAAAAGTCAACGCCCCTTCAAAGGATGCGCTAACAGGAGAATGCATGGTTTTCCGACTTTGCGTGAGTGCTGCACTGTGCAGCACGCATACAAAGTGGGAAAAGCTTTGCATTGTGTCTAGTCATAGAATTTTGTGCAGTAAGGGTACCCTTTCTGTACAAAACCTATGCTAGACTCACGCACACACCCTAGCGCTTCGGCGCTAAGGTGTGTGCATGGCGCACAGCAGCTGAAATCCGCGCTGGCGCAAGGGAAAGGGGAGAAGAGAGCCATATCTCTGAAGATATGGCGCTCTCCTGCTCCCTCCCTGTCGTGCAAAGCGGCACAGCCTCACGGGGGCAGCGCTGCATTGTGCGACTTTTTTTAAAAATCTCCCTAAAAGTAATTTTCCATTCCTACAGCAAAGTCTTTAGGCATAGGATTAGCACAGTGCTATCCATGCCGAGTTGTGAAATGGCCAAAGCCTTTTACCACTCCAGGCACAGTATTACAGCTTTGGATTGGTAAAATACCATCCAAGCCAATCTGAAATTAATAGAAGCAACCCCTGACACGTGTTTCGCTCTCATTATAGCTCTTCAGGGAAGTATAGCTTTGTTCAGACACAAGGGAGCACCCAGTGTAAGCCAAAACAAAACCCTTTTATGCATAGAGTGATGCATAAATTATACAAAAAAGGAAGCAGAGAACTCTGGGTAGTTCTCAAGTTTAGGTGGAAAGCAGCTTCAGTATAGAGCACTCTCAACTTCAGCGACACTCTAAATTTGCTCACCTCGAGTGTCTGCTTTTATATCAAAACCTTTAAGCATAGGATTGGCACAGTGCCATCCACACCAAGATAGAAAGGGACAAAGTATTTTGCCAATCCTACAGCGAAGTCGTTAAGCATTGGATTAGCACAGTGCTATCCATGCCGAGCTGTAAAATGGCCAAAGCCGAAAATGAAAGTGTGCTTTAAGTTAGATCCTGAATTTCCAATAAATCCGGTATGTCTCTTAATTTGAAGGTTGAGGGTTTCTGAGTTGGAGTTTTCCCGGTTACATCCTTTTTTGATCTCATTTGGAAGTGTGCGTGAAGTTTTAACTTTCTAGTATATTTATATGTCAATCCGTGTGTCGATTAAATCTGGTGTTGCCGTAGGACAGTAGGAGTAGCCTAGATTTAAGAATCTTTGCTGATTAGGGTTGAAGGATATTTTAGATAGATTTATGACTGTAGTTTTTGTGCTATATATATATTGATCAGCCTCAATATTTAATGTCTCAAAGTCTATTATTAAGTTCTCCCTTTTCCTTTTACCCCTCCTTCTTCTGCTTCATCCTTTTTGTAATTCCTGATTCCCTCTTCCTTTTTAGGTCTCGCCTGTCGATGCGCATGCGCATCGAGCTTGCGAGCCTATTGCGGCTTAAACAACCTTTAACTAACAAGCAAGGAATCGTGGCGATTCCTTGCAGTGCCCGTGACTTTTAAGCTCAATGCGCATGTGCATTGAGCTTAAAAGCGCGTGCACATCAGTTCCCTCAGCCGCAATCGCCGTCTGTTCCTTCAGCCGCATTCCTCCGACACCTTTTGAAGTGAAGCCTAGCTTCACTTCAAAGGCCCCGGCTTCTTCACACCCACATGCCGCTCTCCCCGCTCCGCCCCCTCCCCTGCCCGCCGTGTGCATTTCTCCTACACCCCCTCCCCACAGCAATGCCCTCCGTCTGTTTTACAATTTGAAGAGGTAATCGGAGTGCCTCCTCACATTTCACTTCACTGCCTTCCAACCTCATGGTTGAAACTTTAGTCACCATCTCCTGTTTGTCGTACTGTTGTGCCGCTTGTCTTGATTCGCTACAATGTAAGCCCTCAGATGCCTTTTTTCTTTCTTCTCTGATTTACATCGTTTTGTACCAAGTTTTTTTTCCCTTGGCTTTCAAAATACCTTTTGCTAACATACCGTGAAAATGTGATCAGCTTCACCCATCGTCCCCGTTCAGCACTAATCCATTCCTGTAAATAAAGTTATAAATATATTTTCCACTTCTGCTGCAAGACTGCATATCATCCAAATCTTTTTGATTTCGATTTCTTTCCACTGGGGTTGCTCTACTACAGATTCAAAGAAACGCATGGTGTGCATGTTTTGTTATAAGAACATAAAAAGGGATCTCTAAACTCTTTTTTAGGTAAATAAACACTGGTTTATTGATACAGCAACTCTATCAAATGGGCCGTGGTAATAATCAATTTGTGTTTTCTTTAATGAGGGAAACCCAATTTTCAATCGTACCTGTCCTTTCCACCCATGTACTCTCCATCTTACGCACTATTGACCACACACTGTGAGCTTGCCCTTTCTCCTTTTTTTCACCCCCACAATCATACCTGAAGAACTATTCACGTGCTGCTCTCTTTATGTTGCAAGTCGCCTTCCCGTATGCTCAACGACTCCCCTGTAATAGTTCTGAGAATATGGTTGACTTATGTACAAAGTCAATCATCTTTCCAGCCCGACCATTCTTCTTTGTATGCACAACACCCACCCTCACCCTCACTCACCCTCACTCACCCTCACCCTCACTCACCCTCACTCACCCTCAATCACCCTCACCCTCACTCACCCTCACTCACCCTCACTCACCCTCACTCACCCTCATTCACCCTCACTCACCCTCACCCTCACTCACCCTCACCCTCACTCACCCTCACTCACCCTCACTCACCCTCACCCTCACTCACCCTCACTCACCCTCACTCACCCTCAGCCTCACTCACCATCAACCCCTCACCCTCACTCACCCTCACCCACCCTCAACCCCTCACCCTCACTCCCCCTCACTCCCCCTCACTCCCCCTCACTCACCCTCACTCACCCTCACCCACCCTCACTCACCCTCACCCTCACTCACCCTCACTCACCCTCACCCTGACTCACCCTCACCCTCACTCACCCTCAACCCCTCACCCTCACTCACCCTCACCCTCACTCACCCTCAACCCCTCACCCTCACTCACCCTCACTCACCCTCACTCACCCTCACTCTCACTCACCCTCACTCACCCTCACTCACCCTCACCCACACTCACCCTCAACCTCACTCACCTTCAACGCCTCACCCTCACTCACTCTCAACCCCTCACCCTCACTCAACCTCAACACCTCACCCTCACCCTCACTCACCCTCAACCGTTCACCCTCAACCCCTCACTCACCCTCACTCTCACTCACCCTCACTCACCCTCAACTCCTCAGCCTCACCCTCACTCACCCTCACACTCACTCACCCTCAACCCCTCACCCTCACTCACCCTCACCCTCACTCACCCTCAACCCCTCACACTCACTCACCCTCAACACCTCACCCTCACCCTCACTCACCCTCAACCGTTCACCCTCAACCCCTCACTCACCCTCACTCTCACTCACCCTCACTTACCCTCAACCCCTCACCCTCACTCACCCTCACTCACCCTCACTCACCCTCACTCACCCTCGCCCTCACTCACCCTCACTCACCCTCACTCTCACTCACCCTCACCCTCACTCACCCTCAATCACCCTCACCCTCACTCACCCTCACTCACCCTCACTCACCCTCAATCACCCTCACCCTCACTCACCCTCACTCACCCTCACTCACCCTCACTCACCCTCACTCACCCTCACCCACCCTCACCCACCCTCAATCACCCTCACCCTCACTCACCCTCACACTCACTCACCCTCACTCACCCTCACTCACCCTCAGCCTAACTCACCATCAACCCCTCACCCTCACTCACCCTCACCCTCACTCACCCTCACCCTCAACACCTCACTCACTCTCACTCACCCTCAGTCACCCTCACTCACCCTCAACCCCTCACCCTCACCCTCACTCGCCCTCAATCACCCTCACTCACCCTCAACCCCTCACCCTCACCCTCACTCGCCCTCAATCACCCTCATCCTCACTCACCCTCACCCTCACTCACCCTCAACCCCTCACCCTCAATCACCCTCACCCTCACTCACCCTCAACCCCTCACCCTCACTCACCCTCACTCACCCTCACTCACCCTCACTCACCCTCAACCCCTCACCCTCACTCACCCTCACCCTCACTCACCCTCACCCTCCCTCAACTACTCACCCTCACTCACCCTCATCCCCTCAGCCTCCCCCTCACTCACCCTCAACCCCTCACCCTCAACACCTCACTCACCCTCACTCTCACTAAATGACAAAGCCATCAATATAGCAATTTTAACATCGCAAAAATAAATAAATTATGTCATTTACAAGAACAATAACTACAACTTTTCTAATGCGATACTTATTGCATTCCAACCCCACTCATCCACGCAACGCCACTCACACACGCAACGCCACTCACACATGCAACGCCACTCACACACGCAACGCCACTCACACAGGCAACGCCACTCACACACGCAACGCCACTCACACACGCAACGCCACTCACACACGCAACGCCACTCACACACGCAACGCCACTCACACACGCCACTCATCCACGCAACGCCACTCATCCACGCAACGCCACTCATCCATGCAACACCACTCTTCCATTTGCAAAACGAAAAATGTCTAACTATTCTATTGCGAGACCTATTGCATTTCCAATGCTTGTTGAATTTATCATCCGAGTCCCATATGTGAGGGAAATCAGTTTGTCCTTTACTGGCCCATCCAGCAGTCTCATCTCCAACGGGGTGTCTTCCTGCGACTCCACATCAGGGAGGATGCTATGCCGAAGAGCTACTCAGAGTTGGGTATATTTCAACCATTGTGTTGCTGACATCTGATATTCTGTTCGGAAATGGGCAAATTGAACCACCCCATTAGCGTGCCCAACTTCTGCCAGGGTTGATATGTCAATTTTGTCCGACCCCCTAAAAACCCTTCAAGGCTTTTACTTTTAGGAGCCTGGACCCCTTCTACAATGGTGTTCTCTGGCTCAGTCGAGCACCCCACCATATTTCCTCAGTTAACTTCCTCCAATTCTGAACCACCATTTTCATAGCTGGACACAGTACCAGGTTCATTTGTCCCCCATACAGCCCATGTAAATAGCTTTTGTTTCCCCTAGGCTGGCGATCTACCCAGAACGCCATGTCATCCCAGGGGGTATATGCCCAGTGGTTAACCACATCATCCTGGGCAGACTCATAATACTTATGAATATTCTGCAGCGCTATCTCCCTTTCATACTTAGACTGCTGAAAGATACGTAGGGCCACTCTTGGGTGTCCACCCGCCTTCAGCAAGGTGCGCACCAACGCATCAATTCAAAACAAATAAAACATCTGGGATTTTGTATGGTCAGGTCTGAAGAATGTAGGGGAAATGGGGGAGAGCCAACATTTTAAACATTGCTGCCTTCCCAATCAATGAAATTGGCAAAGACTGCCAGTGTAGAACGTCCTGGTCAAAGCGGTGCAGCAAGTGGGTGAGTTTTGCATTGTAATATCTTTCCAGTTCATTAGTGATCCATATCCCCAGGTATTCAAATTTAATTGCCTCCACTCTAAATAGTAGGCCCAACAGCTGTCCCCAGTCCCAGTTGCTAATGGGAAACAGCAAGGATTTATCCCAATTCATGGCAAATCCAGAGACCTCTCCAAAAACACAGAAAATGTCTTTCAGCCTCTGAAGTGTCATAGGCACACAGATCAAATATAGCAAAATATCATCTCCATACAGGAACATTCTTTCCTCCCTGCCCAAGCCACCCGCCCACCCCCAAATCTGTGCGTCCACTCTTTTCCATTTCGCCAGGCCCTCTATTGCCAGCACAAACGGCATCAGTGACAGAGGGCAGCCCTCTGTACAGCCGAAATTCTCAGGACGGTCATCCATTTTCCTTCACCCTTGCACTGGGTCTATCATAAAGCAGTTGGACCCATCTCCAGTATTTGGAACCAAAACCCATTTTTTCTAGAACACCCATGGAGTCAAAGGCCTTATTAGCATCCAGCAAAACAGTAGCCGAAGACCAGATGAAGAAGGAGCTCACCGAGGCCAAATTATAGTGGAGTCTGCAGAGATTCAGCCCTGTCGAGTGGCCAGGTATAAAACCATTCCGATCTAAATGCACCAGCCTCATCACCACCCTCCTCAATCTGTTAGCTAAAAGCCTGGCCAGAGTCATGAGATCTGCATTTAATAAAGATATTGGGCAGTAAGATTCACGTCTGTGTCTGAGCTTACCAGATTTACGGACTAGAATTATTGTTGCTGAATGTATATCCGCCAGGGGTTCCCCTGTCTTAAATGCCTCTTCAAAGGCTGCACACAGTTGGGGGCCTGTCTTCTTAGTAAATTTATAGAAAAACTCCACTGGAAACCTGTTAGAGCACTGGGCCTTCCTTGCTTGCATTTGGCCCATAGCCAAAGAGATACCCCCTTCTGATATGGCTGCTTCTTAATCAGTTATTATGTTTGAGCCTAGTCTGTTCACAGGGCAATCTGCTATGAAGCTTAAAATTTCCTGCTCAGGAACTATCAGCCGTGATTCGCAAAAGCAAGCAAGTTGTGATGGCAACTCTTCTGATATACACACAGTATCCCGCGCCGCTCCCCTGGTAAACATGCGCTGTTCTTGAATATACATGCTATCATGTTCCCTGCTCCCTATCCATTCAAGCAGCTTTTCGCCTTTTTGCCAGCCTCATATAGGTGTCTCTGTTTTGCGAGATACAATGTCTTGACCTCAACATTAGCCACCAAGCGGTACTCCTTTTTAGGTCTCGCCTGTCAATGCGCATGCGCATTGAGCAGAGCGAGACTATAGGGCTTTAAACAAAGTTTACCTAACTGCGGCGGTTTGGTGCTGTGCCCGTGGCTTTTAGGTCAATGCGCTTGCGCATTGACCTAAAATGCGCGTGCACATCACCAAATCGCCGTCTGTTCCCTCAGCCGCACTCCTCCCACACCTTTGAAGTGAAGCTTAGCTTCACTTCAAAGGCCCCTGCTGCTTAACACCCTCTCCCCACTCCGCCCCCTCCCCTGCCCGCCATGTCGCATTTCTCCTCCCCCCCTTCTCTGCCTTCAATCCGTCTTGTTTTATAAGTGATGTAGGCGAATACATCACCAACAAGCACGTGTGTAAATTCCATTGTTTATAACAGCCTGTCTCTTTTTTCTTTTTTTTTAATTAGGTTTTATGCGGTTTTGTAGGTTTTGTTGCAGTAACTACTATATGCGCACTATTCACGTTCACTAGCCACGTACACCACGGGTCCCACGCTGCACTCCTTCACAGAGCGTCACCCTCCCTGCATCTATTGATGCCAAAAATAAACAGCAAGTAGACAAACATTCCACCCGCGTGCAATGAGAGACTTGCACGATGGATTAAATGCATATGTAAATGCTTCTAAATATTTGTACTTTTTTTTTAGTTTTTTTACTAAATGCTGCCCAGACGCGAAGGCCGCTGGACTTCCTTGAAATAAACATCCTCTGTCTCCAGGGCTGTCTCTCAGGAAAGGGTCGCTTTAGACACCATAAATTGTGCTTGCTGCCCCCTCCCCGTACACTTAGCAGGCCCCCACACGGCGGCCTGCAACAATGGCAGGGGGGCGCCTCTCAACACATCATTAAGGCTGTTTTACCAAATGCAAATACAGCAGAGGCGCCTCAAAGACCGTCTCATCTCTCACCCTCACCCTCACTCACCCTCAACCCCTCACCCTCAACCCCTCACCCTCACTCACCCTCACCCTCACTCACCCTCAACCCCTCACCCTCACTCACCCTCACCCTCACTCACCCTCAACCCCTCAACCTCACTCACCCTCAACCCCTCACCCACCCTCAACCCCTCACCCTCACCCTCACTCACCCTCAACCCCTCACCCTCACCCTCACTCACCCTCAACCCCTCACCCTCAACCCCTGACTCACCCTCACTCTCACTCACCCTCAACCCCTCACCCTCAACCCCTCACCCTCACCCTCACTCACTCACCCTCACTCACCCTCACTCACCCTCAACCCCTCACCCTCACCCACCCTCAACCCCTCACCCTCACTCACCCTCAACCCCTCACTCACCCTCAACCCCTCACCCTCACTCACCCTCACTCTCACCCTCCCTCACCCTCCCTCACCCTCCCTCACCCTCACCCACCCTCACTCACCCTCACTCACCCTCCCTCACCCTCACCCTCACTCACCCACCCTCAACCCCTCACCCTCACTCACCCTCACTCACCCTCAACCCCTCACTCACCCTCAACCCCTCACCCTCACTCACCCTCAACCCCTCACCCTCACCCTCACTCACCCTCAACCCCTCACCCTCACTCACCCTCAACCCCTCACCCTCAACCCCTCACTCACCCTCACTCTCACTCACCCTCACTCACCCTCAACCCCTCACCCTCACCCTCACTCACCCTCAACCCCTCACCCTCACTCTCACTCTCACTCACCCTCAACCCCTCACCCTCACTCACCCTCACCCCTCACCCTCACTCACCCTAAACCCCTCACCCTCACTCACCCTCAACCCCTCACCCTCACTCACCCTCAACCCATCACCCTCACTCACCCTCACTCACCCTCACCCTCACTCACCCTCACCTCACCCTCACTCACCCTCACCCTCACTCACCCTCACTCACCCTCAACCCCTCACCCTCACTCACCCTCACTCACCCTCAACCCCTCACCCTCACTCACCTTCACCCACCCTCACCCTCACTCACCCTCAACCCCTCACCCTCACTCACCCTCAACCCCTCACCCTCACTCACCCTCAACCCCTCACTCACCCTCAACCCCTCACTCACCCTCACTCTCACTCACCCTCACTCACCCTCAACCCCTCACTCACCCTCACCCTCACTCACCCTCACTCACCCTCAACCACTCACCCTCACTCACCCTCAACCCCTCACCCTCACCCTCACTCACCCTCACTCACCCTCAACCCCTCACTCACCCTCAACCCCTCACCCTCACTCACCCTCAACCCCTCACCCTCACTCACCCTCAACCCCTCACCCTCACTCACCCTCACCCTCACTCACCCTCACCCTCACTCACCCTCACTCACCCTCACTCACCCTCACCCTCACTCACCCTCACTCACCCTCACTCACCCTCACTCACCCTCACTCACCCTCAACCCCTCACCCTCACTCACCCTCACCCTCACTCACCCTCACCCACCCTCACCCTCACTCACCCTCACCCTAAGTCACCCTCACCCTCACCCTCAACCCCTCACCCTCACCCTCACCCACCCTCAACCCCTCACCCTCAACCCCTCACTCACCCTCACTCTCACTCACCCTCAACCCCTCACCCTCACTCACCCTCACTCACCCTCAACCCCTCACCCTCACTCACCCTCATTCACCCTCAACCCCTCACCCTCACTCACCCTCAACCCTCACCCTCACTCACCCTCACCCTCACTCACCCTCACTCACCCTCACCCTCACTCACCCTCACCCTCACTCACCCTCACTCACCCTCACCCTCAACCCCTCACCCTCATCCTCACCCACCCTCAACCCCTCACCCTCAACCCCTCACTCACCCTCACTCTCACTCACCCTCACTCACCCTCAACCCCTCACTCACCCTCACCCTCACTCACCCTCAACCCCTCACCCTCACTCACCCTCACTCACCCTCAACCCCTCACCCTCACCCTCACTCACCCTCAACCCCTCACCCTCACTCACCCTCAACCCTCACCCTCACCCTCACTCACCCTCACTCACCCTCACTCACCCTCACTCACCCTCACCCTCACTCACCCTCACTCACCCTCACCCACCCTCACTCACCCTCACCCTCACTCACCCTCACTCACCCTCAACCCCTCTCACTCACCCTCACTCACCCTCAACCCCTCACCCTCACTCACCCTCACTCACCCTCAACCCCTCACTCACCCTCAACCCCTCACCCTCACTCACCCTCAACCCCTCACCCTCAACCCCTCACCCTCAACCCCTCACTTACCCTCACTCACCCTCACCCTCACTCACCCGCAACCCCTCACCCTCACTCACCCTCACTCACCCTCAACCCCTCACCCTCACTCACCCTCACCCACCCTCACTCACCCTCACCCACCCTCACCCACCCTCACCCTCACTCACCCTCACCCTCACTCACCCTCACTCACCCTCTCCCTCACTCACCCTCACCCTCACTCACCCTCAACCCCTCACCCTCACTCACCCTCAACCCCTCACTCACCCTCAACCCCTCACCCTCACTCACCCTCAACCCCTCACCCTCACTCACCCTCAACCCCTCACCCTCACTCACCCTCAACCCCTCACCCTCAACCCCTCACTCACCCTCACTCTCACTCACCTTCACTCACCCTCACTCACCCTCACTCACCCTCAACCCCTCACCCTCACTCACCCTCACCCTCACTCACCCTCAACCCCTCACCCTCACTCACCCTCAACCCCTCACCCTCACTCACCCTCAACCCCTCACCCTCACTCACCCTCACTCACCCTCAACCCCTCACTCACCCTCACCCTCACTCACCCTCACACACCCTCACCCTCACTCACCCTCACTCACCCTCACCCTCACTCACCCTCACTCACCCTCACCCTCACTCACCCTCACCCTCACTCACCCTCAACCCCTCACCCTCACTCACCCTCACTCACCATCAACCCTCACTCTCACTCACCCTCAACCCCTCACCCTCACTCACCCTCAACCCTCACCCTCACCCTCACTCACCCTCACTCACCCTCACTCACCCTCACCCTCACTCACCCTCACCCTCACCCTCAACCCCTCACCCTCACCCACCCTCAACCCCTCACCCTCAACCCCTCACTCTCAACCACCCTCACTCACCCTCAACCCCTCACCCTCACTCACCCTCACCCACCCTCACCCTCACTCACCCTCAACCCCTCACCCTCAACCCCTCACCCTCACTCACCCTCAACCCCTCACCCTCACTCACCCTCAACCCTCACCCTTACTCACCCTCACTCACCCTCACCCTCACTCACCCTCACTCACCCTCACTCACCCTCACCCTCACTCACCCTCACCCGCACTCACCCTCACCCACCCTCACTCACCCTCACTCACCCTCACCCACCCTCACCCTCACTCACCCTCACTCACCCTCAACCCCTCACCCTCACTCACCCTCACTCACCCTCAACCCCTCACCCTCACTCACCCTCAACCCCTCACCCTCACTCACCCTCACTCACCCTCAACCCCTCACCCTCACTCACCCTCAACCCCTCACCCTCAACCCCTCACCCTCAACCCCTCACTCACCCTCACTCACCCTCACCCTCACTCACCCGCAACCCCTCACCCTCACTCACCCTCACTCACCCTCAGCCACCCTCACTCACCCTCACCCACCCTCACTCACCCTCACCCACCCTCACTCACCCTCACCCACCCTCACCCTCACTCACCCTCAACCCCTCACCCTCACTCACCCTCACTCACCCTCACTCACCCTCAACCCCTCACTCACCCTCACTCCCTCACCCTCACTCACCCTCAACCCCTCACCCTCACTCACCCTCAACCCCTCACCCTCACTCACCCTCAACCCCTCACCCTCACTCACCCTCAACCCCTCACCCTCACCCTCACTCCCCCCCACCCTCACTCACCCTCAACCCCTCACCCTCAACCCCTCACCCTCAACCCCTCACTCACCCTCACTCACCCTCAACCCCTCACCCTCACTCACCCTCACTCACCCTCAACCCCTCACCCTCACTCACCCTCACCCTCACTCACCCTCAACCCCTCACCCTCACTCACCCTCAACCCCTCACCCTCACTCACCCTCAACCCCTCACCCTCACCCTCACTCACCCTCACCCTCACTCACCCTCACCCTCACCCTCACTCACCCTCACCCTCACTCACCCTCACTCACCCTCACTCACCCTCACCCTCACTCACCCTCACCCTCACTCACCCTCACCCTCACTCACCCTCACCCTCACTCACCCTCAACCCCTCACCCTCACCCTCACTCACCCTCAACCCCTCACCCTCACTCACCCTCAACCCCTCACCCTCACTCACCCTCACTCACCCTCAACCCCTCACTCACCCTCACTCATCCTCACTCACCCTCAACCCCTCACTCACCTTCACCCTCACTCACCCTCACCCTCACTCACCCTCACTCACCCTCACCCACCCTCACCCTCACTCACCCTCAACCCCTCACCCTCACTCTCACTCACCCTCAACCCCTCACCCTCACTCACCCTCACCCCCTCACCCTCACCCCCTCACCCTCACCCTCACTCACCCTCACCCTCACTCACCCTCAACCCCTCACCCTCAACCCCTCACCCTCACTCACCCTCACCCTCACTCACCCTCAACCCCTCACCCTCACTCACCCTCAACCCCTCACCCTCACTCACCCTCAACCCCTCACCCTCACTCACCCTCACAACACATATTGTGTTACAATAGGTGTCACATTTGCGAAAGATAAAACTATTGGCATTGTAAATAACAAAGCTATTAATTTCGCTATTTTCAAAACAAGCACATAAATAAAAAATGTGTCCTTTACAATACCAATAGCTCAAACTTTCCTAATGCGAGACCTATTGCATTGCTGTGCTTCTCTCCCCTGCTCTCTATAGATGTGGCCTAACTACCAGAGCTGCCATCTAAGTGACGTAAATACAAAATGTGTTGCATTCCAAATGCTATAGGTGTCACATTCGCGAAAGTTATAACTATTGGCATTGTAAATGACAAAGCCATCAATTTAGCAATTTTAAAAACAAACAAATAAATAAAAAATGTCATTTACAAGACCAATAACTACAACTTTTCTAATGCGAGACCTATTGCATTTCCAATGCTTGTTACGTGTGCATACATGGTAGTTGTATCTATAAATATATATATTTGATGGAAATAATGATATTTCCTATCATAATAAGCTATGATCAGAAACGTTTCCCTCACGATCTTTATTTAGGAAGGGTGTATGGTATTATTTTTTGGGATTTTTATCCAAATTCATACTAAAGTATAAATAATGAACTCACAAATATAAAGTAAGAACAGACATATAAGTTGAATTTAATATCTTTGAATAGCATCTGATCTAAGAGAATACATAATTTTAAGACGCTTATGCAATTAATACTTGAGTTTAAAATGAGATGACACAATTAGAACTAGTAGAAGGGAACAAACCTGAATTATATGCAGGGTCATAAGTGACATAATTGACTGCTGTGTATACACTATATGGAATGTTGATACACCACTCCTCTGAAAGGAAGATGAGATACAAACTAATGATATTAGATTAATACAAGGAATGCATTGAAAGAAAAGTTGAAATCGCAGGATAAATGGAAATGATAAAATAAGATTAATGATTGGAAATGATGCTTTCAATGAATATATAGTAGGGAATCCACAATGAAATAATTCATGTAAATAGGATATTTTCTAAATTTCCATAGTGTTTCAGAGCCCCTTATGTTATATTATGTTATGGTATTGTACATCATTTTTATGCCATGCTATGTAACCTTACAGAGATTTGTATTGCGTGTATTTGTATTGTAATTTTTGTATGTGTATTGTATGTAATTTTATATGTGTATTGTATTGTAATTTTACAGAGATTTGTATTGCATGTATTTGTATTGCTGCTAGTATAGTGCCACAGTACAATTGAGGTTTGAGTGCCTCTATTCCCAAGTATTGAAGATTGCGTCCCAAAACAGAGTTTGTTTTCAATGTATTTGATCTGGATTACCACGAGTGATAATTGGTTATGATATATTATGTTCAATTAATGTTATCTAAATATTTAAATCAAAAGTTTCCATCAAAGACAATCCTACATTTCATTTCTCTGCTTTTTTTTAAAATCCTTCATATCCACTAGTGACTCCTATAGAGGCTACACATTCCCTGTAATAATGACACTCACTTTTAGAGCCACCTACTCTCGGAAGACGCAAGGAGAACAGTGGTTCAGGCCCTGGTGATCTCGAGGCTGGACTACGGTAACTCCCTCTTCTTGGGCTCTCCTAAATATGTAATCAACCATCTTCAAATTGTTCAAAACGCAGCAGCACGACTACTATTGAACGTACCCAGAAGTCAATCAATTAAATCAAGACTGAAGGAACTGCACTGGCTTCCGGTTCAAGCCAGAATTAAGTTTAAATCCCTCAATCTGGCTCATCGTGCCATGCACGGAAGGGGTCCGGTACTCATTCAAAACCTGATCACTTACTACACACCCCAACGACAGCTCAGGTCAAGCTCAAAGTTTCTCATGAAGGATACCGTAACAAAAAGAGCCAGATGGGGTGGAAGGTCTTTTTCCCATCTGATACCTATGCTCTGGAACAGCCTAGATTCAGACATCCGATCCACCCAAGAAGAAGCACAGTTGCAGAAAAAACTTAAGACCTGGCTCTTTCCACAGGATTAATACCTACTCTCGCTAACTGCCTCATTAGCGCTGAGATGCCCAAGGGTAGTCACGCGCTCTATAAATCCTATAAACATAAACATAAAGTGATCTGTTTCTTGAAACCTTGCATGGTAAAAATGGAATGATACTGCTTTCTGGTGTCTAGAATGTATTTCCCCTCTTTTCCTCACCAGTTTACTTTCCTGTATTCAGTGTTTCATCATATTTATGTATATATTTACAAACATTTATAGGTGGGTAAAACATAACGTTTCAGTCATGTTATAACACTGTACTAGCCTATTAGAAGCTGGCAGGGTAATTAGAGTCCAACCAAGTTCAAGAGGGACCCCTGTCCAGCGTTCTTCAAACACTACCCTATTGAGAGGGTAATTTCTCTATAGCATGCCGAACAGCTCATTTTTAGGATATTTTTTAAAATGCAAGTATCTGGGTTTTGCCTTCTGGATGTGGTTTAGGTTGTTCCAGAGTTTAAGTCCCGGTACTCTCAGTGGCCCGCTCAATGTTTTAGCCATTTGATACCTCTTCACTGAATCAGGATGTAGGTGGCTGGTCCAAGATCCATGTATGAGGTGTAATGAGAAGCCAGTTTTTGTAAGTGCCCTGGGCATTTCCTAGGTACGCATTGTGTACGGTACATGGGATTCTGTATTTAATTTACTTACCCAAAGACCTACTTCCCGCATCTTTAGTTTGACTTATCTTTATTTTCCCTCGTCTTTATTTCAATAGGGTTCTTGTCCCCAATTGGCAATTACTAGATTTAGACCAGTAATTTAACCATGTCAAAGTAAACGTAAGTGGAAAGAAAGGCATTGTTAACGTAAAGGTGCTAAGAAGGAAGAGTGTTAGAGGAAATATATAAGCTCAGATCAGGAAGTAAGGACGCTTCCAAAGTATTTACAGGTATGGCATAGAAACAAAGCACATATTTCAGCAGCGAAGCATTCTACCACGATGAACAAGAGCATGGTGCATAGGTTAATCCCATATTTGTGATGAACATATTGCACCATGGTTTGGGATTACAGTGGTAAGTGTGACAAGGCCAGACTGACAAAACAGCACAATGAGAGATAGTGGATATCACAATCACTGGATATATTTGGAACATACAAAGTAGGCTGAATGGGAGAGGAAGACATAGTAAGGTTCACATGTATGTGTGGACCCCGGCTCTAGAAGGTGGGTCTTTACAGTTGACCTAGATTGTTTTAGAGATAGTGTGTCCCTCAGATCCAGATGAAGTGCATTTCAGCAGTGAAGGCTAATCTGAGTATGCTGCATGAACAGAAGCAGCAGTGGTTTTGGCATACCAATGTGTCTGATGCACATGTTGTGGATCATCGTTAGGGCTGGAAATCTCAATTTCCCAAGACACCAACATTTCTCTTGAAATGGTTTTCTTTTGTATCACATCTGTCGGGGCCTTTGCTCTTAGCCTCCTGTCGGCAAGGGAGGATGACAAAGCATTACTCATATTCATGGAATTCTCTCAGGCTCTGGCTTCCAATAAACAGGCTCTAGTAGTCTTCCTATACACAGTTACCTACATCTAATGGAATAGATTCAGCAATGTAGTTTCGTAAAACATTTCTCATTTCAATCTGGCAACTATAAACATTTTTACTTGAAATGAGCAGACTTTTGACCTTGATTTTTACAAAACCCCTGACACATGTTTCACTCCTCTTGGAGAATATCAGAAGAGTATTACTGTATGACGACTTTAATGATAGTTCTCAAATACTTTTATATTCGATAACGGCAAGTTAAGTTACCGAAACCTTTTTTTGCTCTGGCCTTGAGACAGCTCTAGTTGTCTTACCAGCATCATGTAGTACAACATTAAAAGTTAAACATTCATACATATATACATACATACTTTGGTTTAGTTCCAGACCTTTTTTTAACACATGATTGTGCATCTGTCATTCCCACCATAGACTACACCATGAGAAAAAGGTCAGCATGATATAACTTATGGCTCCTTTGTACTGTGAGAGTTAGCATTTTGCCTGATCACATGTTCATAACCTGTTAAAACGATGAGCACTTTAGTGGCTGAGCTGGTGGGTCAAACTTTTACCAATTCGTGTTTCTTTCAATTCTTTCCCTTTTTATGTTTTTGTTAGTCATGTTTGTATGCTTGAGCTATGTCTTGGGTTCACTATAAATTCAAGCCACTGGTGCCTTCTCTTGGCCCAATAGAAATCTGATTATCATTTGACATACATTAAAACTAGTAAGGATTGCTATACCTGCTCTAAGTGCACCTTCCTGCTAGGAAGCACTCTATAGATCTATTCCAATTATGTGCAATGATTATGGTTTTAATTTAAAAAAATCTATATATATAAAAAGGAATGTCTGTCTGTCTGTCTGTCTGTCTGTCTGTCCTTTATGCATTACCACACCATTCATCCGATCGCCATGAAACTTTGGGAAGTTGTTGAGTACACTACCGCGAATGTTTTTTGCATAACATTTTTTTAAATATCGGCCCACCAGGGCCCTCATAATCTTTCGAATACTGATGTACGCACAAGACGGAAAAATAAAAAAAACGTGTATCCACAAGCACTCGAATAAATAAATAGAATTAAAACAGCATTCATCCGATCACCAGGAAACTTTGGGAAGTTGTTGAGTACACTCCCGCGAAGGTTTGTGGCATAACATTTTTTTAAATATCGGCCCCCCAGGGCCCTCATAATCTTTCGAATACTGATGTATGCACAAGACGGAAAAACAACCAATCGTGTATCCACAAGCACTCGAATAAATAAATAGAATTAAAACGACACTTTGAAATGTTTTCCATATTGAAATGAATACGTTTCAATAAAAATGACACAATGTAAATTGAACGTTATCATAACGAGTTTCCTTGAATATCCTTTCTTCGGAGATCACAGCAACGCGCAAATGGTAAGCTAGTGTATTATAAGAATATGTTTTTATTTGTGTGCTTTTCATACAAAATCATAAAAATAGCTCATATAAGCTTGCCTTGGCCCGACGTGTTGACTTAAAAAATGCTTGTTTTCATTGTAGCACGACCTGTTTATCCTTTCCCTTAGGCCTCTGCAAGGATGTGTCCACCAGTGTGGTACAAGCACAGTTATGGTTTACCCAATATTATAAATGTAAATAAAGGACAAACCAATATTATAAATGTAAATAAAGGACAATGATGCAAGGTAGTGAGGTGTGCAGGAGAGGTCCTCGAATTGTTGTGATGCAAAAAACACTGCTCACTTTGTATAAAGAATGCCAGGAAATGAAGGAGGACCAGGGTGGACTGAACCTTTCCAGAGCAGATTCTGCCAGGGCTCAGCCATGCTGTTAAGTGCACACAGACCAAGGCAGACACTAGATAAGAAACAGCATGGGGCGAGAGGGCCCGAAGAGCTCAACCAATGCAGGAGAGAACTATTTAGTCATTCTGACTTTTTATATTTTTAAGAAGTTTTCTTTAAACAATTCCTCCTGACACATGTTATGCTCTTATTATAGATCCGCAGAGGACTACAGCAATTCATTATCTGCTCATGTGTATGACCGTCTCATTTAAACTGCAAGTTCCCACCCAGCTTCATATAAGACCTTTGCGATAAATGCTCAACTATTGGAGGCTCAAAGCTGGAGTTGTGTTTGGGGGGGCTACTCAAGGAAGCCTATTTGTCATACAACTGAAAAATGTCCGATCGCTTATGATTAGCAGGAATGTTGGTATGAATATCACTTTTGTTTTTGTAGAATGTTTGCAAGATGCTGTAGTAATAAGCCAACTGCATCCTTCGTCCTCCAAACCTATTTGAAGCTTGTTGGACAATCTCTAGATCAGTGCTTCCCAAACCTTTCATAACTACGACCCACATTTTAGAATGACGAACCACCTAGCGTTAACACACATAAGGCGTTGGTGACTTTTTAATGAAATAGTTGACATGCTTTGAAAATGCTGTCAGTTAGCAAAATAACATATTCTTTACAATTTTCTGAATTCTTCTGTAACAGCAATTGTTTGTAAATGTCACATACTTCACCTCGCCCTTGATATGTCTGAATTGGCCTGTGTTCAAGTTATTAATCTGTTCATAAAAGTGACAGATGGTGAAATGCACTGGTGCTGAAACATTTTTCAGAGTGGGGTGCTGGCCAGTGGCATCTTTTCCCTAAATTCACAAGGTTTCAGAAATATTTTTGTGCTGATAAGTGATTTTAGAAAATCTGAAAATACCGTTTTGCAGCAGAGTATAGGGTATGTGTGTGTGTGTATGTGTGTGTGCGCACACACACATATATAGCGCAAACACCACCCAGGGACACTGGAACGCTTTACATAAGCACTAGGTTCTAGGTTAAATTACATACGGTCGGGTTGATTTTAGTCTTAAGCATGGGAGAGTTAGTGATTTTCCCAGAGCCAATGCCAGGATTGAAATGCTGTTCCCCAGATCCAAAGCTGGCAGCACTAACCATTACGCTACATCCATATTCTGAAAGTCAGATACACGTAGAATGATTGTATATTATTACATATAGTGAGCATATTCACTCTTGAAATTGCTTTGTGATGTAGATAAACAGCAGCATAAAATACTGGAAGGTTCACTCAGCGTCTTGCAAATGTTTGTTTTAAAACTTAACTTAGGGACACAATTCAGCACATTTGCATCAGTGATAATGAAATCATTTTTAGAGTAGAGGGGCTGACATCAATGTTACATCACCGACATCATAGGAATTGTGCAAAATCCCAACTTCATACAAAATGTAGCTAATGTATTCTACAGGAGAGTGGTAAAAGTGTCGTTTTGGAGCACACTCGCAAATATGTTTCTAAAGCATCATGCAGTAGTAGTACACTGCCAATTACAGACAGCAATTTTTTTATTGACATGGCACTATATGTGCACACACTTACAGTTTTACTAATAAAACTATATAGCAGAAAATGCTAATTTGTGGAAATAGTGTTTCGTAACTATTTAGCATTTGCCCATCACCATCGTCTTAATTTGTTTTGTTCCTATGAAAATCTTTGTCTCCATCAGACTTCAGAATTATAAAAAAATGGGCTTTGTTTTTTGCTTTCCTAACTACTAGTATATTTCGAAATATAGCTACAGTCCATTTACAGGTATTTACATTTTGTTACGTGTTACAAAAAATGACACCCTACAGCCTTTCGTTTGACACTCCTTGTAGTCAGACATAGTTCACTTTAACAACAACTCACTTTGTAGTCAGAGAAAGAAAAGGAAACTACAATCCCCATGTTAAGAAAATAAGCAGCAGTTTGTCATAAGACACAGCCTGACATTTGACCTCTGTATTTAACCCCTTCACTGCGGTGGCTATTCCGCCGCAGTGCTAAGGGGGCGGGGCGGGCGCACAGCGCTTCCGTGCTTGTGATGGAACCGCTCCGTCACGAGCCTCGGGTGAGCTGTGCTTATGACGGAACGGTTCCGTCACGGCCCCGCCCGCCTAATAGAACGCTCAGCGCAGGCGTGGAATTCACGCCGCGCAGGTGCGGCGAGCGGGCCGTGACGGAACCGTTCCGTCACAAGCACAGCTCACCCGAGGCTTGAGACGGCACGGTTCCGTCACAAGCATACAAGGGGTTAAATGCACAACAAATGTGAAAAGATAAATACAAAATGTAATGGCACCTGTATTTTTTGTCTTTTCTGACCCACCAAAAATCAGCTGGCGACCCACCACTGTTCTAGATATTTCTACAAATCTTCCAGAAATGTCTAGGTATAATGATTTGCCTAAAGTCATCCAACTTGTGTACGATTTTATTACAGACTCAACCACGGACAGTCACTGATTTGAGCTTGTTACACAACAGCAATAGGAAAAAGAAAATTAAAACTGCACAAAAGTAAAATCTAAAAAGGAAAAGGTGAGCAAAAATATAAAACTGAAGCAAGTCCACGCTGCCTTACAAAACAGATGGCAGTGACGTAAATGAGAAAAGAAATGCTATCCAAATTATATGGAATATATTTTCGTGCACATTTTTATGGATTGTAGCTTTCCAATTTCCGAGAAAATGTTCCGTTGTATTTTCAGTGCAGGGCCCAAATATTTTAGAGGCACTTCATTAGAAGGCTATTTTGGCACTACAAAAATCGAAGAAAGTGATTTCAGAAAAAATGCTGTCATTGATGCTAAGGAAAGTAGTAAATTTCGTGTTGTGCAGATCTTGGGAAATCAATAAAAATGCTAATAAGAATTATTGCTGAAAATGTTCAATTAAAAAATGCTTAATTTATTCAGTTCCAAAATGTATTATATTTGATATTGTTTAGCCTGTGAGACAGTATGGCTCCTATTAGCAATTATGACTACCAAAAAGATAATCCTTCAGACTAAATTTTAGTGGACCACAGGGTACTGGATGGCAGAAGTGGCACATTTAGCGGTGGAAAAAACAACAGGGAGCTTAAGAGTGATCGGCTCACATTCAGAACACAGTAATTTCAGTAAAAGAAACTCGTGTCAAAGGGCGTTTCCTTCTCTTTTTGGGATAGCTTTATAAGCACGTTGAAAGTATATGCTGAAAACCTTCCATTAGCCTATGTTGAATTATTATTGGTTTAATATTTTCCATGAATGAAATTCAAATACCGTAAAACTTGCCCCTGGGATGTTGTCACTTTTGGAAACAGCACGGTATATGGATTAAGATGTCTCCTGGAGCACCAGACTGCTGCCTCACATCTTTTATTAGTTAATACCAGACTTAAATTGTCGTGTGATCATGGTTTTCTATACGTCAGCGTGCATATGTATATTTTTCCTGGAGTTTTGTGTGCAGTAAATTGTAGCTGGATGGCAAAGAGAGAAAAACTAAAATGTACCCTGTTTGCATTCTGCATATTTTCTCAATTATTTGTGGTCCCTCAGTGGATCGCTAACGAGCCACATGAGGGTGTAACTTATCCACCTTCACAGTAGTTCCAACAAACGAAATATATACATCGCAATAGACTGGCACATTGCCCGCAGAAGAAACTCATGCAACTTCCAATGGACCCTCACGTAACTCTCTGCAGCCCTTCACAGGACCTCAAGGGGCTGTCACATCCCACCATAGATCCTCTTCCGCCCCATCAGACCAACAGATGCCCTGCAGTAGACGTTCACATAGTTGGCAATAGGCTCCCCCATACCTTTGAATGATCTGCTGAATCTTCAGATGGATTCCAACCAACACAAGAAAAACTGTCACATGGGCCCTCATCACCAGTTGCCTCAACTACGCCAGCGCCCTCTACACTGGCTTCCTCACCCAGCTTCTCAGAAGACTCCAGACCATACAGAACGCTGTAGCCAGACTCATCCTGGACCTCCCCAAACAAACCTACATCACCCCCTTCCTGAGAGACCTCCTATGGCATCCAATCTAGAAGAGATGCCAGTTCAAAATCCTCACACATACCTACAAGGTCCTCCACAACCTAGGACCTGCCTACATCAACCATCGAATTAACTTCCACCAACCCTCTAGACACCTGCGCTCCGCCTCACTCACCTTCACACACACCTCCCACATCCATTGCAGCAGTGGGCACTCCTTCTCCTACATCGCTGCCAAGACATGAAACAACTGCCCCTCCATCTCTGTACGGTCCCCTCACAGACAGACTTCAGAAAGAGACTCAAGCACTTCGAATGAGACACAGGACCCAGACACCCCTAGTGGTGCCCTTAACAAATGCTGTTTGATTGATATCTTCCAAGAGACCATCTCATAGCAATAGGTAGAACAACCAATAGACTCAAACAGGACCTGGTATCTCCACCCTGTTTGTAAAGAAAAAGAGGAAACCCCAACTATAAATCCTAAATCTGGGTAAGTAAATCAGTTGAAAAAAACATTTGGGAGTCAAGGAATAAAAACCTGGACCTAAACAATCAGCATGATATATACACATAAGTGTTAATGGCAATATAATGCTCTAAAGTCAGCCATAGTTGTTTAACACATTTATTTATTATGTATTAAAAATGTTTTTATTTGGTTTTAATTACAAAAAATATTTCTCAAATTTAACAATTATAGTAATTCATATATTGTCTTCTAAACTCATTAAGACAAAGCACACAATTTATGGTGTCCTAACAATATTCATATCATGGCTATAAATTCTTGAGATTCCTAAGCGCGTTTCGGCTATCAGCCTTCATCAGGAAGCCATGTGACCTAAACAAGATACAAATAACCAAAAATCCAAACATCCTTTTTGAGTTATTTCATTAACTTGCTTTGACACTCAAATTGTTTTAGAGGTTTTTTGTACAGGATGCATCCACTTGGTGAAGGTTGTTGGTGTTAGAAGCTTGAATAGGCTTTAAGGTAGGACTGTTTAGATTTTAAGGCAAATGTTTTTAATTGTAATTGTTTGAATCATGATTATTGACCTCATCTTATATTAGAGGCAATTATATGTACGTAGGACCGTGACACAGCATTGATATTTGGATTTTTGGTTGTTTGTATCTTGTTTAGGTCACATGGCTTCCTGATGAAGGCTGATAGCCGAAACGCGCATAGGAGAATTTATAGCCATGATATGAATATTGTTAGGACACCATAAACTGTGTGCTTTGTCTTAATGAGTTTAGAAGACAATATATGAATTACTATAATTGCTAAATTTGAGAAATATTTTTTGTAATTAAAACCAAATAAAAACTTTTTTGATATTTAATAAATAAATGTGTTAAACAACGATGGCTGACTTTAGAGCATTATATTGCCATTAACACTGATGTGTATATATCATGCTGATTGTTTAGGTCCAGGTTTTTATTCCTTGACTCCTAAATGTTTTTTTCACCTGGTATCTCCACCCACAAGTAGTGGCGTAGCAAGTGGGAGAAGGGGCGGAGCACCCCAGGCGGCACAACTTCTAGGTGTCGTCAGCCTCCCCCAGCTCTTGCCTGCAGTCTTGAGATGGCAATCACCGGCACTAAGCCAGTACTCACACTCCCCCACTCATCCGTGCGGATGTTGTGGCAGCAATCTGTATATTTGCCATCACCCCCGGGTCTTCAATGAGGTCGCAGCAGGTGGTAAAGGCGGTAGCTGCGCCACTGACCACGAGCCCTCACAAAGCCCCCAACAAACCCTCACACAGCCATGAACACATCCACCCATACATTAAAAATTAAATTTAAGCCCCAGCAAACAACCCTTAGCCTTCAATAAACCATCACATAGCCATCATTTAGCCTAAATTGATGGTCCCACTGCTCCTCTTATACCCTCACATTTTTAAAGAGACTTTCACATAGCCCTCGTAGGTTAGGTAGCTATCTTTACATTCAAACCTTGCCCCTCCTAATCAACATATTTATGCAACTGGTAGACTCTCCTCCCCCTCGCCCCAGGGTTCCATGCAAGAAGGGCCTAATTAAATTTAAAAACATGACTTCTCATTAATGCCACATTCAATGCTTTTCAATCATCAATAAATTATGAAAACCTGGGTTGAAAGGGTTAAGGGCATGCAGTGAAATAAAATCTCCATCTACAAACATGTCTCTAGCCTTCTTAAAATAGTACCCCTGTGCTAGGTAAGTATGTATTACCTAATAACAATAGTGAAGCTCCCCTCATTATTTGAGATGTTGAAAGTCTTGGACTAAAAGTATTACCAAATAAGCAGGAAAGATTTTAGGGCCTGATTATGAGTCTGGCAGTCCGACTGCCAGTCTCGGCGTGGCGCAGCAGTGCCGGTCCAACGTTTTGCCTATTATGATGTTCACCGTCATATCGGCAATATACCGGTGGCTGCACCAGGGAGCAGTCATTCCCTGGCGATGGCTCTGCTGCGCCACAACACCATATGGTGAGCGGGGACTGGCGCAGTCCTGCTCAGTATGTTACGAGTTCCTGCACCACCAGCCATTTCATGCCAGAGCCCCGCCATGAAAAAGATGGCGGTGCAGGAGTCTCATGTGCCCCTCTGTCATGGGAATGAATTAAGGGGGGCACGACATGTGCCCCGCTATCTGTATCCCCACAAAGTTCAAGCACAGCTTGGACGTCCACGTCCATGCCGGAACTTTTTGCCGTTACCATTATGGTGCCTGTTTTGTATGCACCACCATGGGAAGGGCAAAGTACTGCCAACAGTAATACGAATTCAACTATTTCAACTTGTTATACGGTGGGTGGTCCTTGCATGGGTTTGGCGTGGCTGTGCTGCGGCAGAGACCCGGCGCAACTGCATCAAACTCATAATCAAGCTGATAGCTCGACTCCACCCACCAATGTATTCTGTGGTCTCACAGATGAGGAACAAACCAATTATTACCCATATGACAAGTGGCTGAATTTGTGATTCGAGTGCGGTGTGCTGCACAAATGTTTTGATTAATAATCAAAATAAACCTGCAATGTCTTTTCATGTTGTCAATCCAACGATCATTGGCCAAGGGCGTTATTAAGACAAGGTACTGGTGGATAAAGGGATCAATTTAGTTGAGCAGCCAGGACACTCTCCAATGTCAGTCAGTCTTCATTGCTATATATCTTCAAAGCATTACAACCAATGGAGCTTGGCATGTCAAAGAATGACTTCCTTTTGGCAAGAGGTCTAGGTGGCAACGGTGACATCAAACAACTGTCTATTCTACATTCAACGTGGAAGGAGACAAAAGCGAATGGATTTGCAAAAATTCTGGAAACAATGAAGAAAAGGATCAGAGACATGTGTGAAAGTAAGCCTGGAACTTCGATGGACATATGCTTCTTGAAAAGGTTAGGCAAATGTATACTATCAGATTTCGAGCAATAATCCTTGTTATGCTGCTGCCAATACCCATGTACACTGTATCCTAAAGTCTGTGGGACAATTAACTGTTCAGCCATTATTGTTTCTTTTCTCTCCTTGATTTTAAGGTGATCAACATCACAAATAAAGGAACAGCATTTTCGTGCTACTTTTTCTTATGTGCCCCTCCTGTCTGAATCGTGTCTGACATTTGCTAGTCTGTGTATTAATTGAAATCTGTGCCACTCATTGGAGCCTGTGAGTGAAAGTGGTGGAAGATGCTCCTGGGATCTGCTAACTGAGACAGGGAAATAAGAAGGAAGAGATGAGGAGAATGTTACCCCCAATAAACACATCTTTTGCATTATATTTCTAAATTTTAATAGGACGCAGTTCTTAGAGAGACCACACACAGATGGTAGCATACACATTTTTGTGATTATACTGGGTGTGGAGAAGGGTGGGGAGTCTATCTCTGTTTCTGCATGCGCCTTGAGCGATGGAGGTGAGGGGCTGTCTTGTTTGCTCCGTTTTTTCTGATATGATTCATGACGGTGAAATCTGGTGCTTTAGAATACCTAGACAGGAGATCATGGGAATTCGGTGGAAGGATCCGGAAGTGACCTAATAAGTCTATATTGTTTCCATTCATGATGGGAAAAAAACACCATGTGTATGTAGCTCTACAGTTAATAATTTATGAACAAATAATTAAAAACAAGAAAGAACAGGCAGGCAGAATTCCACAAGCGGAGGCTTAGGTTGCAATATGGTGACAACAAAAAAAAAAGAAATACATAACTGGAATTTTAGATGTTATTTATGTTTCGGTGGAGGTCTAGTCTGAACCTGTCTGTAAATCAAAGGAGAATTTTGTACCGAAAATATATAACTGGTTACTACATTACAGCACATTTTACTTAATTCAAGTAATGTGGCAAAACTTAAATATAGGGTGAAATAACCTGGAGACAGTGGTGCCGTCCAGGTGCAAACTTGTTATTTATTTACTATTGAAGTGAAATGCAGTCATAGCAGATGAGTACATTAATAATTAACTGACAGCATTTGGACTTTTGCTGGGACGTACAAGTGGCAAATAGTGATGGTTATGTTGCAGGTGGTTGAATTAAAATGGCTAGTTTGTGTAAACTTCCTCGTCCGCTTCCCTCTTTACTCTTGGCTACATGAGAAGTTCTTTAGGGAGCAGCGCCTACAGGTTTACCCGATCGTGGGCCTACGAGGGTAGGAAGCAGGAAAAAGATCTCTCTCAAGAATGGCTGCCTCCAGGGCCTGCTTGAACTTTCCACGCTCCTTCTGGAGACAACTTGTGTGTTTAATATTTATAGGTGGCCACATGCCGCACTAGGACTGCTTCAGGCTCTGAGAGCTTCTACAAAGAAGAGCAGAAGGGTCGGCAAAGGTCAAGAGTAAAGGAAGAAAGGGAAAAGATTGTATTTTTAGCAATTGTTATTGTAATTATATTTATATATAGCGCTTAATACCTCTGACGAGGCATCAAAGCGCTTTTCGGCGAGTAGCACGCTACTCTGGAACCCAAAAAGGATTAGTGGTGAATTAGTATAGTGGTATATGAATTAGTTTGAGCGGTGGACATGTGAGCCTGTTCGCTGGATTGAAAGGATAATGGAGGAATACCAGAAGGAAGGGCATAGAAAGTGTTTATTTGGAGATCATAATATTAGGAGGAAGATTGGGATGAGTAAAGAAGAACTAGGGGGGGAATAGTCTCTAGAAATGGATTAGTGAAAAAAGAGGTCTTGGATGAGTTTGCAGAGGGATATATGCTGGAAGGATTTAGAAAGGGTTGTTTGGGAGATCTGAATAGTAAAATGTAGTTTGAGGTGGTGCAAGGAGGGATAGAGGAGAGAGGAGTCTAGAAAGTGTTATTTTGGAGATCATAGTAGTAGAATGAGGTTTGGGATGAGTCAGAGAGTGTAGGTAGAGGGTATATTGAGAGAGGTATATTGTGAGATATAGGATAGTGCAATGAAGAGACTCAATTTTTAAAAATATTTTATTAAAATTTTATTTTTACAGTAGGAGTACAGTAATAAATATATAGAGATATAAGTACATGGAAGGTATATATGTATATACAGGAGGTAATATATCAGGATTTAAGTTGTATTTAATAAACTCAGACTTTCAAGTGTTGCTGTACTTTAAGCTAAAAACAATGTTCCTTATCTTTCAATAATTCAATGGAGAAGCAATTGTAGATACATAGTTTCAATAAGATTTAATACAGTTAATACGTTTTTCATGTACACGCTATTCACGTTATGTAAATATGAGACCTGTCTAAGTGGTCCCTTTTTGTTTTCTTTCCTTTATGATAAGTGCGGTTGTCCATGAGCCAGCTCTGTGTTCAGTATAATTGTTGGTCACATATGTATCTGTGCTGGGGTCCTGCCTCAGTGGTCCCTATTTCTGTGTTTACCCGGTATGGTTGATATGTGTATCTTCTCACTGTTGAGCAGGGCAAAGCAGGATTCTCCATCTCTGTAATCTACATTGCTGCCTGATCTTTTCATGGCAGTGATATCGCAAGACTATAAGGTACAGTGTGGTTCAGTAACTATAGAAACAGGCCAAAGCTAGAAGCTTTGCTCAGTGTTCGGTTGCAATTCATTGTTATTTCAGCTCCGACCTAAACATGAGGTCATGGACATGCAGTAGGAAACGTAAACATTCTGAAATGCCCGCTCGGCGACTCCAGCTTCATATATGTGAGAGAAAATGCTTTAGATGTTTCGTGGAACCTTTCGCTATGACTTTCTAATAGAAAATGACTTGTAGTGCTGTAGCTGCAGTCCTATAGGCTAGCAATGCCTCCCAACCCAGTGCCACGCAAGATAGATGAGTAGAGCAGCCTGATCCCATAAACAGGGTTTGTACATGGGTTTGGCAATGCGGTAGAGGGCCGGTCGCGCTCCCGTACCGGCAACTCATAATATAACCTTTTTTGGGCAACTTTTATGGGCAAGAAGTTGGGGATAGCTGTGATAAGGTCGTATTGTGCTTCTAATTTCTCAATTTCTGAAAACATATGCTATTTGTGCTTGCTCAGTTTCTCTTCATAAACTTTTAGCCTTTGGCAGACAATATGCTACAAGTAAATAGCTCCACATCATCCCGTTACGATGGAGCAACAAGTGAGAATTCATTAGGATGTGTCTTTCAACTCCTTCTGTGCAGCAGCGTCTGAATCAGTGGTAGTAGTACAACATTGTATCAGATCAGGTATGAGCAGATCATTATCAGAAATCCTTGTTACTGTTTTTGCCTTTCTTTGGAGTAAAGTTATTTATCTCTCAGTTCAAAGAACTGATCAAGAGGTCCACAACGGACTATAAAATCATGATTAGTGTAAGGCAATTGGCAGAGCTGATTGGTAGAGGGCATGGCATACGGTCTAAAAGATCGCTAGGGCTCCCTCCACCTTCTAGTGCTCGGAACCAACCCTTCTGAGAAATGTTTTGAGGCTATAAGACCCCTGTTTTTGACATGTTCTGGCTACAGTCCAGCATTGATCCCTCCCCAACTCCCCCTAGGGCATAACTTTCTGTGGGAAGTGCAATTAGAGGAATGTCCGGTAGGAGGTCACCTACCTAATTTTCACACTCTCAGGAGCTCCTCAATTTCAGACGTCTGGGTTCTACATATAATTCATCAAGGCAGCAAAATTCAATTAATGGAACCTCCTCTTGTGTCGACCAGCTGATCCACCCCTGCTCCTTGATGTCCTTTTGCTGGCAAGCTCTCCTTCAGGACATTCAAGATCTGCTTTCAAAAGCTGGAGTCACTTTGGTTCCAGAAAATAAAGGACGCTACTCTATCCTATTTCTGGTACAGGAACAGACAGGGGAATTTCAAATTGTTTAATATATGAAGATAGCTAACTTTTGCTACTAGCTAGCTAGATAGCTAGCTTTTGTTTCACTACTTTCCTTCGGGTGCCTCTTTGGACCTCAACCATTCATAATTCCAGATTTCAATGCACACAGACTTCCAAAGATTCCTATGTTTCTACGTCCTTAGACAGCATTATTAAATCTGAGTGTTGCCATTCAGATTAGCATCAACACAAGGATGTTTGGAAAAATCTGCCTCCTTTGGGTGGTGTTCCACACTATATGGGCATCATATTCTTTAAACATTTAAATGATTGATTGAACAGAGCTTCCTCTTTCTCCCCTCAGATGTGCCAGATGACCATGTCCTATGGTTTCACAATCAATTGGAGTAAGTCCCATCTGAATCCATTCTAGAGTCTTGAATTCATCTATGCCGTATTTCACAAAAGCCTGTGTCCTGGGTTTCTTCCCCGGTAAAGGAAAGTGAAGTAGAGAGACCACCATAGAACATTAATGGACAAACCACAGACAACGACAAGAGACAGATTGAGGGCACAGCGAGAGATCGCTGCCTCATTGGTAGTGGCACCTTGGTCTTGGAGCCATCTTCAACCTTTGGTCCAGCACCTTCTGTCTAGTGGTGCCAACTCGTGCATATTATTTTTTTGTGGCAGAGTCAAATCTTCTCTGATACTTGTTTATCTGCTAAGGAGTTCAGTGTGCATACTATGCACACAGCCTGCTCTCTCCAGGCACCCAAGCACCCTTAGGTGGCAAAGCCTATTCTATACAAAGCCAGCACTCTCTGTGCAGCTCTTCACAGAAAGCTACCTTCCCCCACATACTGAAGCCTCCTTACGTAGGTAAGTGCCTACTATCTACAGTTAGGTATGTTAGTAATATGTTAAAAAAAACTAGAACTTTACTGAAAAAACAAAAGGGGTTATAGTGAGGTTATGGTTAGACGTGATAATTATTTGGTACTTTACTTTCAAAAATATACCTTAGGAATTCATGGAAAAAAACAAAGGTTGAAGTGAGGTTATATTTAAGTGAAAATGTCATTTAAAAGCACTGTTTTATACTAGAAAATCACCAGTAATAGTTTATTGAGCTAAGTATAACATGCACTGCTTATGACCTTGCATATTACATCACTCATGCAGTTCAATGACATCATTGATGACATCACTGATGACATCTCAAATTACACCATTGATAACATCACTGGTGGCATCATTCGCCATACTGATGTTGAATTTAGTCCACAAACCAGTACAGCCTTTGAAATATATAAATAAGTACCAAATGGTGCAGAATCATGTAAAGCATAAATTACATAAACACAAGCCCCGTTAGGTGGCCAAGCCCTACTACGTACATCCTTAACAATGTGCTCCAAGTTTTGCAGAGAGTCTATTACCTCCAGACATACTACTATGTACAGCCTTCACCTTGAGCAGAACTCTTCACAGAGAGCCCTCTCCCTCCAGGTACCCAAGCACCAATTAGTTGGCCAAGCCCCTTCTTCGCATAGCCTTCACCCTGTGTACAGCTCTTCACAGAGAGCTCAAGCCCTCAAGATAACCAAGCCTTACTAGGTCACTAAGTCCATAGTATGCACAGCAGCCGCACTGTGCACACTACTTAGACACTTTCAAACCCTGATAGGTAGTGAAGGCTCTACTATGACAACTCTTCACATAGAGTCCACACCCGCCAAACACGCAAGATCTCTTAGGAGGTCAAGCATTGAGCAAAGGCTTACACTCATTATTAGTACAGAAGGTACAAAACAATTGCTCCAGATGTTGCTCACTTGAGGCCAGATGTACGTAGCCTTTTTGTGGTCGCAAAAGGTCTTATTTTCAGGATCGGACCATTTGCAACAGCAAAAAGGCCTTTTCTTATGTAGAAAATGAAATTGTGATCAGTAATGCACTACCAAATCACAATTTAGGGTTGCAACTAATTATCGGTTCTGTATTTGGAAGGGGCATGTCAGGGTGTCCCTTCAAAATACCAAATCGGATTGGAATTTATTAATGTTTTTCAACTGAAATCCGGTTACGAAACATGAATACTTTACTGACTACAAAAATGTAGCGGTAAACCATTTGCAAATGGAAAGAGGCCCCTTAAAAATATTTTCTAGAAGTAGCCTGTGATCCCATGGACCACTACATACTCTTGAAAAATGTTAGCAACATTTTTATATTTTTTTTGCACTCCTCCCATTTTCATTCAAGGAAAACGTCATGTGTCACGTGGCTATGAACGTAATGTCATAATGTATGACGCAGGGAAAGAGTGTGTGTAGCACTCCACAACGTTAGGTCAAAAGAGGATCTAAATGTCAGAAAATCAATACATATTGCTTCGACACCATTGAAAACAAACGGGGGAAATCGAAATATTGTCAGTTAAATTGCATCAGCACCGCAGAGAAATAATAGTCGGGTGCAAACATATGGGCGCCTAAATATCTTAGTCATTCTTTTTAAAAGGAACACATTATATTAAAGGCATGTCGCATTGTATGTTAAATATAGACCTTAAAACCCAGTATAAAATCTTGCAATTGAAGTGAAATGGGTGTTGTATTCACAAACACTCTATCACTTTTATTCCATTTGCTTTTTAAAGATAGAATTCTATGGGATATCATCATTCAGACTCTCTCTATGTGTGGCTTTTCTGTAAATCTAATGCTGTTCTCTCTCAAAGAAGATGCATTCAGTATTGAGGCCCACGTTGTCCAGTTGTTCTATGATAGCCCCTCTCAAATCTGATATGGAGTGACCTTGTGTGATATAATGATTGGACTTTTTGTTGGCATTCCGTCTGCATCTCAGGTTACTATGGTGTTCACATATGCACGTTTTTACCTTCCTACATGCCATGCCAATATATCTAAAATGGCAAGGACATGTAATCATTTAAAATACTCTCTGAATTGCAATTTGTGTGTTGTCTTATTTACCATGAAGTATCTAAAACAAGATACAGGCTATTTGTGTGTGATGTTAAATTACAGACACTGCAATGGCCACAAGGGTAGTGACCCATTAATTTTGAACAACACCATAGATTAGGTGTTATTACTTCATTACTTGGGTGGTTTTTTTTTTACTACATCCTTTTTTGGGCCGTCCAAATGTAAATGTTCCTGTGGTAAGTAAACACCAGATTTTTAAAATGATATTCTTTACATGATTAGATGCAATATTGTTGGTAGCGAAAAATATATCAATCTGTTATTGTTGCCTTCTCTATATGTAGTTTCCAGTAGACTTCTCCGTGCTTATTTCTTGTTCTTTTCTTTTATTTTTGTGTGAGATGCTGTGGGTATCCTCGTTCCTTAAATTTTTGATAAAGCAGATTCACCTGTTTTGGGGAATTTGTGATTTTATTGCAATTGCGTTGGAGGCGTAGTGGTCTAGGGTGAAAACAAAAGGTTATTGTTTGCTTTTGGTTTATGGTAGATATCCATACAGAGACATCCTTGCTCCAGGAAAATCCATACATCTAGGCAGATGATTCAGCATTGCTGACAGTGTTGGTAAATTTAAGGTGTTAATCACAGTGTTTCAGCCATTGAACTAATGATTCACTGGAGTTATTGTCACCCTCCCAAAATATTAATATGTCACCTGTAAATCTCTTATAGAGTATTATCCTGGATCTAAATGAATTTGCATCTGTCATGATGAATTTCTGTTCAAAATGATGCACAAAGAGTTCTGTTACGCTGTTCCCGTGGAAGCCCCATGGACTTGTAGGTAGAGAGTTTCTTAAAATTTGAAATAATTCCTGTACAGTACTAGTCTTGCACACTCCTATGAAGAGTTGTGGGGTCATATATCCCAGCAACCAGAAAAAAAGTATTTCCTCTAATACCCTCCAGTGTATCATCTTGAAGCAGGCTGGTATAGAGACTTTCAAATTCGAGACCGACCCAAAGATGTTTTGATTGGTCTAACCCAACATCCTTCAAAAGGACCAGTATCTTTGAGATAGGTTGTTGTATTCTGAACAAATCTTACACAATTTGGACAATGGTTCAGGAACTGAACCTATCCCTGATATAGGATGCAGCATGGGAGGGGTCCTTTCTTGGTGGATTTTGGGAAGGGTGTAATAGTGTGGTATCACTGGATCTGTGTTCCCAAGGAACAAAGCCTCATGACTTAAGATCCACCACCCCCCACTTCAACGTCTTCTGTCATCACAATGATCTCTTGCACTGATTAGGATCTGTGTTTATGACTTTATAGTTTTCTCATTTACCAATATCCGTTTACGCTCTTTCCTGTAGTCAGAAATTGACTGGATGGCCAGTCCCCCGCCATTGTCAACTAGTTTAATTGTAATCTCAGGATTTGATTTGATTTCCTTTAAAGCTTGTTTCTCCTGATCGGAAATATTGTGAAATGTTTTAATCTGTTTTGTGTTGAAAGCATTTATCTCTTTCAATTATATATACATTTATTTTTCCATCATTTATTCTGCACTCTAAACCTGAAAGGGCATTTAGTGGACTTATACGGGGTGCTCCCTTGTGTCTGGACAAAGCCATGCTTCTCTGTCAAGCTCTAATAAAAGTGAAACATGTGTCAGGAGCTGCTTTTATTCACTTCAGGTTGGCTTGACTGGTATTTTATTAATCCAAATCTGAAATACTGTTGCTGGAATAGTAAAAGGCTTTTTTTTTATTTTTTTAGCAATGTGTGAATGATACTAGGTAAACCTATGCTTAAATAATTTGTTGCAGAAATGGCAAAAAGCATTGTCATTTTCTAGCTGGGCATGGATTGCACTGTGCTAATTCAGTGCTTAAAAACACTGCTGGAAAAACAGACATTTGAGGTGAGCATATTTAGTGAGTCAGTGATGTTGTGGACAGCTCCTTATAAAGGAGCTGCTCTCCACATAAAACCTGGGAACCACCCAGGTTTCCCAACTCCTTTTTTTACACCCACAATTCATGTATATTTATTACATTAATTAAAAATTACATAAATTGTACTGTGTGCGATTTTAAGTTCAATAATTTCATAAAGTTTAGCATAGGATGTTGTACATGTTATAATTCGGTATATTTTAAGACATAAGTGATGTATATTATAAGAAAAAATACATTTATGTTACAAACTATATCATTTTTAGTATCAGCAATACAATGGTTGCATACCCGTAGCAGCGTAGGCGTGGTCATAGGGCATACCAGCTACATGTAATGCAATATAAATGACAAGACAATAAATCTTTAAAAAAATGTCTGGAAATGACAATGAAAAAGAGACATCTTTCGGTCGGGCAAGATGGCGGCTGCCTAGAGAGGCCGTTCACCTCTCTCTGACCGCTGTTATACATGAAGGTAGAATGTGACAGCAAAGTAGCACAGCACGCAAGAAAGCAATCGCTCTGAAAGGCGAAGAAAGAAAATCCGGGAAAAACTGTGTCGCACTGGCTGATACAAAGTAGCCAGCGAACAGGGGATGGATTCAAGCGAAACAGTGTATCTAAACCCGAAGACCTCCCCCGGACCTGCCCTGCATGAAATGCTGTTTTGCTGAGCGGAGTGTTATGTTATGTTATGTAGCTTTTATATAGCGTACGGCTACTCGATTTGAGTGTCCCGACGCTTTCCACCAGCAGCTCAGAGTAAAAGTGACGAGAGCTCTCTGGGCTTACCTGGCGGTTTCGGCGTCCTTCCGTGCAGAAAGGGACCATCGCCTGCAGCACTCTCGGCCTCGTCGGGAGCATTCGGTGATTATGGCCCCGAAAATTCCTGTCTCTGTGGGGGTAAAAGCAAAGACGCGTTCGGGTTTGGGCGTCGGGCTGTCTCCCAAAGTTAATATCGCAGCAAATGCAGCCGCAAATACAGCCGTGGACTCCCAAAACAATTTGGGACCCAAAAAGCAAGCAGCAAATCCTGAAGATAAACTGGAGGAAAGGAAAAACCGGCATAAAATACCACCGAGTGCTGAGCCCACTGTCCTGGAGATGCCCACAGCTCAAGACACCGTTCCTTATAGGAACAGTCCAGCCTGAACTGCCAGGCCAGGTCCTCCCTGGAACTGAAACAAGCATCCTGGGATCGGCTTCGGGGTTTTTCTCCTCATCAGCACGGCTAGCTTGAGTCAAGTGGCACAGTGAGCAAGGGACCTACGTCTGGGCATACCCATCCCACTTAGGGTGAAAAGTGTTATGCAAACAAATGATGGATGGAATGCTGAATGAATCATACATTCACCCCCAGTCAAGAGATCTGGGTTAAATCCATTGTTATTTTGCTCACCATGCCACCCCAGTTTAGACCCAGTTATACGCAAATCAGTTTTGACCCTGTTCCTTATGGGAACAGTCCATCCAGAACTTCCAAGCCGGGTCCTCCCTGGACTGGAAACAAGCATCCTAGGACGGGTTTTGAGATTTTACCCCTCAGGCAGGCTAGCTTGAATCCAGTGGCACAGTGAGCTGGGAACCCACGTCTGGGCACACCCATCCCACTAAGGGTGAAAAGTGTTACGCAAACAAATGATGGGCGGAATGCTGAATGAATCATACATTCATCCCCAGTCAAGAGATCTGAGTTAAATCCATTGTTCTATTGCTCACCATGCCACCCCAGTTTAGACCCAGCCATATGCAAAGCAGTCTTGACCGTGTTTCTAAAGGGAACAGTCCAGCCTGAACTGCCAAGCAGGGTCCTCCCTGCACCAGAAACAGGCAGCCTGGGACCAGATTTGGGGTATTACCCCTCATCAGCCAGGCTAGCTTCAATCCAGAGGCATATTGAGCAAGGGACCCATGTCTGGGCACTACATTCAAGCTAGCCTGACTGATGAGGGGTGTTACCCCGAAACTGGTCCCAGGATGCTTGTTTCCGATCCAGGGAAGACCTGGATTGGAAATTCGGGCTGGACTGTTCCCATGAGGAACAGGGTCAAGACTGATTTGCATTTGGCTGAGTCTGACTTGGGGTGGCCAAGTGAGCTAAAGAACGATGCTGGATTCAACACAGATCTGTGACTGGGGGTGAGTGCCGGAAACATTTCAGCGCTCCATCCATCATCACCTTGTGTTTAATTTGTTAACTTTAATTTGGCAGGGTATGCCCAGACCTTGGCTCCTTGCTCACTTTGCCCTGGATTGAAGCTGGCCTGGCAGATGAGGGGTGCTACCCCGAAACCGGTTCCAGGATGCTTGTTTCAGATCCAGGAAAGACTTGGCTTGGCAGTTCGGGCTGGACTGTTCCCATGAGGAACATGGTCAAGACTGATTTCCACATGGCTTGGTCTGATCTGGGGTGGCAAAGTAAGCTAAAGAACGATGATGGATTCAACCCAGATCTGTGACGGGAGTTAGTGACTGAAAGGTTTCAGCGATCTGTCTATCATCCCCTTGTGTTCACTTTTAGGAAGGTGGTATTTCTCTGCACTGACTGCTCTATGTGCCTGACAGCCTGACTACTATACACGTCTGGGCTGGGCTGGATGACAGCTACATTTGTGCATTCCCTCTAGAACGCTACAAAACAGGAGACTTAGCTGCATCTGCATTTATCTGAATTGCAGTGGGTCTTCCTGGGCAGGGAGGGATTGGAGCGGCTCACACTTCACTTTAATAGGTAGTGTCCTGCCAACACACAAAGTGCTGATCACCCCCCACAGATAGCCTGGCAGACAGGACTGGGTTGAAAGGGAGCCTTATGCACTTCAGATGCCTCCTTTGAAGTAACTCGCTACATCAAAGGCACTTTTGGGTCTCTGAAACTTTCAAATCAGACACTTTTTGTACCTGTAATCAGACATTGCTGGCTCTACATTTACCCTTTGCCGGAACGACTGCTGTGCTGCTAGGAGGAACAACCACTCTGCTAACTGCTCTGCTGTGTTAACCTACTGCTTCAGGAGCTGCAGGAGGGACTGCCACGTTACTAAATGCCTTGTTGTGCTGGCCTGGGGCCTGCTACGTTTGTGCTGTGCTGACCTGAAGTGTTCTCCAAGAGCTTGCTGGCTTGCCCCTGTTCTTGAAGTCTCAGGGCCATCAAAGGCTTCACTTCAGAAAGATCAAGCGCTTCGCTCTACAAAGGTCCAGAGCTTGCTTTTGACCTGCAATTTCAAGCTATGACGTGCCACACTCAGCGCTGGTTGAAATCACTATCTCTTTGTTGTATCCGGCGCCACTGACATTGCATCAGACCAGCCTGCCCCCATTAGCAGAGCCTGTGCTGCATGCCGACATTGGCATTCACCACAACCCCAGAAAGATGGGCTCACCTGAGAGCAAGATTGACGCATTTAGGCCCCTATTTTTCTCTCTGGCAGCTAAGGCTGTTCCGACTCTGACCCACCAGCCCAGGTGCTGTGTGCTGCGAGGTCCTAGTTGCAGATCTGCGTGGTGTAGGTGGGTGAGAGGGCCTAACTCCTCCGGTCCAGAGTGACCCCTGAAAAACTCCCATATGGTTCCTGGTTGAGCACTAGCTTGCCCCATAACTGCGAGGAAGTAACACTTGAAAGTAAACAAACGATTGTAAGTGTGGCTAGCACTGTGCTTACTTTAATGACTAGAATATTCATAACTTAAAACATACCCACTGGAGTTTTGTCATTTGGCCTCAATGTGTTTATAATATAACAAACTATTTAAATAAACTTGTATGGAGTCTTTTGTGGTATATTCATTGTGTTACTGTGTGTGTGTATGTTGCACAACTACTTTACACATTGCCCCTTGTGACAAGCCTGCCTGCTCTGCGCCAAGCTACCAGAGGGTGACCACCAGAGATCTCAGTTGTGAATCTAGCTTATCCTGGCTAGAGTTGTGGGTTCTAACTGACCTGGGTGTATATCTTACCCAACCAGAAACTCCATTAATAACACTGTTGAAACATCTGGAAAGCTTTTATTCCCTTCCACCTGCATCACTCTTGATTCTTGTAGCTGCCATTAAGGATTCATTAAGCTTACAAAAGTGCACCCTATTGAGAATATGGTGGTGAGCTTTCGATGAATCTGATAGGCTGACTAAACTGTATGTGTTCTATTGAGTTCAGTTTCAGAATCCTTGTCTTAAGAGCACATTAAGATGACCTTCTATTTCAGCCCCAGTCACACCCGGGGTTCAGACCCCAAGTCCTGATATTGTTTCAACATGAATGGTTCTCACTGAGAGTCCAGAACTACAACCCTCTCTGACAAATCATCCTGTTTATGAGCCGTCCCTGCCATAAATGGTTCAACTTGATAAGTCTAGATATGGTGTTGTGTAATTGATGATAAAGATCAGATATGGATTTTGTCAAATCTTGACACAAGGATACTATTTCAATTTTAAACTTGCATATCATGAGGGGAATATCGTCTTTTGTGGCAGGTGCCTGATTGTCACTATCTTCCATCTGCGACGCTGGGTCTTGGGCTTCTGAGTGGTAGCTTCCTTATATTTATAATGTTTAAGCAGCCTGAACATGTGTTTATTGAGGACTTTTTTCATGTCTTTATTTTACTGAGAACTATCCTGTTTTATGCTGTCAGCGGGCGTGTGAGTCTGTCTTGCATGAACTCCTGCAAGCTCGAAAAAACACTCCTTGTATGACTGGTTCGGGTCTAACCCATAGTTAAGAATGCACAGGCGGTGACACTGCCACAAGATGCACTCAAGTTCCTTTAAAAGTAAATCTGGGAATGTTCTGTAGCTAGTCCACGAAAGGAACCAACCTTGATCCCATCAAGCTGCACAGCCTAATATCATTTGAATCAAATAAATCAAATTTATATACATCTTTCTGTATTTTACTCTTTTTTCTTTTCATAGCCTTTTCATCCATTATTCTTGTCTATTTTTTTCGATTCATTTTACTCAATTTCTGTTCAACATTCAAACAGGCGGCCTGATGGGATCAAGGTTGGTTCCTTTCGTGCACTTTATGTTGCAGCGCAATGAGACGGTGCGTGGAGCAAGTTTTGCATGCCGCTAAAAAATGAGAGGAGGAATTTAATGTTTATAATTGAACAAGGAGAAAGGTGTGCATCTCATTCCATTACCTCATTAATGTTCTGTAGCTGCCAGATCTAGCTTTCCCTAATTACAGTAGTCCCAGCCCAGTCAAATCCTTGCCATGCCCATCTGTCAGAACCTTGTCAGATCCTCCACATGAACACAAAAGCCACCCCCACTATGTTCAGAACTTTAGCCTGCCAGTGTGTCAAGATGCAGCTCTCCTCCCAAGCCCCTAGATCACTCTCCTCGAGGTATCTCCTTGCAAGACTAGATCCGATCCTGAGATCAACACAGATCCATTCATCACCTCATGGCTTGCACTATGTTGGTGCACCTTTAGATGTGAACATTAGACGCTCAGGCAACCTTGTTCTCCATTTAAGTAGCAGATGTTCAGGCAACTGTAATGTTTGGTAGCTAGACTACAGTTATACTTTCAAATTAAATAAGGGGTCTAGAAGGCACAGCCTTACATTCAGTTGTTTTAAGTCCAGGCTGAACGTTCAACACCCATCAGCCCCATTGAATCTCCAACTCTTTCCTCAATTTCCGAACTCTCAGTTTGTCACTGAGTCACACTGTGTGTTGTCAAGTCCACGACTCCTCCATAGTTCAGCCTGCTGCAGGCCTCACTGGGGCAGATGTCATCTTGAAAAAAAGAGTATTGGTTCCCTTGACAGCTGCCAGCCCGCAGGGAAAAATTTCCATCTACAACCAAATTGAGATTTTAAAACTGTTCCACGGACTGCTTTGCTGTGTCCCCTACAGGTCTCAGCAATCAGTGGTCGATCTGCTTCATACAACATCTTCCAATGGGACAACCCTGTTGTAAATCAACACATGAGAGTAGATGGGTTCCAGCATGTATGTTTAATGGATGGCAGAACAGCTTAACATCCACAGGAAGAGGTACGTCTTCTTCCAACAGCCGCCTAGAATTAATGTTCAGAACACATACAAAGATTCTACTGACATCATAGGTTCTACATGACTTGTCATGGAATACCACAAACCCCAAGCCCTAGGCTGGAGCTCAGAGAGGACACATTTTGTCGGGTCTTCCCTGTCAATGGCCTTACCATCATAATATATAAAACATATTTTTAAATATTTCAAGTTTTACTTTAAGTTAAGATACAACATACTTTTATAAATGTATTACTTAATATTTTTGTACACTATAGTTTCGTTGCAGATATTTTGGTTAAGTCTAATGTTCTTATGTAAAATATGTTTGTGTATGAGATTATGATTACTATACATTTTTCTATCAAGATCTTTGTACTTTAATTTATAGAGATGTAAAGTCTATTTTTCAGCATCGGTTTTTGTTAGCACAGTAATTTTCTGGTGAATATTGTGACATACAACCGCTCACATCAGCTTTTATCCAGCCTCCCTCCTCCCTTTCCTCTGTAAATATAACCAACTGGTCTACATTCAGGTCTCTCAAAGCCATGAGTCACAGATTTATTGTCTCACTTTCAATTTATCTTTCTAGGCAGACGCTCCACTGAGACTTCTTTAGTCTCAGACAAAAAGTCATACGCTTCTGTTCGTGACTCAAAACTACCTTTGCATCATGGTGCATTCCATACAGTGAATCACTCTCCCCTGTGATTCACCTCTCTTTTCACCATTTTTTCTCTGTTTCTGCCCATTCATCACTCTCATCATTGCAATCACTGGAGAATGATCCTCTCATATGCCTCTGTTCTCACAGTCCTTGACCAGCCTCTCTTTTCTCTTTGCTCACCACCATTTCTTCTCTCATTATATCCTTTAATCTACGCCATCACTTTAATGTTGAACACTCCAAGATCATTTTTTTTTCGTATCCATCGTTTTCGTTTCATACAGTCAATAACTCTTCCTTTGTTCACTATCTTTTACTTGGTTTCTCAGGTTCTGCTCTTGCCTGGCTATCGTCGTATCTCTCACAGCACTGATTCACCTGCATGGTCTGGCAAATCTCCCTCCTGTATGCCCCTTTTCTGTGAATTTCTTCACCTCTATCCTTAGATCACTTCTTTTTTTCCAATCACACAGACACCTTATCTTCACTCTGTGCATCCTTCAATTTTTCCCATCACCTTATTTAGACATTTCTATGTTCTTTCTTTCTTTTTCTTCATTCAACCTCTACTTTTATAACCCTTTCTCTACCTACTTATCTGCCATCAAATGTTGGGTGAGCTCACATTTTTTAGGCCCCAAATCTAACAAAACCTACATTTTGTTTTTCTCTAGTGCCTCCTTCTCGCCATTTCCTCTCTGGCTGGAATTTGGAGAAGGAGTTTGAAATGTTTCTCTCATTTTCAAACTACAGTGTTCTATTGCACTCATCCGCAGATAGATAGCAGCCATTCCACTTAGACAAAGTCTGCCCCTTTCTTATTGTTGGCATTCAGCGTCAATCATGGCAGCATGTGACCACTTCTGTACAGCAGGCTGTCCCTCAAGAATTTATTGACGGTTGGACCAGTGGAGGCTGTGGAGACCCGGCACTGCTTGGCAATGAGCTAAGCATGAAAGATGTATGTTAAAAGAACGGTTTTCTGCATTTGCAGCCGCCATATTGATAGGATAAAGGACGTGTACAGAATAGGCACAACGGCTTAACGCATAGGAAAGAGGCCATCTTGCTTCGCTTGTGGAAAACTGTGCTTTGCCATATACTGCTCGATCATAGATTAATGTGATGGCTCCTCTTCCAGGCTATGTTAGGCAGAGATAGTATATAAGGCCACAAGGAACATCACTCTGTGAATGACAACATTGAGAGTTGAACAGTTTTCCAACTGTCATAAGGTTCGCACCATGCCTCCTTTCCTTATGCATTTTTGTTGCTTTTGCCCTTCCCCTTTTTGCAGGCCTGCTGTTGCTTTGCTCTCTGTCTCTCTTCCACCCCTCCCCATTTATGTTTCTTACAAAACCCTGGTTCATCTTTGAAACCTTCTGCGCCCCTCCTGATACCTCAGCACATAATGTCTGTTATTTGTGCTGCATTCCTAATATATTCATTATTACTTATTTATTTCTGTTTCAGTCTCCCAGCATTTGGAGTCATCTATGAAATGTCCTACGGACCCAGGAGAGTCCCTTTCTTTTGGTCCCCTGCCCCCTAATTGCCAAGTCTATCAAAACAGTGTTCAACAATTTTCAAGCCATTCAGTTCTTGGGAAAAACTGCTAGTCGGACAGTGGTTCTGATTCGTATACACTTCTCGCTGGCCACTTGATCCCTATGATATAAGTATAACTAACATTTTCATTTTTACTCATGTCTTCTCTTGCCTGGTTTCCTGGCCCTGCCTCCTTGACAGCTTTCCTACTTGTGCACTCAATCCTCTTCTTCCACAATCAGTTTCAATTGTACTATTTTCTCTTCATGCAGTCCGTGATGAGCACAATGTTCAGCTCTCTAAGGGCGTCCTATTCCTTCTTGTCTAATATGTTACTTTCTTTCCATCGTCTTCAAATGTATCCGGGTCTTGAGCATCCTTAACTTTCTTCTCTCGTCAGTAACTAAACTCATACACAAATTGTATTCTGCTTTACAGATGATCTTGCCTGCCATCCACATACCATGTGCCCAATTTAGTTTTCACTCTTTCTTCCCTCACTCCTCAAACGTGCCCATCAGTTTCCCAGTCTGCACGGCACATGTGTTGCGACAGGTTTCTCTGCTCGTGCAAGCACTGGACGTCAGTCAGTATCTGTCAATTCAGAGTCCGCAGATGGGCCTGCTGGCTGGTCACTTAATTGCTGATGCCACATTAAATCGTTATAATTACAAGACTCATCAAAGAAAAGTCATCATGGCAATGAGGTCGACTTTTCTGAGTGGTGCAGTGTGGACTGATTTAAATTTACATACACTGAAAAATAGATGTAGGACCGCACCAGACAGAACATTAAGAACCGTTGCTGTAGAGAAAATTGATTGTGAAGTCACATTTACAAGAGAAGATTTTCAGGTTAGAGTGTACAGGAGTTTTTCAGGCAGGTGATCTTTGAAAAGGTCTGTTTTTCTGGAATTAATACAAATTTCGCAATTTAGCACCATACATTGTTAATCCTACCATTGATGTTTTTTTTTGTATTTTGTTCGTGAGCAGACACAGTTGACTGGTTGTTACAGTTTACCATGTGTATTTGCTTGTGAGTATGTGTGTGTATATATAAACTTGTATACTGCATAAAGTGTCAACAAATATCCCGTTATACTCACATGATTCATAACCATTCAGACTACCTTACTTCTGTAACCCGAAAGGACCATTACACATCCTGGAAACAGTGAAAGGAAGAATTTTAAAAAGGATTAGTAGCCATATGTTAAATTATTTTCTTATGTGCTATTTTGGGTAACAAATTACTTGTGCAAGTTTGTGATTTTAATGATGCATATGGTCATTACTGATGAACTAAGCAAGATGCACTTGAACCAACTTAATTTGGGAGGCTAGAAGTGTGGTTAATAATGCAATATAGTTATGTCACATTTTCGTGCAAGGCTCAATTTTATTAGATTGGGTTAAGTTTCTGATCTTTTGCTTGTATTGCTCCTGCTCGTTCCCCCTCCCAATCAGAGAACTGCTGCGAATCTTCTCTCCTCACAGTTTCCGCAGAGCACAGGGTGATATGACGTGAATGCTAATTGGCCCTCGGAAGCGCAGTTGCTGAGGAGGCAAGTGGAAGATTTCTTTTACCTCAAGAAATGGATTAGTGCTAAGAGTTTTAATTATTATGAAGTTGCTTTTGATTTGCCAATGTGGCCGAACCATGATCATGTCATTCTGAATCTGCAGTTTTGCTAACTGTTTATGCGTAACATGTGCATAAAAATCCTAGCTTTGAAGTTTCGGGTGGGGAATTCTCATTTTCCTCCTGAGACTCTGTCTGATATTTTTTTAGACATTTTTCTCCCCCCGTAGACTTCTGTTAATACTCTTTATTAGTTTAACACTAATGGGGTCATTACGATGTCGGTCGGAATCACTTCCGCCTGACACCGCATCGGTCATGGGACAGACCAACACCCGGTCGGAGGTCTTGACCGCCTCATTAGGACGTGACTGCACACTCTTTGGCCGCATTTCTACATTTTACTATGGGAGCATGCATTCGGTCCGTAAACCTGCCGTAATGCATGCTCCCATAGAGAAATGGGAGGTGCTATTCATCCAAGGTGCCTGCCACAAGGTGCAGAGCTCAACATGGGGGCACCATAGGTGCTTCCTCGACCTCCAACCGGAGGCCGTTCACCAAAGGGGGCGCTGCTGGGGGCCCCCAAACACGCTTTCCGACATACTTTCCATGTCGGACAGACCGGTATGTAAACCATGTAGGAAACCGTGATTGTAATCTCAAGGGCGGAAAGAGCTCCCCTTGAGATTACAGGAAGGCTTCCGACTGGCAGATGGGCTCTCTGAGCCTGTTGAATGCCAGCTGGAATGACCAGCCTGTTTACTTTCCGATCGCCTATACCTTAATGAGTCAGTCGGAAAGGAAAACGACTGGCCCATTCATCCCATTAGAATCTTGCGAGATTTAACTGCTTAAATATGGATTTTTGTAATAATTTTATGATTCTGTGTGCTGAATCTGAGCCTTAATGAGAAACTATGCATTTCTCTGTATCATTATATTAACAATTCTGAAACAAATCTTCTATCCTTATTTTCGATCTAGAGCTCAGTTAATGACTGGTCCCAGTTCCAATTTGAAATTTACTCTGCTAATTAGTGGAGTTAATGTTGAGGAGGGTGGTGTCTCTTGCCACAAGATAAAAGAGAACAAAGGAGCTGGATGGCCTGAGGTAAAAACTGGAATGCATAAATTATTAGGGTTTAAAAAAGTATTGGGGATCAGCTCCCACTCAAACATGGCCTGACATTAAGTGCCAGTAAAAAAAAAAAAAGAAAACATGCATTGTATTTGTTTAGGAAAGAAGTATGAGTGTGTACACACTTACCAGTTATCCCACCTGATGATGAGGAAAGAGATGTTGCTGTGTTTCGAGAAAATGTGTTGATATTAGGAAATACAGAGGGCCTCATTTACAAGAACTGACGCATTGCAGCGGTAATGCAGCTATGTGTCAAAAATACTTGCGCTGCGGTATGACAGGTTAATACGCCATGAATGTGCCATATTTATGGAACAATGCACCATGGCGTAAGGTCCCATGGTGCGTCAAAAAAATGACACATCCATGGGACCACTAATGCAGAGGAATGTGACGCAGGTGCAGCAAATGTGACTCTAGGCTGCTCTGTGGCACGTAAAAGTAACGCAAATCAGCCTACCGTCACTTTGGAGTGCATCATTCACTGCCTGAGGCAGCTCAGAAAAATGTAACATTGATGCCTCTTGCAGAAAAGTAACAGTGTTAAAAAGATATTGGCAGGGTGACGGAAACCAGAGTTCAGATTTTGATCAGGTAAGGATTAAATATGTGATACAAGTTGTCCATAATAATAGAGATTGTGGGAAATGTGCATAATTGCAAATACATTTCAGCAACTTCTTTAGTATGTTATTAAAGCAGAGGCCAGAGAAGTAGGCAGAAGAGTGGCCCATCATGTGTGACTCTGTCTCTCCTCTGAACTGATGCATAGTAGTCAAACCTCGGGTGATGAGCTCTGTTTCAGGCACTCCTCTGCCCTTTAAATCATTAGCTCTTCTGCAGTGATGAATCATCTGTGCGAGTTACAGAATGGGAGAATAGACTGTCAGAATCGCTCCATCAACATGTGTCTAGCTGCTAGCAAGGAGGTGATCCTTGACTCAAACCAGCTATTTCTGGACGTGTTTAAACTTGGGAACTGAATGGATTCAGACGAGGGTGCCCTAAATCCTAATTCAAGGAAGGAAACTGCCCCCCCCTGGTTTATATTACTAAAATAGCAACAAGAGACGACAACACCTGACAAGGGTTTTCACATTTTACAAGCCTTTAGTTGAAGACCTCTTTAACTGAAACATGTATGACTATGTAGCAGAGCCACTGCGTCATTTCCTATGCCTGGGTTTTAGAGGTGTAGGAATTCTGACGCATTGCTACCACAGCAGCCCTCTTCCCAACAATGCGTCATGTTTGCAAAATGTCATGAATACCACTGCGTACGTTTTACTGGGTATTTTCCGATGGAACGCCTACCTTGCATATATTAAAACTAACGCGACGCGGCTGATTCCGACAGATAAAAGACCGACGCATCCTGTCAAAGTGGAGCGTCTGCCTCGATGTGTCACTTTGTAAATATGGAACAAAGAAAACGCTGCTGGTGCATCAAAAACAGTGACGCTCCACTCTTGAAGAGAAGCAAGAAATGCATTTAATTTGGATGGACTGTGCAAATGTGTACTGACAATGACCAGTGATAGGTTCTATGTTAGCCTGTGATACCACTGTACAGAGAGTGAAAGTGCAGGTAACGTCCAATTACGGACTTGAATTAACCTTTATTACAAAACATACACATGTAAATGAGTACCAGAAAACTTAAAGAAGCCTGATAAAAACTGACTGTATATATATATATATATATATATATATATATATATATTCACAAAATAGCTCCACAGCACCTCCGGCAAGCAACACAGCAACACCAGCGAGAGAGGAGACGGACCACAGGATCAGGTGCAAAAGATTTATTTAGCACAGGGAAACAGCTACGCGTTTCTGGCTACACGAGCCCTTGATCACGCTGTCCATATATATATATATTACCTACTGGCAGTCGCCAGTAGGTAGTTATAGTTAGGACCTAGTTTCCATAGAAAATACACAACATTCTATTTGGAATAACTTTGGCGCTGGTGGACGAATCTTTGCGAATTTCTCCAAGAAAATGGCCTGCTCGATTCCGCTCCTGCCGTGAAAGTTTGGGGGTGATTCGTCAAGTGGAAAAAAGGGGTGTCCCAAAACATGTTTTCCCTATGCAAGTTTCCATAGGGACCTTTAGCCAGGGCTACAGCCCGAACGGCTGAATGGAATTACACCAAATTTGGCAGAGAGGTAGAGTTAGGTTCGCAGATTGTGCTTTTTGTTAAATGGCGTAAATCCGTTCAGTAGTTCCTGAGGAAATCAAAAGTAAAATCATAGAGATATCTAGAGACGAAGTACAGAACGCGTAGCAAAATCCATACAATTACAAGCACGAGCTGCAACCAGGAAGTGTTGGCAGCCATCTTGTGCCTCGGTAGCACCGAGCCACAAGAAAACAGTAAAAGAAAGTTGAAAAATAAGGAAAGGGGGCAGAGTAGACACATGTTGATCCTCTAGGCCTGCTTAGGGGGTCCCACATGGATGTTTAGGTGCAAAAACGTATTTTAATTTTTTTTTTTTTTTAAACGTATGGTACGCGAATTGTACTCGTACGTGGTGGAAAAGGAAAAGAAAAATACTAGAAGTCCATTTTTATTCTTAATTAGCTCCTGGGGGCCAAATACCGGGGGCAATGTTTTTCTATAATGGGGGGCTTGGAAGTGTCCAAGAGGAACAAAAGAATGAAAAAAAAAACTAATGTCGAGGACAGCGATGCTCCTGCTTCCTCCGTTTTATCAGGTCAATAGACTGTTTCCCATAACACAAAAGTTCATTGCAATAAATGCATAGAATTTTAACTTCACCAATATCAGGATTAATTTGTGGGTGTGGAGTGCTTGCTGAAAATGCTGCTGCGGCAGTTGATGTGTTTGGTGCAGTAGCAGGTGGGTTGTCCTTCAACCTCTGTGTTGCAGCTCGAGCAAAGTTGTTGGGTTCTAAGTTCTTCACGTGTCGCTCCATATTTGGCTTATCCACGGTATCATAACGTTACTTTTTAGCCTGTTTAAGTTTGAGGTTTACATGAAATAATATGCTATAGGCAGATATGGATCTTTAGGCAGCGCTTATCTCCATGAAGGTTGGTCATTATCATTTACATATAGGTGCATGAGGGAAGGAAAAGAAGTCTATCTGAATGGCGAGGATTACACAACAGCACCAGATCACTTCTTAATTTGTAGACACATACTATTGCATGGCTCTTGTAAACAAGATGCGCCTAATTTGGCCTGAGTTTTGAAAGGCACTCCGACACCTACTATCATACCAACATTCAGTTTACTGGAAACTTGAGTTATTTAATTTGAAATAAAGCAGATTGTTGTGCAATGTTAGCAGGCATCGGTTACATGAGTACGGTAACTGAGCGTGTGGTTTGCTATAAAAAAGTTGTGTTTACTCCTCTGCATGGGAAGCTGGATGTTTCTATCTGGCCAACGATTGCGACCTTGAAAGCAGAGTCAACCAAATGAGCCGTATAAGAGCGCTATTGTCTCAAAAAGAGGTCGCTCTTACATCTGGTAGAAAACATTTGTCCTTCACGTGGCAAATACCCGCACTGAAGTGCATGCATTATTAAATACTGACCTGTCCTTGTATTTTGAGGAGTTAATTTAGACTATCTTTAATGCGTCCTTGACTACGGAGTTACTTTACTTTTTTAAAGTTATAAGCAGTGGCATTGTGACTTCTTTTCAAACTATATTTGGTGTCTTGTCTGCATTTTTCCATTCGATTTTTTCCAGCATCGTTGGTGGATTCCCCTTAATACTCGCGTTAGTTGCCGGTGTGCTTCTATTAATTTGTTTACTTAAATATGGATGTACATCCTGCAGCATACAACAATATTTCTCGGTTGTTGCTGGTGCGCAACATGAATGCTTACTTATTACGGAGCGCTGCCTCTGGCTACATTGAGTGCAGCTTATGGATTATCGTTTCGATTCTCCTTTTTCACATGCGTTCAAGCTGTCTTCCATTGCCTGAGCTGCGATTTCAACTGGGCCCTGGATTTGTGTCTCTGCTGGACGGTGTCTCCTAACGCGGATTATGACCAGCTGATGAGCCCCTTAGTGGTTCATGACTTGCTCTGTTCTGGCGGCGGGATTATGGCCTTAGCAGCGATACATGGAATAATGGGACGTTGGAATGTTTTTGCAGCGGCGCATGACTTCTTGGCACGCAGTTACATTGAAGATGACCCGAGTTTTCCTCCGATAGTGATAGAGGCTCCGGTCATTGAGGAACATGTCTGTTCATTCCCACTATTGAATTGGATGGCTGAAATGTTTTCAGATGAGAACAATGACTTCCTCTTGGAGGCTGTTGCTACATACTGTGCTTATACGCTGTTGGAGTAAGACTCTTTGATTTTTCTTCCTATTCTTTATTATTTAGTTACTGCTTTCTATGAAACAGCGAATAATTTTTTTTGAAAATATGAACTTGACTGTGCTTTTCAGGCTTGGACTCTGCGTTCGTAATTAGTCCATGTTTATATCACGTGCTTCGATCAAGGAAGGGTGTCGTGGGGCTGAGGCTTGCACTCACACCGTGTTAAGTTAGCATGGGTTTATTAGAAGCTTAAACGCCATTTTTGCTTTCCTGCTCTGCTTTGCACACGACACGCACGTGCGATATTGTTTAGAGAAGGCTGAGTATTTTGATTCAAATAAGAATCATTTGTTATGCTACATTTGTAGAGTGCCTCGCTAGTTTAGTGTGTATAGTGAGAGCATGGAACATCAAGGTTATCTTGAAGACAGTGTCTGTTATTCGGAATGATCCTCACACATTCAAGCCATAGCACATATGCAGCTGTGGCCACCTCTTATAATGGCGCGTTTAATAATGCACTGTACAGGCATGATTAAACACAGTTGGAGAACATTCGTATCCTGACAGTTTGTGCAGAACTCAATGTGATCCACTACTGCTGAGTACCAGAGATATGGGTTCGCCCATGTAATCCTATGAGACCTTCTGTAGTTATAAACTAACCTGCTAGGTAGGGAGTGTGAAATCTAGATATATTTTAAATCTCTTTCCCTTTAGCATTATAAGATGCTTTCTCCTTTTGTATTTTATGGACTAGTAACAATGCTGACAACCTTGTTACTGATAATATGTTTGCTTGTAATATCTAAGGTACTGTGCATGAGATTACGGCGTTAGAAATAAACATTTCAAACTTGCACGTGTCTTTATTTACTGCTTGTTTTGGACCGGTGTAAGACTATAACGAAAGAGTGCTCTTGTTATCCACCTTACTTAAGGTAATCTAAGTTGCATGTTCTGGGCTGACTAGTTATTGGTGTTTCTGCTATAGGATGAAGAACCAATGAGTCACTGATTGCTAGTCTGTTAGGGGGTTTGGATACTAAGGTGGGTTTTGCCACACTGTAATTCACTGAAACAACCATAGGTTTCACACACGTTATAGTTAGGAATTAGCATTTACAAAACCTTGCAAATTCACTGGAAAAACCATAGGTTTCAGCCACGTTATAGTTAGGAATTAACATTTAAAAAACCTTGCAAATCCACTGAAAAAAACATAGGTTTCACACATGTTATAGTTAGGAATTAGTATTTAAAAAACGTTAGAAATTCACTGAAAAAAACATAGGTTTCACACATGTTATAGTTAGCTGGACATTTCACTCATATAAAACCTTTGAAATTGCCCCGTTATAGTTAGTTCGGCTAACTATAACTCGCTCGCCCGCAATGCACTGCTGGTGACGTCACATATTACATCACTCATGACATGGTCAGTGACATCACACATGACATCACTGATGACATCGCAAATGATATCACTGTCTCAGACCCCTCCAGCCCGGATAGTGTCACTTTCCCGGTTATACATTCTCAGAGTTTTTGTCACTCTCTCAATGCCTTCTTTGTGAATAAGATTGAGGCTATTAAAAAGAGCATTCTCTCCGGCCCCTCTTACAATAATTCACCATCAGATCAGGCGATATGAACAGTCATACTGCTTCCTCAATATTTTGCAAGAGGACATAGCGAAATTACTGACTAAAGTTAAGTCAGGTTAACCTAATGATATTTGCCCCCCGAAGGTCCTATGAGTAATAGCAACCTCTTTCGGAGACATCGTATTGTCACTTCTCAATCAATCCATTAATACTGGATTAGTCCCCAGATCCTTCAAAAAAGCGATTATTGCACCTCTTCTAAAGAAAGCGGGAGCAGACCCCACGGATATGGAACATTTTTGTCTTGTCTCTCTCCTACCATATTTGGCAACACTTCTGGAGGCACATGTAGCCCACCATCTCTGCTCATCGGCCCACACACTCCACCAAAGCAGTGATTATGTCAGTGGTAGACTACGTTCGCAAGGAAGTAGACAATGGCAACACTCAAGCTTTGGTGCTACTAGACCTGTCTGCAGCTTTCGACATGGTCCACCACATCATTTTGGCTAACGGTGTTAGGGCTGCAGGTCTATGGGGTGCAGCGCTGAAGTGGATCATTTAATTTCTGAGCAACAGATCCCAATCGGTTAGGTTACCCCCTTTTAATTCAGCAGAGGTCCAACTGAACTGTGGGGTACCACAAGGCTACTCTCTTTCCGCTCACCTCTTTAATATCTACATCCACCCGTTAGTCAACTTTCTCAAAAACATGAAAGTTAATATTTTTAACTATGCCGATGACATGCAATTGTAATGTACGATCAACAACAGCTCCACGTCCAGAAAGCACTTCCAAGATACTATGCTGTTCTTCCAGGATTGGATGAACAGCAACCATCTGAAGCTAAACTCTGACAAAACAGAGATAGTCAGGACAAAGAATAAGGTGGATCGCTGGATCCCCCCCTTCTGGCCCAGCAAGATGGGTCCTCCCCCACCCAAAAAGGCAGCCAAAAGCCTCAGTGTGATCATTAATGAGGAGCTTTCTCTCAAGCAGCAGATTAGCTCAGTGACATAAGCTTACTTCTGCCATCTGCAACGTACCTACCAAAAATGAATGTGTCCGTCTGTAACGAAACTGGTGCTCATGTAAAGTGCTCTGATACCCGATTTCTCGGATCTAGTTTGCGCTGTGTAAAACTCTAAAAAAAAAAAGTATAAAGAAATTACTCAGGAGGGAGGCTCTAACCCAGGTAATAATAGCCTTATTCATGTCCAGAATTGAAAATGCTAATTCTCTTTATTTGTATCTACCAAAATTCCTTCTGCACAGGCTCCAGCGAAATCAAAGTCAGGCTGCACAGCTGATATCCCACCACTCCAGATATGGCCACATCTCTCAGGTGGCCAAGGACCTCCACTGGTTGCCAGTGGCACGGAGAACTAGGTTCAAGGTGTGCTGTACGGTCTTTCAGGCCTTGTATTTGAATTGCCCTGGCTTCATAAAAACACAGATTATTAAACACTGCCCCACCACAGAAGTAAGATCCAGTCACCTACATCACCTAGTCATCCCCTCTCACCAGCCGCGGTCGGTAGTGGGTGTACCTGCAGGGTGGTGACGTGGGGAGGGGGAGGGGCAGGGTGGGGGGTAGTAATCTATGGATTACGGAGCTTTACAGGTAAATAAACATTTAAATAAATAAAACGAATTTAATTGTGTGCACTGCATCCCCAAATGCGATGCAGTGTGCGCAACAAAATTCGTTTTATTTATTTAAATGTTTACTTACCTGTAGAGATCCGTAATCCATAGATTACTACATCCCACCCTGCCCCTCCCTCCCCCATGTCACCGCCCTGCAGGTACACCCATTAACGACCGCGGCTGCCTCACAAAAAACAAAGGACTGAAGGGCAAAGGTTCTCTGTCATTGCCCCTCGTACATGGAATACATTACCATTGAATATCAGGACTACTTCTAACTACACCAGATTCAGACAACTCCTGAAGACATGGCTCTTTAAACAGGCCTACCAGTAACTGTGGATTAAGGCTGCATCAGCTGCTCAGCTCCAAGAGACCGTCCGGTGAACGTGTGCTTTAGAAATTGGCAGTAACATAACATAACATATCTTCATAAAGGGCATATCAGTTTTAAAGGCTCCGTTTTAAAGGCTGTGTTTAGTCATGCATCCATCCCAACCCAGGAGGTCCAGTTTTTTTTAACTACCATTGTAATGTAGCATTTTTTCAAGATTATATACATGGTTTGCACAAAGGAAAGGAAACGTATTTCCTATTTCTCGATTCAGGGTCATATGATTGCCAGAAAAGAGTCTGGAATTACACAAGGAGATAGAAAATTCAAATACTTAAAGTAAAAGAATGAAAACCATAATCATCTGCTGTCATCCACTGTTTCTGCAAATACTCTTTTGAATGTGTTTTCCATTTTACAAATGTAGTTCACCTTATCAACGGTTCACCTTTTCTGTTCCACTTTTTATGGGATGTAAAGAAGACTGTAATTAATGTTGTCAATTTATATAGGTATGACACCTAGAAGAAAAGTGTATAAATTCAGTTGCAAATGTGCTCAGTGCCATCTTTCATACCGGAGTTCACAGTGTTAGATCAGCATTCCAAGTGAGTTGCAGGAAGTGATCTAGGAGAGCATACCAGGCACATAAATGGGCCTCTAATGAAGGTGCCGTACTTCTTCATAGTGCAGGGCCTCACTCTCGGCTTTTCCCCACTTTATGTAGCCACTATGGTGGGGCCTCTTCCCACCGCAGAATGAGGACTCTTTTGGGAGTTGGAGAGCCATGCCTGCAAAGCGTGTCCTCACCTTTGACACTTCCTCCACTTGTAGGGGAGAGGTGTGGCGCCGCGGCCAGGGCGACTGACGCTGGAATCTGGGGATCAGGGTTCGATCCCCGGCTCCGGCGGCAGGTTAGCCCAGCACCATGTGACTCTGGGCAAAAGCTTGCTTAATCTTCCCGACGGCCCCCAGCGCCTAGAGACCCTTACGGGTGATTGTGCGCTTTACAAATGTGGATTATATATATATATATTCAGAGGGCCAGGCCTCCCATGTATTGAGATCAGTGAGTTCAGTGATCTCTTGTGATGTGTTACAGAATGCCAATAAGAGGACAGGGCTAAGCAACACCACAGCATGTGCTACAAATCGACAGAAGCCAAATGACAGCGGGTCAGCTAAGTTGTGCATCAGGGAAGTAGCATATCGAGACACTCGTTGGGGAAATTCCAGAGCCCACCCCCATTCGGTGTCATGTAATAGCTAACTGATGGCTTGCATTGACAATAACAATTAGCTGGATCCTTCCCAAAATAGCTTTAGAAGGGCACATAGCATAGAAAAAGCCTTGCTTGCCGCCTCAGAAGAACTCTGATGGATCATGGATAATTGCAGACAAGCCGTCCAGATCTTACTCGATCTCTCGGTGGCCTTTGACATGGTCAACCACACCATTTTAATCAACCGACTAATAGAGTTGGGAATAAGAGGTGCAGCTCTGACCATATTCAAAGACTTTCTAACTGACAGAAGAAACCATGTGGCCTTGGGCATTTTTACGGCAAAACAATTCAGCTTGCCCTGTGGGGTACCGCAGGGCTCTTCAGTGAGCCCCACCCTTTTCAATCTATATGTCACCCCCCTGGTCAAACTAATAAAGTCCCTAGGTTTTTCAGTTGTGACCTACGCCAATGGCACCCAAATTGTGGTGTCAATCTCCAAAGAGCAAGAAGAAGTGGGTCATACATTCAGCTCCTGCATGGTCCATATAGATCATTGGATGAAAACAAATTGCCTATAATTAAACGCTGGTAAAACAGAGGTCCTACTATTCAGAAATGATAGATCTTTTTAGTCGCCAATTTGGTGGCCTTAAGATATGGGACCCTTACCAACGCCAGTACAGAAAGGAAGGAACCTGGGAGTTATCTTTGATGATAAATTTCACTTTGACCATCAAGCAAAAGAACTCTCTTCTTCCGTTTTTCATACACTAAAATTAATAAAGATCTGTCCATACATCCTGAATGAACTTCAAAAAAATTGTTGTCCCTTCCCTGCTTCTAGCCAAGTTGAATTATGGAAATGTTCTCTTTATTGCCATCCGAAAAAAGTCATTGTAAAAAATTCAAACACTGCAAAATGCGGCATCCCGAGTTCTTTCTGGAATTCCCAAACATATGTCAGTGGCTCAGACACTGTTCAATCTGCATTGGCTACCTATAGCAAATCGTCCATAGTTAAAGACATTATGCATCACCTTTAAAGCACTGCATAACTCAGAACCAAGGTACTTTCGCAAGAAATTTGCTTGGTATTCCCCAGGCACAAAGCTCAGGTCCTCAGACGTAATGCTGTTACCCCTCCCAAGAGCAAAGCGCGCTACCTGGCATTGCAGGAGCTTCTACTGAAATCAAGTACACTGTGGAACAGCCTACCATTGGACATAAGGGGATGTATGACGTTACAACGCATACTTTTACAATGACTACCATTACAACGAATTTTTTACAACGCAAAAACTTTTACAACGCATACCATTACAATGCAAGATTTTACAACGCAAGTACCTTTACAACGCATACCATTACAACGTAAATATTGGTAAGTATATAATATTTTTTTTAATATATATTATTTTAAATTATTAAAATATCATTAAATTTTATGTAATTTTATTTAATTAATTTAATTTAAATATAATTTTAATTTATTTTTACAAATTAACCCTGTACCCCAAAAACCCAAAACTGACCCTGAACCCTAAAAATACCCCTTTACCCAAAAACTGAAAACTGACCCTGAACCCTAAAAATACCCCTTTACCCAAAAACTGAAAACTGACCCTGAACCCTAAAAATACCCCGTTACCCAAAAACTGAAAACTGACCCTGAACCCTAAAAATACCCCTTTACCCAAAAACTGAAAACTGACCCTGAACCCTAAAAATACCCCTTTACCCAAAAACTGAAAACTGACCCTGAACCCTAAAAATACCCCTTTACCCAAAAACTGAAAACTGACCCTGAACCCTAAAAATACCCCTTTACCCAAAAACTGAAAACTGACCCTGAACCCTAAAAATACCCTTTTACCCAAAAACTGAAAACTGACCCTGAACCCTAAAAATACCCCTTTACCCAAAAACTGAAAACTGACCTTGAACCCTAAAAATACCCCTTTACCCAAAAACTGAAAACTGACCCTGAACCCTAAAAAAACCCCTTTACCCAAAAACCCAAACATATAATATTTTAAAAATAATTATATACTTACCAATACTTACGTTGTAATGGTATGCGTTGTAAAGGTACTTGCGTTGTAAAATCCTGCGTTGTAATGGTATGCGTTGTAAAAGTTTTTGCGTTGTAAAAGTTTCGTTGTAATGGTAGTTCATTGTAAAAGTTGCGTTGTAAATGTTGTTTCCCGACATAAGGAAATGCCCTGACTTCCTGACCTTCCGGAAGTTGATAAAAACCTGGCTGTTCACATACTATTGATCAGCAGCTACCATTCTTCCTTCAGCACTGCACACGACTGCAGCAGCACCAAGATGCCTCTGGGCATCCGAGAACTATATAAAACCATAAATCAAATCAAATGTAGCACCTGTCTGACTTCATCTTCACAGTTGCGCATAGGGCCGTCAGTGGGATTCCAGTGTGTTCCCATTTAGCTCTTTATATCCATGTTATCAGGGGACATCCTGCCCCATGTGTAGTAGTGACTCTATAACAGAGTGTTTTTGAGGTTCTATGTCCTGTGTGGATCAGAGATCAGGGCACGTATTACGTAGCTGCTGGTATGTTCAGTATTGCCCTCATGGAATAGCGTAGTCACAGACAAGTTGATAGAAGGTAAGGAGGTGGCCATCTGCAAAGAGGTCTCCTGCCAAGACCAAGGATCACTCGTACCAGCTACTCAAGTCAGCAGCTGAGTAGGATACGGAGAAACGTCGTAAGCCCTACAGGGAGAGCGCAGGGTTCTTATTGTGGAATGTGGCATGTGAGGTGGGACACCTTTGCCAGAAATTTGCAGCCAATCATGGCTTGTTACGAACGTGGGGTCTGAGGAGCAACTGGTGGGAATAGGAAGCCTCGGAGTGCGTACAGCGTAAGGGTCTAAACCTGTTACATATCTCCCATGAATCGCCCTGCTAGCCACTGTGTTGCCCACTGCAACTTCGTCGCCAAGTAGTAAGTCTTGCCTGATGGAGCTTCGAGTCCACCTCTGCCCATGGTGTAAAGGTCCTGGAAAAAGCATCCTGGGGGATAACAGGAACATTTACGAAATAATGGAGTAACCCAGGCAACATTATCATTTTAGATAGGGCTATTTTCTTCGTAGTAGCTAAGAACACATTTTTCGAGAACTGCACCTGTAATTTTAGGGCAGAAAGGGCCGTCCTCAGGTTATCTTCTTACAGATCAGCTGGGGAGTGGTAAAGGTGAACTCCCAGGTATCGGACTGCGTCACCCTTCCAGTTCAGCAGAGTTCCTCCAAGCCACACCTCAAGTGGGGCTCTGTTGCAAACTTAGTGGGTACATTCATGATTAGGCCCAGTTGACCTGGAGGCCTGCTGCCTGTGCAAAAACCCGAAAAGTGGTGTGTATTGGAGAGAGATCTGAGCAGACATTGTAGATACAGAGGAGAAGGTTGTCCGGCTACAGAGAGACTGTGTGGTCATACCATCTAAGGGGATCTCCCAAGCCTCAATCACCAGGCAGAGCCTAGCTGCAAGGTGTTCCGTAACCATTACGAACAGCAGGGGTTTTAGGTGGCAGCCCTGCCTAGTGCCTCTGCCCACAGAGAATTTCAGTGAGATAAGCCTGACCAGGCAGGTCCTGAAGATGGGGTCAGTATATAAGTTTTGTGAATGCATTACACACAATGAAAAAGTAGTGCTAACAATCATAGTTTGTATATCTTAATTTGGGTTCCCTTATGGTATTTATTTATTTTAACATTTCCATCTGTATTTATCCATATTTATTTTTTGGCCATCTTATCAATAATTAGCTATATTTATTTTGTGTTCTGTAAATAAATGAAGTTGTATTATGGTATATTTCCACATTTATTTAACTAATAAATATTTTGACGCCTGTCATGCTTTAGTAAATGAAGCAGCCAAATATAACATAACAATATACCCAGAGGTAAATATTGGCATTGTAATACAAATTGATGTTGACATATGTTGTTATTGAATGGCATGTCAGGCTCATCCCATTTTTTTAACTCTCCATGACCTCTATCTGCTCAGCTGTTGGCCTGGAATTAATCAACGAAACTATGGAAAGGCACTCAATATTTCCTGTATTTTTACATTTATAAAAATTAATTTAGACAGGAAACTCATTGTTTTCGGTCTGTATTTATCTGTAAACGTCAGTAAGAATAGAAAACTGGGAGCTCATAACCTTAATCAAGTGATCAAAGTTCAAAAGAGAAGAAATCCATTGCCCGTGTTGTGTCCATCTGAAACTTTAAAGGTCCCATGGGGAGACCGAGCCACCTGATATTAGTACAACTTCCATCTTAATTCATGTCATGGTAGGAGATATACACTACACTGTAGTACCAGACATATGAACATACCAACCCTGATGAAGTCCTAAGGAACAAAATGTGCTGGCTGGGCCGAATAATTTGTTGGTAAAAGAATCAATAAAATTGGGTTTGACTATAAGCACACAACACCTGATTAACTGAATTCAAGTGAATGGATATTATTTGCAACTTCTGGGTGAAAATAAAAAGAAAAAAGACTTTTCTACTCTTTTGAACTTTGATCACTTGATTAAGATATACAAATTATGATTGTTAGCGCTCCTTTTTCATTGTGTGTAAATTAATTTTGATTGAGTGAGTCCTAAGCAGTGGGGTCACCTAAAGTTAAGAGCAGGAGTTTGAATATATATATATATATATATATATATACATATATATATATGTATATATATATATATATATATATATATATACATATACATATATATATATATATGTGTAGAACAGATCCCAACCCGTCAATGGACGACAGGCTGCGGCAGGGTGCAGACCTCAGGACGCCACATCAAACGGCCAAAAAGGCTCAAAGACGATCCAACTCGAGTGAGTATGCAGGAAAAACGTTTATTACAGAATGACGCGTTTCGCTCCGCAGGGGAGCTTGTTCACATACAAACACCCAGAAAAAAATGAAGGTATATATACACAACATAGGGAGGGGCTTAAATGAGGGAACACGCCCAAACAAGAGAAATAGAAGAATAGTGCACAAAATATTATTTTAAAAATGCAATAGCATGACAGTAAAATACAAACATGAAGGATGACAGTGGCAGAATAAACAATTGGTAACAGTATGTGAATAGGTATAAATACACAAATCTGACACGTGGTAGTAAACAAACATTGAAATAAAAAATAATGGCAAAAATAGCTCAGAAACAGACTTAAAGATAGTCTGATGCTCGAATAAAGGCACCACAATAAGTAACAGGCAAGTATAATGGCATAGTGCCAGAATCTAAGTTGAGTGCCAAAAAAAAGGAACCAGAAGGAGCAGATATGAGCCAACAACATTGTATCAACCATATGTGTCAGAAACATCAAGACATAGTGCCGTGAATGAAAAGAACCACATTACTGTAAGGAAATAAAGGACTGCCACATCAACTAGAAAACACAACAATATGAGTCATCCGATGCAAAAGAAGTGCTAAACATGAAATACAAGTATGCCAAAAGTAATCCCCAAATGGTAGTAGAAAATTGGAAAAATAAAATAAAAGGCCCAACCGAAAAATATGTAAAGTGATAAAAAGAAATCCAGAGGAAAACAAGGGAAATTAGCTACGAGGCAAAAGAATAGGTATTGGAAAGAGCAAGGGTTAAACTAACACCGATGCTAAGTAATAGAATACCATAGAACCGATGCAAAGAGCATCAGAGCAGATAAACACAAATAGACCCAGACCACTGGATGCCGCAATTACTTGAACAAGAGCCAATGTACTCACAGTCTAGGAAAGGGACAGATAAGAACCAAGATCAGAACCAAATACAGAACAAAATTTATAAGAAACTTTTCAAATCTTCCGTCAGATTTAAACCGTTTGGGGCCTTAGTGTCGAGTGACATGATAAGCTAGGATTCACGTTGTCTCAGTAGTTTTTCGCGGTCGCCACCGCGGCTTGGTTGGGGTACCGAACATAGAACAGTATATTGTAAGTCTTTCAACTTTTTCTCATGAAATGCCTCAAAGTGTCTAGCCACAGGGTAATTACTGTCACTGTTAACAATAGCTCTAATATGTTGGAGTATTCTTTGATGAACAGGCAGCTTAGTGCTACCAATGTACTCCAAGTTGCAAGTACATTTGAGCTTGTAAACAACAAACTCAGATCTGCAAGTTAAATATTCGTTAATCAGGATAGGTACATCGCTGAACGCAGTGACATAATGAGTGGTGTTAGTGGCAAAATTACAGGCACGACAAGATGTGCATTTAAAAAAGCCCATTTTGTTAATTTTGCTGATTTTAGGTGGATTTTCAGGTGCTGCTCTATCCAGAGCATCACGCATGGACGGCGCACGTCTAAATGTGATAGTAGGTGTTTCAGGTAACAATGGGCCAAAAATAGAGTCAGTCAGAATAATGGGCCATTCAGTACCAATGATGCGCCTAATCTTACGCTCTTGTGAGCAAAAAGTAGTGATCAATCTGACTGTACAGTGAGAGGTATCCTGTATGTTGTTAGTGTTAGCAGTGGTGGAGTCACTAGATGTGAGAAGTGAAACACGATCCACTGATAAAGCTTTAACTAAAGCTTGATCAAGAATGGTTCTGGAATAGCCTCTTTTAATGAAGCGCTGTCTAGATTCCTCAAGGCATGTGGTTAAAGAGTCATGATCACTGCAGATTCTGTGAATTCTAATGAATTCACCATAAGGAATACTGCGAATGGTATGTGTCGGATGAGAACTGCGCGCATGCAAAATAGCATTGCCCGCAGTGCTTTTGCGATGCAGTTTGGTCTCAAGTTTATTGTCTTTAACAAATAGATGTACATCAAGGAATTCTGCTTCATTCACACTTACATTTGCAGTGAATTTCAGATTGAGAGAGTTGGTGTTACAATCAGATACAAATGAAAGGGCTTCCTCCTGTGTACCTTTCCAAATAATACAGATGTCATCAATGTAGCGCCAATAATGCGCGATGTGAGATGACCAATGTGCGTGTGTGGTTCTGAGCTCGCGTTCCTCCCACCAACCCACATGGAGACATGAGTAGCTGGGGGAAAAACACGAGCCCATCGCCACACCACGCAATTGATGATAGGTGTTATTCTGGAAACGGAAATAATTGGAGGTTAGGCACAATCTGATCATTGCAATAAGCATAGAGTTATGTTCTCTGAAACAGATAGCACGTGTATTCAGATAGTATTGACATGCATTGATACCATGGTGATGATTGATAGAGGTGTAGAGTGATTCGATGTCCAAAATTAAAAACAAAAAATCGCTGCACCAGTGAACAGTTAGGATCTTGGTTAAAAAATCTGTTGTATCTTTCAAGTAAGAAGGAAGACTTGCAACAAAGGGCTGAAGAAATAAGTCCACATACTTGGAGATATTCTCTGTCATACTCCCAATGGCCGATATGATGGGACGGCCTGGGGTAGGGGTGATAAGTTTGTGAACTTTAGGCAAGAAATATAAACAAGGTGTTACAGGATGGTCTTTGGTTAGATAATTGCATTCCTCCTTCGTTATAAGATTGAGTCTTTTCCAAGTGTTCAATTGCTTACGTATCTGGTTTTGACTTTGAACCATAGTAAATTGTGATGACAAAATGTAGCATGTTGAATCAGATAAATGTCTCTGAGCTTCCTCAATATAGTCAGACGTCTTCCATAGAACAGTGTTGCCGCCCTTGTCGGCATTCTTTACAATCACATTGTGGTTGGATTTAAGTTTGTTGATTAACAAGTTATATTGCTGGTCGTTATATTTGAGTTGTCTGTGTTTACCCAAGGTCGATCTGTTCAGGGCTTTAAGTTCAGTGATGACCCGATCACTGAATATATCCACAGCATCACGAGGCATCAGTGGAAAAAATGTCGATTTGGGTTTGAAGGGTGTCGGCACTGTTCGATTCTCATTGACCACCTGGCTAACAGTGGGAACAGGTTGAGAGGAATCATCAAAGGCTAGGTCATACAGATTTTGTAGGCCAGTATTGTCATGCACTTGGAGCTGAGGTGCCATATTGGTAGGAATGTCACTTGTCACACCTTGTTTGCGCCTAGCCTCGAGTTTAAAATACTTGATTAGTTTGATCTTCCTAACAAATTTATACAGATCTATCCGAGTTTGATTGTAGGAAAATATATATATGTGTATATATATATATATATATATATATATATATATATATATAATTTACACAAAAGCTCCTGCCGAGATACTGGGACCCTCAGAGGGGTGGCGAACACTCCGGCGGAGCGTGCCGGTGATCATAAATCACAAATCCTTCAAATTTCAATTGTTCGCTGTCAGGAAAGAAGTCCAGTGACACATATGCTGGAACACAGGTTTTATTCCACACAACGCGTTTCGCCTTGCGGCTTGATCACGTGATCAAGCCGCAAGGCGAAACGCGTTGTGTGGAATAAAACCTGTGTTCCAGCATATGTGTCACTGGACTTCTTTCCTGACAGCGAACAATTGAAATTTGAAGGATTTGTGATATATATATATATATATATATATATATATATATATATATATATATATGTATATATATATATATATATATATATATATATATATATATATATATATATATATATATATATATATATATATATATATATATATATATTCTCTCTCACTGATCTCCGGTAAAGTCGTATTTGCTGTCTGCCGGCGGTCCGAGCAGGGACACCAGAGGTTCCAGAAATGAATTCCAAAGTCACCTTTGTCTTCGTTTTCAGAACAAACCACTTCGGACACCTTCCTTGTGCAGATAAAATATCAATTTATTGGCAACAACAACGCGTTTCGGCGAGACATAAACATAGGACTACTTAGAAGGTGCTATGAAATTGCAATCTTCGTGTCGGCCATTTTGAAATGTCAAAAAGTTTGAGGTAGTACTTTAGAGACCAAGTGGTCAATTCATAATGTTATATACACAACGCAAACACCAAAGTAAATGCCAGGAATATTTACAAGCCATACTTAGTATTGGTCAATGGTATCAAAAGTAAAACATTATGGAAAAAAGTAAATCAACATGTCTTGCCCCAGTGGGCTAGTGGTGAATGTCATCACCTCAATAACAGTCCCTTTGGCCCATGTGGGCAGATCCCATTATCTCGATACCTCTTGCATACTCTTTCTCAATGGAACCTTCATATACATTGAACATTTATATGGCCACATAATCCTATACAGCTAGAAGCACCTAGAAAGATAGAAAATTTAAAATTAATAAAACAGCAGCTGCGGTAAACTAAGATAAATCAAATTCATATTCAGTGTAAATGTACTGCTAATTCTTCATTCACATTCAATCCATTAGGAACAGTACTCTCAAAATCAATAATGTAAGTCGATTCAAGTTTGCGTAAGGATGGTTCACGGTTCCTTCCCCTCACCCCAAGATCAACATTATCAATCACTACCATCCGTACTAGGGTTTCATCATGGTAGTGGTGTGAGTGAAAATGTCATGCTATAGGATAGGCTCTGTTGATGTTCCTTATAGCTCTGAGGTGTTCCAGGATTCTTTTTTTTTTTTAGCTTGATGTTTCGAACTCCCCACATACCACTTATTACAAGGGCATATCAAAACGTATACACAGTATGGAGTATTGCAGGTTAGATGTTTTTTTATGACAAATTCCTTTCCCGTATTTGGAACAGATAATCTGTCACAGTTAACACTCCCTCTGCACGCTTTACATTTGTTGCAGCATTTGTATCCTGTCTGTGTACCAGAGGGTCCATGCCTTTCTTTTGTAACATAGTTGTGACTCAACTGGTCTTTTAATGATCTACTCTTCCTAAAAGTGATCTGGGGATTACTTCCCAGGTCAGATTTTAGGTGTTCGTCACTGAGTAGGACATGCCAGTGTTTTTTTAAAATACCATGTATTTTGTTAGCCTGGCCCGAGTAGGTGGTAATAAATCTCACAGTCTCAGTACTAGTATCATCCCTTACCGGATATAGCAGATCATTTCTGACAGTTTCATCTACCCTCTTGCAAGCTGCAGAAATGTTTTTGGTACTGTATCCACGTTCTTTGAATCTTCTGCACATTATGATTTTTTCTGCTTCAAAAGATTCTGTGGTACTGCAGTTACGTTTGGACCTTAGTAGTTCCCCATAGGGGATACTCTGTACTAGGTTGCGGGGGTGTGAGCTATCAGCTCTAAGGATACTGTTCCCTGCCGTTACCTTACGGTGTAATCTGGTTTCAATGTTGTGACCATTGATGGAAATGGAAGTGTCAAGAAACTCAATTTCGGTTCTACTGATATTAGCAGTAAAGACCAAATTGAGGTCATTATAGTTTAGCTTCTTAACAAACTCCCTAGCCGATTGTTCAGAGCCATTCCAAATGACGAAAATGTCGTCAATATAGCGCAGCCACAGGGCAACTTTGGTGTCAAACTCCTCCATGGGTGCGGCCACCTGCTCCTCCCACCAGCTCATTAATAAATATGCGTAGCTGGGGGCGAAGCAGGTGCCCATCGCGGTGCCCTGTGACTGTCTATAAATGGCACCATCAAACACAAAAAAATTGTTAGTTATACAAAATTCAATCATCTGAATGATCATATTGGAATGGTCCAGCAAAGAGATGGAACGGGTCTTGAAAAAATGTCTGATCGCTTTTAGTCCAAGTTGGTGTCTGATGCTGGTATACAGACTACCAACATCAAGGGTGATAAGGACAAAATTGTCTTCCCAATGTATGCCGTGAATACTTGTTAGAAAATGAGTGGTATCCCTTAAATGTCTTGTAAATACTCCTGGCATTTAATTTGGTATTTGTGTTGTGTATATAACATTATGAATTGACCACTTGGTCTATAGGGTACTACCTCAAACTTTTTGACATTTCAAAATGGCCGAAACGACGATTGCAATTTCATAGCACCTTCTAAATAGTCCTATGTTTATGTCTATGTATGTACGTGTTGATTTAAAATGGCATTTGTTTAATGAGACTGTTAGCATGATCAAGGCTTAATCGCCAAAACGCGTTGTTGTTGCGAATAAATTGATATTTTATCTGCACAAGGAAGGTGTCCGAAGCGGTCTGTTCTGAAAACGAAGGTGACGTTGGAATTCATACATATATATATATATATATATATATATATATATATATATATATATATATATATCCAGCTCCTCCAAACGCCATAGTCGGGGCACTTCGTGGTCGGGTGCAAAAAACGCGGTGGCGTCCCGCGATATAAATCCAAGCTTCAACAATTTCCTTTTTCTCCTTCAGGAAATAAATAGCACTCACGAGTATTCTGTAGCTCAGCAGCAGTTTATTTAGGACAAACGCGTTTCGGATTTACATCCTTCGTCAGTGTCTTAATCTCTAAACAACATACTGGCGGCCATATTTTATTAAAACATTGCATGTCACGTGTCCCAAGTGGGAATAAAGGACGGACTTGGCGACCCAGTGATGCACATGAGCGCCATCTTAACACAGTATATACTGTCCGACTTTACTAAGTTTCACAACTGCACCCGGATTTAAAATACCATTTTGGTGCCAAGTTTGCGTCATATTTACACATCATCAAAAGAAAAACATCAATTTTAATGCAGTTCAATGGATCATAATTTAGCCGTGGATCGGCAGGGCAGCCTTCTTACAAAAAAGGCTGCTGGTCCTATTTACCCACTAAAAATTATGCCGTGTATCGGCTTTGATAGTGACATGTTAAAAGAAGGGCGAAAAAGTTGCAGGTAAAGCTTCACAAATCACATTCATATATCACAGTACTTCACTTATTCAAATGAACAGCCAACTCTTCCCCACCGTTCAACCCTTTAGGTATCTTGGTTCCCAAATCGATAATATAGCGAGACTCCAACCTCCTTAGTCTGAGCAAACGATCCCCACCTCTAATATCCGGTGGTAAGTAGTCCTAACAATAATACTGCAACAGGTCCCTATTGCTGTTATGTTGAACTGAAAAGTGCCGTGCTACTGGGTAGCTGAAGTCTTTATTTTTAATGGCACGCATATGCTCGAGTACCCTCAGTTTTACCATATTAATCGTGCTCCCTACGTATCTCAGTCCGCAGGGACACACCAGGCAATACACCGCAAAGCTCGTTTGACAGGTCATGAATTTATTGATCTGTTTATTTTGTTTCATGCCCTCTATCTTATAGGATCTCACTCTTTTGCTTGACACGCACGCCTTGCATTTCCCGCAGGGGAAAAAACCCTTCATTTCTTTAAGGGTGTTTTGGGTTTTAGGTATGGATTTCTCTAAATGACTGGAAACCAAATTATCTTTGAGGGAACGGGCTTTCCTAAAAGTCACTAGGGGATGAATGGGAATATCTGTGGCTATCACGGCATCTGTTTTTAGTATGTGCCAGTTTCTTCTCAGTATATTCCTAATGGTGTTGGACTCATTAGAAAAGGTAGTGATCATTCTAAACTTTCCTGTGTCTTTAGAGGTCTTCTCTTTTTTCTTTAACAGATCTTCTCTATTCAAACTTAGAACCTTTCTCCGGGTACTCTCTAATAGCGTAGTCTGATAACCTCTAGCTTGGAAACGTTTTATACTGCCATCCAAAGCTTCATTGAGATCTTCCTCATTTGAGCAGTTTCTTTTTAGCCTCAAAAACTCCCCATAAGGGATGCTATTTTTGAGTTTTTGAGGGTGTCCACTATTCGCGTGCAGAATACTATTCCCAGCTGTGGGCTTTCTGTACAAAGAGGTATTAATTTTTCCATCCTTAACAGTTAGTTTCAAATCTAAGTAGTTTACTGTAGTTGTGCTAATTTCACCAGAAAATTGGAGATTAACTTCGTTATCATTCAATAATCCTATGTACTCCTCTGCCTCGGCCTCAGTCCCATCCCAGATTAAAAACAGATCATCAATGTATCTGTACCAAGCCACTGTCTTGTTGGTCCAATTCTGGTTCACCCTTGTCCAGGCCACCTGCTCCTCCCACCAGCCCACGAACAAGTTCGCGTAGCTGGGGGCGAAGCAGGTGCCCATCGCGGTCCCCGATGTTTGTCTAAACAATTCCCCATTAAAGGTAAATGCATTAATCATACTATGGGCCTGAAAGCCATAAAATACTTCCTGGATAAGAAATCTTTGAGATTTGCCACTCACAATTCTATGTTGTTGGAATTTATAGGATTTTGTCTGCACAATAATATATTTACCTTTAATGGGGAATTGTTTAGACAAACATCGGGGACCGCGATGGGCACCTGCTTCGCCCCCAGCTACGGTTGGCTGTTCATTTGAATAAGTGAAGTACTGTGATATATGAATGTGATTTGTGAAGCTTTACCTGCAACTTTTTCGCCCTTCTTTTAACATGTCACTATCAAAGCCGATACACGGCATAATTTTTAGTGGGTAAATAGGACCAGCAGCCTTTTTTGTAAGAAGGCTGCCCTGCCGATCCACGGCTAAATTATGATCCATTGAACTGCATTAAAATTGATGTTTTTCTTTTGATGATGTGTAAATATGACGCAAACTTGGCACCAAAATGGTATTTTAAATCCGGGTGCAGTTGTGAAACTTAGTAAAGTCGGACAGTATATACTGTGTTAAGATGGCGCTCATGTGCATCACTGGGTCGCCAAGTCCGTCCTTTATTCCCACTTGGGACACGTGACATGCAATGTTTTAATAAAATATGGCCGCCAGTATGTTGTTTAGAGATTAAGACACTGACGAAGGATGTAAATCCGAAACGCGTTTGTCCTGAATAAACTGCTGCTGAGCTACAGAATACTCGTGAGTGCTATTTATTTCCTGAAGGAGAAAAAGGAAATTGTTGAAGCTTGGATATATATATATATATATATATATATATATATATATATATATATATATATATATATATATATATATATATATATATATATATATATATATATATATATATATATATATCTATATTACCTACTGGCAGTCGCCAGTAGGTAGTTATAGTTAGGATCGTTTTCCATAGGAAATCCGCAACATTCTATTGGGAATAACTTTGACGCCGAATGAGGGATCTGCCTGTAATTTTCCTTAACTTTGCCTCGCTGCGCTCCGCTCCTTCCCTGAAAGTTTCGGTGGGATCCGTCAAGCGGGGGCCGAGATAAAAGGGGGGTTCCAAAACGTGTTTTCCCCTTGTTAATTTCCATAGGGCGGTTGGACTCACTTTTAGCCCGAACGGCTGAATGGATTTCCACCAAACTTGGCAAAATTGTAGGGACTGGTACCCCGATGTGCCTTTGCTATGTCTCAATATATATGCTCCAGTGGTTTTTACGAAAATTAACTTTGAAAAAATATATATTGGGCTACATTGGGCTATATATATGTTAGAGCCCAAATGTAGCCCAATGTAGCCCAATGTAGCCCAATGTAGCCCAAAGATGGCCACCAGAGACAAAAAAAAGCAAATGTAGCCCAAAGATCAGCCAGATGTAGCCCAACTATAGCCCAATGACAGAATGTCCCAGAGTGTTCTAAAGAACAACTAGAGCGCTAACAGTCTTACTTATGACAAAAGTATGGCACACCTGAAGTCATCTTGATTGGAATAAAGTGTTAACACTTAAAACATTTAATTTGCAAAGAAACAAAATGAGGGGGTTCATTTTGCCATAGAAATTATGATTAGTGCTGAAGAAAGAAAAATTAGGGCACATTTTGAGTGACTTCTCAAATCCTCTTATATTTCATTAAAACAATTCTGATATGCAGTCTCCCAAGATGGCCACCAGAGACAAAAGAGCCCAAATGTAGCCCAAATATCAGCCAGATGTAGCCCAACTATAGCCCAATGACAGAATGTCCCAGAGTGGTCTAAAGAACAGCTAGAACGCTAACGGTCTTACTTATGACAAAAGTATGGCACACCTGAAGTCATCTTGATTGGAATAAAGTGGTAACACTTAATACATTTAATTTGAAAAGGAACAAAATGAGGGGTTTCATTTTGTCATAGAAATTTTATATATATATATATATATATATATATATATATATATATATATTCACTGAAAAAACCATATGTTTCACACCAGTTATAGTTAGCTGGAAATTTTACTCGCATAAAACCATTGAAATTCCCACGTTATAGTTAGTTGGACTCACTATAACTTGCACGTCTGCAATGCACTGCTGATGACGTCACATATTACATCACTCATGCATATATTTAAATATTTAAACATTACTCGCTAATATATGTATTCACTAAGATACACTTAATAAGCCAGTTAACCAATCAAATTTTTTTTTTAAAACACTGTCATGAGTGATGTAATATGTGACGTCATCAGCAGTGCATTGCAGACGTGCAAGTTATAGTGAGTCCAACTAACTATAACGTGGGAATTTCAATGGTTTTATGCGAGTAAAATTTCCAGCTAACTATAACTGGTGCGAAACCTATGGTTTTTTCAGTGAATATATATATATATATATATATATATATATATATATATATATATATATATATATATATATATAGTTGTCTTTGTTTGCACTCGTTACATTTGGAATATATATATATTTATATTACCTACTGGCGGTCGCCAGTAGGTAGTTATAGTTAGGACCTAGTTTCCATAGGAAATCCTCAACATTCTATTTGGATTAACTTTGGCCCTGGTGGATGAATCTTTGCGAATTTCTCAACGAAGATGGCTCGGTCCGCTGCGCTCCTTCCCTGAAAGTTTGGGGGGGATTGGTGAAGTGGGGGCTGAGATAAAAGGGGGGTCCCAAAACGTGTTTTCTCCATGTTATTTTCCATAGGACGTTTAGACACGGCTACAGGTCGAACGGCTGAATGAATTTATAAGAAATTTGGCAAAACTGTAGAGTCCGGCTCGCAGATTACGCTTTTTTTGGAATGGTGTAAATCCGTTCAGTAGTTGATGAGAAAATTAAAGTTAAAGTCAATTATATATCTATAAGCGCGTACGGGTGCGCGCACTCAAGCGGCTGCGCGCGAGCGGAATTTTTTTTTGCTGCGTGACGTCTGTTAACGTTCGATTCGAAGGAAATCAGGAAGTGTTGACCGCCATTTTGTCACTGCGAGTAAATATATTGTCATTTCAAAGCGTTGGAACATGGAAAGGGGAGAAGGTAGAGATTGTTTTGCTGCATAGGTTCTCTCAGGGTGTGCAGTAAGGCCCTTAAACGCGAAAATATATATATTGTTTTTTTAAAAAAAGTTGCGGGGTGCACGCACCCGGGCGCGCACACCTATTTACAAGAGTGTGAAAATGGAGATAAATCAGAAGTTTGAGTGCTTTGATATAAGGTGGCTCTGAAAAGAGCCCTTGTGTTAATTGAGTTTTTCTGCATTTATAAGTAAGTACCGATGCAGAGTCTGATGTTGCAGAGGAAGATTCTGTTTCCCTCATCCGTGAAATGAACACCATCTGTCCTATAGATGTCTTGCATGTGGTAACGCAAGTTGTTGTGGTAAATAGAACCCATGCTATAATCTCTGAGGAAAGCAGAAACAGATTTATTAACATGTCTCCTTGCTTTCTCAATTTGTGCACAATGTTGATTGGACTAATTCCATTTCTGTCTTTGGCATATATTGGAATATACCAAGGCAGTTCTGGCTTCGTTATTACGAGCACTAGAAAACAAGACATTCTGGGCAATACCATCCTTGACGCAGCCTTTTATTCTACAAGATGGTGTCTTTCAAAAGCCAGTGGTATAGGAGTATGTAACAAGCGAGCCATTTAATTGAAAAAACTAAACGTGACAAACGGTTGCAGGATCAGTGAAGGTTGATTTTTTAATTGAAAGTATAACAGGATCAGTTACAATAAAATCGTCAATACGCATACCATGGGCGAGTATCATGGGTAACATTATTTCGAAGCTTTATTAATACAATAATCAATAATGAAAAATCGACATCAATAGGGTTGTCCGTATTCCTAGTCAGTACCCTTCCCCGCCCGCAATGTGCATAAAGACCGCATACATCCCCCATAACGTCAAGGCTAAGTAACTAGAACGTCATAAGGAGTTGCAATTCGCTCCCATACTGGCGCCATTTTGGTCGAGGTCAGGCAGGACCAGAGTATAGTTCAATGTGTCCAATAAGTAGCGGCAGGACCAGAATCCCTTTCGGCAGTTCTGGCTTCGTCATTACGAGCACTAGAAAACAAGACATTCTGGGCAATACCACCCTTGACGCAGCCCTTTATGCTACAAGATGGTGTCTTCCATTCAGAAAATATTGTTGGCAGCATTTTGAAAGGAAAGATAAACGGCCGTTCTCCTAGTGAGTCTCACATTGTTACATTTATGAAGAAAAAGCCTGAAGAATGTACAAACTGAAAACCAGTTTTTGTCTGCATAGCTTCAGCAGCAACACTTGAGTCAGCTTTGTGTGAAGCCGCCATCTTGATGCAATCAATACCGTCCCCCTGCACACATTCAGGGATCAGGCCGCATTGCGAGGGCACCGCAGGACGTGTCTTCAGGTCAAACGGATTGTGGGACAAGGTCCAGTAGACAAGAGTCACCAAAAGGCTAAAAGTCCCGCCGGACCCCGGGAGCCGGCCGCCTATGTCGGGGACGATCTCAGATGGTGTCTTCCATTCAGAAAATATTGTTGGCAGCATTTTGAAAGGAAAGATAAACGGCCGTTCTCCTAGTGAGTCTCACATTGTTACATTTATGAAGAAAAAGCCTGAAGAATGTACAAACTGAAAACCAGTTTTTGTCTGCATAGCATCAGCAGCAACACTTGAGTCAGCTTTGTGTGAAGCCGTCATCTTGATCCAATCAATACCGTCCCCCTGCACACATTCAGGGAGCAGGCCGCATTGCGAGGGCACCGCAGGACGTGTCTTCAGGTCAAACGGATTGTGGGACAAGGTCCAGAAGACAAGAGTCACCAAAAGGCTAAAAGTCTCGCCGGACCCCGGGGGCCGGCCGCCTATGTCGGGGGCGATCTCAGATGGTGTCTTCCATTCAGAAAATATTGTTGGCAGCATTTTGAAAGGATAGATAAACGGCCGTTCTCCTAGTGAGTCTCATATTGTTACATTTATGAAGAAAAAGCCTGAAGAATGTACAAACTGAAAACCAGTTTTTGTCTGCATAGCATCAGCAGCAACACTTGAGTCAGCTTTGTGTGAAGCCGCCATCTTGATCCAATCAATACCACCCCCCTGCACACATTCAGGGACCAGGCCGCATTGCGAGGGCACCGCAGGACGTGTCTTCAGGTCAAACGGATTGTGGGACAAGGTCCAGAAGACAAGAGTCACCAAAAGGCTAAAAGTCCCGCCGGACCCCGGGGGCCGGCCGCCTATGTCGGGGGCGATCTCAGATGGTGTCTTCCATTCAGAAAATATTGTTGGCAGCATTTTGAAAGGAAAGATAAACGGCCGTTCTCCTAGTGAGTCTCATATTGTTACATTTATGAAGAAAAAGCCTGAAGAATGTACAAACTGAAAACCAGTTTTTGTCTGCATAGCATCAGCAGCAACACTTGAGTCAGCTTTGTGTGAAGCCGCCATCTTGATCCAATCAATACCGTCCCCCTGCACACATTCAGGGACCAGGCCGCATTGCGAGGGCACCGCAGGACGTGTCTTCAGGTCAAACGGATTGTGGGACAAGGTCCAGAAGACAAGAGTCACCAAAAGGCTAAAAGTTCCGCCGGACCCCGGGAGCCGGCCGCTTATGTCGGGGGCGATCTCAGGCCACACCAGGGCAACAAGACTGAGATCAATTTGCTCATACTGATCCATAACGCCCCGGCCTCTCCATGTCGTAGGCCGCAAGAGTGGGCGAAACTCAGCTGGCCGAGCGAGACTTGGGGAGGGCGCAGGAGCCAAGCGACCCTTGTCAGTCCGCGCCACCACACCACACCGCCCCTCGTGGGCCTCCATCTAGCGGCTCATGGGGGCACCGCAGGCAGCGGTTCTTCAGATCAGTGGCTCTCACCGGCAAGGCTCCCCTCCCTCAGCAGCGATCGTTGGCGCTGAGGTTGCGGCCGGAGGTCCCGCCTAGTCAACGCCTCGGCCTCTCCATGTCGTAGGCCGCAAGAGTGATCGGAACTCAGCTGGCCAAGCGAGACTTGGGGACGGGGTAGGAGATAAGCGGCCCCTCCCAGTCCGCGCCACCACACCGCCCCTCGGGGGCCTTCATTAAGCGGTTCTGTGAGGCACCGCAGGCAGCGGTTCTTCAGATCACAACAGAGTCTCATGCTCGATCGATTGAGCTGGCCGAATCAGGCAACATGAAGGTGGGGAGGGGGGGCACCTCTTGCTCAACCACCACCTGAGGAGGTGTGGTTTAGTTCTAAACCAATGAAAAGTGTTACTTTTAGGTCACATGACCTAGCCTTACATCATTAGGAAACCAAAAGTGAAATGAACCAATGAAAAGTTTTATTAACAAGTCACATGACCTGTTATGCTTACGTTACGCGCTTCGCGCCGCGCCCCGGATCACTTCCGGGAAGCTGTGCTTCGCGCACCGGAAGCGCTAACGCGGCGCGTCATATGACGCATTACGCGACAACGCGATACTACAGTGTTTCTGGATGTTTCAGACTGAAGCTGGCGTCAGCATGAGAGCACCCCGTTGCGACGTCGAGGCCATTCTGCGAGCAATCATGGCAGAAGCTGCCCACCGGAAGTCTGCGGGAGTCGGGGGCCCCGGTGACTCTTGTAGTATCTTCAAGGCTGAGGGGACGCTTTTGGGAATGGGGCCCATGTCGTAGCAGTCAAGCGTCCGAGTTCCAGGGTTGTCCAGAGCCATCCTTGCAGGCCAGGCCCAAGTCTGTGGAGCCGACCGCCATTTCCTGAGCTCCGTGGCAGCCGCCTGTCGCTGTACCGGAAGAGTGGGTGCAATTCAGCCGGATGGCGGGTGAGACGCTGTAATAGCAAGAGCAGGCGTAATTCAGCTGGCCGAGCGAGGCACTGTGCCGCAGGAGCGGGCGCAACTCATCTTGTCGAGTGAAGCGCTGGGGTGCAGCTGAGAAACCTCCACTTGGGGGGGTGGGGAGGCTCGTTCGCGCCGCCTCTCCCTTCCAGTGCACCCCACGCCGTCTCCTGGCACAGGTATATGTGATGGTTGGACCAGGGCACCGCAGGACGTGTCTTCAAGTCAAATGGATTGTGGGACAAGGTCCAGAATGGAAGAGTCACCAAAAGGCTAAAAGTTCCGCCGGACCCTGGGAGCCGGCCGCCTATGTCGAGTGAAGTACTGGGGTGCAGCTGAGAAACCTCCACCTGGGGAGGTGGGGGAGGCTCGTTCGCGCCGCCTCTCCCTTCCAGTGCACCCCACGCCGTCTCCTAGCGCAGGTATATGTGATGGTTGGACCAGGGCACCGCAGGACGTGTCTTTAGGGGTGTAGCTGAGAAACCTCCACCTGGGGAGGTGGGGGAGGCTCGTTCGCGCCGCCTCTCCCTTCCAGTGCACCCCACGCCGTCTCCTGGCGCAGGTATATGTGATGGTTGGACCAGGGCACCGCAGGACGTGTCTTTAGGTGAAACCCTCAACTATGGCACCCAACATCCAGGACTTATGACATTTATGGAAGGCAGTGACATCGAAGAATCTCAGGGACCAAGCATATGCAGAGTCTTCCCCGGGGTATTTGCACAACGGTCCTCCACCCCTAGGCCGCCAGCTATGCTACCTTGACAGGAACAGTGTCATGCATTTGGATCGATGTTGCAGCAGGCTGCCATGTAAATAGTTAATTAATTAAACGTTTTACCCTGTTACTTTGTTGGTGTTTTGTATATATTTATAATATTTGCATTGGGTTTCTCGTTATTTTGGCAGGGGTGGGCGGCGGAGGAATTTCACTGAAAAAAACATGCATTTGGATCGATGTTGCAGCAGGCTGCCATGTAAATAGTTATTTAATTAAACGTTTTACCCTGTTACTTTGTTGGTGTGTTGTATATTTTTATAATATTTGCATAGAGTTTCTCGTTATTTTGGGCGGGGTGGGCGGCGGAGCAAATTCACTGAAAAAACTATAGGTTATAGACCATATATAGTTAAATATCTCAAGTCCATCTCTGCACTCGATGGAGATACAGGTCGTCGATCAAAAAATGTGCTGGCCACCTCTGATGGTAATAGCGTGGCCAGGGCTCTTGTCGATGCCTTTGCAAATTCCACAGGGTGCACTTGTTTGACATGCCGCACCATGGTATGTATGGAAAAGGAATATTTTTTTCTTGGATTTCCTCTTGAGAGAACCGAATTGCATATCGTGCAGGTAACTTTTGGCGCATTCACTTTCTTTTGTTCTTCAGGATAAGTGAAAAATTGCCAAATAAAAGATTCCTTTTTTCTTTTTAAAGGTAGTCGCTCATTTCCTTCAGATTCGGAAGATGAATGCGGGGCGGCAGCCATTTCAGCAAAGTCTTCCGAAGGGTGTTGAACCTCGTTCTCTTTTGAGTGTAGAAAAGATAGTGAGAGGAGTGGGTGGAGTCCTCCGTGTAAATTGCAGAATAGAAACTACTAAGAACCAATTGGAAGTGTTGTTTTCAAGTCACATGACTTCACATGCGCGTCTCAGGACGTGTACGCGGTGATAGTATCTGGTCACGTACGCCATTTGGAAGTAGCGGTCTAATTCAGCAAAGTTTCAAAACGTGAAAAGGAGTAAATCCAAACATATCCGGATTTAATATATCTTCTGAGCTCGATTCAAGCATACAATTGTTAAAGTATAAAACCTTTTATATATTTTTTTAAAATACCAAGGTGTGTACATTCGGTCACACATGAAAGTTTAAAAAGACATTCGGCTCCATTTAATGAAAATTTTCATAATATTAAAAAAGAAGCCTAGGTTTAGTCTCTTTGACGTAGTATAAGTTCTTTGATGGGTCTATGAAGAAATTCAATAAGTTCAGATTGCAAAGTTTTCACGAAATATATAGGCGGGTGCGCGCAGTCGGTCGCGCACGAAAGCCTGGAAATGCGCTATCCATTTTATTGAGAACTGTTGCCGAGAGTGCGCACACCGGGTCATGCACGAAAGTTTAGAAAGGCTATTTTTATTTACAGGCAAATTTTAATGCGTTGAAAAAAAGGTAAGGTACAGACTTTCTAATTCTGTATCGCTTTACAAGGAGTCTGTATGCAACTTGAACAGTGAAGAAAACGGCTTGTTTCTGAAAAAAATATTGCCAGAACTTTATTGACATAAGTATAGGTTGTATACACGAGATATTTCTGAATTAGCATTTTAAAAACCAATGAAATTCACTGAAAAAAACATAGGTTTTACACACGTTATAGTTAGGAAGTAGCATTTACAAAACCTATGAAATTCACTGAAAAAACCATAGGTTTGATACCAGTTATAGTTAGCTGGAAATTTTACTGATATAAAACCAATGAAATTCCACGTTATAGTTAGTTGGACTCACTATAACTTGCGCGTGTAATGCACTGCTGATGACGTCACATATTACATCACTCATGACATCACTGATGACACCATCCAGTGAATGTGTGTCTTTCTGAAAAATAAATATGTGTTATATATGTATATATTATTGAATATCTTAGTGAATACATATATTAGTGAGTAATGCTTAAATATTTAAATATATGTATTAGTGTTTCACTTTGTGTATAAGTGGCTGCATGGGTTGATGAGTAGGTACATGTGTATGTATATAGGTGATTAGATGTTTTTCTTAGTATCAGTATGAGTGTTTGCATGCTTTGGTGGGTGTATTACTTAGTACATAGATGCAAGAATGACTGAGTCTCTGTTTGTATGTGTTTTGAAGACAGCATATGTGCCGGACTGTATGGGTGGATGAGTGTGTATATGTCTGTGTTAGTGAGTGAATGGCTGTCTTATTAGTGTCTTTATCAGTAACTACATATGTTTTAATCTAGTATATGTGAATATTGATGTATATAAGTGAGTATATGTGAGAGTGAGGGATTGTAAGAGTTCCTGTTTAAATTAGTATGTGTTTCTATAAGTGATTTTTTAAGAGAGTAAGTATGTGTAAGTTTCCTTAGAAGTAAAGTGGTAGTGTGTGTATAGCTGTTTATGCAAATAAATGGATGTTCAATAGTTTATTTGCATGTGTGAGTATGTGTGTGAATAACTTTTGGATGACTGTCGGTGTGTAACAGGATGTGTAGGTGTATCACTACATATGATTAGTGAATATATGTATGAGTGACTATATAGAACTGTTGGTGAATTAGTGCATGTGTATATAGATGGTGGAATTATTGAATTGGTTGTTGTAACTGGTATGGGTATCTCAATTTTTTTGAAAATTTTAGTTTCTATTTTTGAATATGTGTTTCAAGGGTTAGATTACAGTGAAAGGAGGTCTGTCACTGTGCACAAGGATGGTGTCATCAGTGATGTCATGAGTGATGTAATATGTGACGTCATCAGCAGTGCATTACACGCGCAAGTTATAGTGAGTCCAACTAACTATAACGTGGAATTTCATTGGTTTTATATCAGTAAAATTTCCAGCTAACTATAACTGGTATCAAACCTATGGTTTTTTCAGTGAATTTCATAGGTTTTGTAAATGCTACTTCCTAACTATAACGTGTGTAAAACCTATGGTTTTTTCAGTGAATATATATATATATATATATATATATATATATATAGAGAGAGAGAGAGAGAGAGAGAGACAGATAGATAGATAGATAGATAGATAGATAGATAGATAGATAGATAGATAGATAGATAGATAGATAGATAGATAGATAGATAGATAGATAGATAGATAGATAGATAGATAGATAGATAGATAGATAGATACATACATAGATATATCAAACTCAATCCTCAATTCCAAATACTTCACCAAAGAAGTAGAGGCAAGGACTCCTTCCAAGTGTGAAATGCTTTTATTTAATTAATCCATAAAAACAAGCTGAATGCTTTGTCCATGATGCGTTTCAACCGCAACCATACGGTCTTGATCACATGATTACAACACACAATGGTGCAATCTTTTGACAGCCTACACTGCTTATTAGTTGTTCTTTTCAGTTTTGTGGATGCTCTGAGGTGTCTGCCCACCCCCATCCGGACAAGCACTTGGAAAAAAGAATCCCATGTGATTGTGCCAAAAGCTTTTTCGAGATCAAATATCAAGCAGGCCGCATACAGGAATTGCCAGGGAGCTAGGTCCATCATATAAGACAGTTGTATGGTGCTTTGCAGCGGCATCAAACCATTTTGGTGTAGGTGAATGAGGTCAGGTAGTACTTGAGTATATCTGTCATCCAGGATCTTTTCAAAATCTAATAACCGCAACAAAGATTGCTATTGGCCTGTAAGGTGTAAGAGGGTCAGATCCCTTTCTGGTTTTGGTATGGACTCCAGGAGGGACTCTCAGAGGGACACGGGTAATACCCCAAACCGCAGGGTCTTGTTAAGCATCTCTGCCAGTCTGGGTGCAAGGATTGCTGTAAAAGCGCTGTAATATTTTATCAGTAGCCCATCAAGGCCTGGGGGGTTTATTTTTGGCTAACTCATGAATGTCCTGCTTGCTTTTGGGAATCATGATATAGGCATCGATGTCGTCCCTGGCAGCCTCAGGGATGGGGGGAAGAGTATGTCCTGTCACGAATTTACTGACCGCATATGCGACTGAGGATGGGGATACTTTATATATTGAAGAATAATACATAAAGAATGCATTTAGGATGTCCCACTGTGTATATAGTGTGTCGCTGATGAGCAAGGATATTTCCAAGATTGGGCCCGAGTGGGCATCTTGCCAGGCCAGTCACTCAAATAGGCAGCCAGATTTGGCTCCCTCCCAATGCGTCTTTGCTATGTAGGCGTTGAGATTGAAGCAGTGCAGTTACTCTAAAACAGCAGCATGTGGAGTTTTGGCCTCTGTCAGCGTGGGGCCCTTGGAGGAGTCTTGGGTCACGGCTTTTTCTAGGGTGGGTATACATTTCTCAGTCTCTTTGATCTCCCTCTTGAGTACCCTGCAACTCCCTGCCACTTCTTGTAAGCACCCTCCCACCTCGTAACTACATTGAAGGCATCCCATTTGAATGCTGTGTTGAATGACATGGCTTGGTTTTCCTTAATGTAGTGCCTAACATGTATCTCTTGTGATTTGTGGAATGTCTGGTCTTCTAGGTTGTCCTGAGAAAGACACCATGTGGGCACCTGAAGGACCAGGGCATTCCACACTATGTGTACTAGGTGAGCATCATGACTGGAAATGATACAGGCAGGTAGTCAGCATGCCTGACAATGTCTAGGATGGAGGTAAATCATAAAATATGGTTAAGGCTTACAGAGAGGTCCTGCACTGCAGAATAGAATTAATAGACTCAGGAGTGTGGGTGTACTGTTCTCCAGGTATCTGTGAGTGCCAACTGGTGTACGCACTCTGCAAAGTGCTCTATTTGGGTGTATGAGAGTGTGTGAGGCAATGGGGGAGGCTCTGATCCAGCTGCAGGTCAAGCATGCATTTGTAGTCCACACCAGAATCCACAGTGTCCCAGTTTTTTGGGCTCATACCCAGTACAGCACAGCCCAGAAGGCCCCCTGATCAGTCTTTGGGGTGTAGATGCTTCCCAGGAGAATGCCTGAACTGTTAAGTTAGCCCTCAACAAGCCATACAGCCCCTCCTTGTCTATAATGGTGTTGGAAGGGGACACCCAGGCGAATCATGGTCCACTCTAGATTACAGCATCTGGTCTACACAGGGTTCAGCAGTGGGGAATGAAGGAGGGGGGTGATGCCCGCCTTCCTCCCCAGACAGCTGTATACTAAGGGTTAACGTTACCATAGTCACCAGGACCTCTTGCGGTCTCTGCTGTGCTAAATGGCAGTCAGAGATTCAAGTCCAGTCAGCTGCTTCTTGTAGCTGGTCCTTGTGTGTATTGATTATATTGTGTCCCCTGCCAGCTGCAGGGTCACCAACAAAGGAGTTTGAGAGCCTCATCTGGATCCGTTTATCATTGTGGTGTCTCTCTCTGGTGTGAAGATGTACAAGCCTTTCTCCCCCTTCGATGCATTGACGCTGTCCCCCAGAGATGCTGCAACCTAGAGGGTCTGGGGCCAGTCTCCTCTATCATTTGTTCCAGTGCAGGGTATCTGGTCACCAGTGACAGCAGAGAGGGGCTCAGCCAAGTCCGGTTTCGCCTTCCCAGGCTCTGCAGGTATCTCTCTGTGGTACCTGTCAGCCCAAGCCCATGCATTTTTTTGGGGTTAGTCTATGAAAGCTATTTATGCACCTCTAAAATTTTGAGGCACGCTGGAAAGCATTGGATGCCTAGTTCTCATACCCACTTCCTCACTCCAATGAAAGAAGCACATTGGCGCTGGACCACCTGAATATAGTTTGGAAATAACATGGTTGTCCTGTTCTCAGGTTTCATAGGTCCGGCTGTGAAGGCAGCCTTCAGAATGGCATTGCAGTCTTTGAAGTGGAGGAGCTTGGCGAGCATGCGGCACGTTGGCTCTTGGGTGCCCCGCGCTTGCATGGACACCCTTTGAGTGCTTTTCAATGAGAATAACAGAGTTAAGTTGGATGTAGAGATTAAAGACTTGAACCAGTTCTCCAAGGAGGCTAGTATATTGCGGCCTTCCATCCCCTCCGGCAGGCCCAGGAATGCGAATGTTGCTCATGCCAGATTGTACCTCAGCATCCTTCGCACTCCCCCCAAACACTCACTCAATCTCGGAGGTCACATGGCATGTTGGTTGGTGATGGTCTGTGTAGCAGCATGGCCAGCACCCTTTTCCCCTCCCTAACTGCCAGTGAGCTTACAGTAACCATCTCGGATACAACCGAGCTCTGGCACTAGAGAGCCTATCTTGTTCTCCATGGAGATTCAAGAACTTTTGATGGCCAAAAAGACTTTGCCTAATTTGTCATCAGGGTGTGCCGGGTTGAGCATGGGGTCCTCAGTCATAGAGGTTTCCGGCACTATGGTTGGGAGATCAGCCGCCAAGGGTGCCTGTGTAAGCATGGTTGATCTCATATGACCCATCGCGGGGTAGGTCGGCAGTGCCAAGTGGGGTCCGATTAAGGAGATCAAGTGAAGGAGAATATGCAAGGACGCCCTCTGTGTAGGTATGGTTCCAGCCCCAGGAAATCCCACACAAGCAGAAGTCTGTGGGTCGGGAGATCTCCACCCCAGGCCGGTATGGCCTGCAAAGGTAAGTGCCAGGAAATCAAATCGGGTAGTAAATAGGTTCCAGTATAGGTTTTCAGACTGCCTACAGTACAGATCCTTTCCAGGTGAGCAGGCATTGGGACAAAAGGTGTAGATCAATTCTCAAGTGTTAACTCCTGTGTCCCAGCCGGTCCCCTGTGTATCACTAATGCCAATGTGCCTGCTGTCCCCCAGTGTGTAGACGCATTTGTTGTGGCCATTGCAAAGTGGTCAATGAAAGAAGGCATGGGCCCTCTCCCTCATTGGGGCTACAGAGTATCCTGGATGCTGCAGGGGATGTCTTAGTATGTTGGGCTCTGAAAACTGAACTAGAGACCGTTAGGGGGGAGGGCAGGACAAACTCCCCCTGCAAGGAGATTCTACAGCGGGTCCCCCAAGATCCTGGCCGGAGTTATGCGAGAGGGAAACCCCTTGCCAGGCAGTCCCCCCATTGAGGCAAGAGTCTAGTCATCTCCATCGTGCTAGCTGAGGCTGGTGTGGGGCACCTCACCACCACACCGCAACAGTCCATGCCGCTCCAGGGGACACATTTCTTCGGCGCTTAATCCTGGTGCCCTGGCCTGCGTCCGATGCCCCGGAGCAGGAGGATGAGCAGACCCTGTTGCACTCTTGCTCCACTTTTGGCTGCATGTCGGAAGGACCCTAGGCCACAGGCAGTTGAGGAATCCACTCTGCATGAGCCGAGGTCTCACAGGCAGGTTGCAGATACCCCTCAGTAGCTTATCACCTGGTCCGGCTGGACGCTATCTCTGCTTCGTAGCCTTTCTCCCACCATTACTCCCTGCAGTGAACAGGGCATGCACAGGAGCAAGGGTGAAAACACAGAATGCATGGGCTGCAGACCGAGGGAGATCCTTCTCCTTCTCTCTTCTCTTGGCCCAGGCCTCTCTTGGCAGTTCATAATCTTCACGCAACCACTCACCTCTCGATATGGCGAGCCTCTCTCTCTGTAGCATGGATTGGTCTCCATTTGGCACTGTCCTCAGTGGGCAGGCAGCATGAGCCAGGGAGTAAGATGGCAAAGGGTTGCCCATGCTCCAGTCTCTCTGGGTGCTCCTCTCTCATGAGGATGCAGGATCGGGGGAAGGTGTAGCCGCTTGATGTTTGGCTACTCCAGGTCCGGAGTCTCAGGAGCGGGCCTCCACTGCATTGGTCCCCTCCAGTCCAGAAACTCCCCGCTGACTGAGCCAGGGTGGAGGAAGGAGGATTCCCATCTTCACAGGAGACACAGTCAGTGGGGTGTCTACCGATGATGAGCCCTTGTATTGGATTCGGGAGGATTTTAGGTCTGGTGGCGCTGAGCTCTACCAAAACGAGACCGCCATCTCAAGAACACAAATACTTTGAGTAAAAAAGTTAAATCTATATCTATACTAATATAATAAAGAGAGAGCCCAAACCTTTGAGGCGGGTAATCTCAGGAACCACAGCACCAACCACAACACCCGATACAGCATTGGAAAGGGCAGTTGCAGCAGAAGGACATAGGCTATGCAGACGCCCACCATATACATTTAAAAAGTAAAAGAATCGTTCCAGGAAAGTAGTCCCTTGTGGGCGTGTCTGCGTTGTGCTGTGGGCGTGTGCTGGGGGCGTGACAAACGCTGGGGCGTGTGGTACATTCCGCCCTTCATGCCATGTCTCATATCGTGTGCTGTGGGCGTGTGCTGGGGGCGTGGGCGTGTGCGGGCGCGGGATTACGGGGAAAAAAGCGAGCGTTGTGCCCAATATTTCATTGTTTTTTCTTCCCAGGTTCTGGGAAGAAAGGTCCTGCTCCCTTTAAATACCCCTGCACCCCATAATCATAACCCACCCTTACTCCTTAAAATACCCCAACACCCTTAAACACTAACCCATCTTAACCCTATAAATATACCCTGTACCCCAAAACCCAAACCTATTCCTAAACCCTAAAAATACCCCTGTACCCCAAAACCCAAACCTAGCCCTGAACCCTATAAATACCCCTGTACCTCAAAACCCACACCTACCCCTGAACCCTAAAAATACCCCTGTACCCCAAAACCCAAACCTAGCCCTGAACCCTAAAATACCCCTGTACCCCAAAACCCAAACCTAGCCCTGAACCCTTAAAATACCCCTGTACCCCAAAACCCAAACCTACCCCTGAACCCTAAAAATACCCCTGTACCCCAAAACCCAAACCTAGCCCTGAACCATAAAAATAACCCTGTACCCCAAAACCCAAACCTACCCCTGAACCCTAAAATACCCCTGTACCCCAAAACCCTAACCTAGCCCTGAACCCTAAAAATACCCCTGTACCCCAAAACCCAAACCTAGCCCTGATCCCTTAAAATACCCCTGTACCCCAAAACCCAAACCTACCCATGAACCCTAAAAATATCCCTATACCCAAAATCCAAACCTAGCCCTGAACCCTAAAAATACCCCTGTACCCCAAAACCCAAACCTAGCCCTGAGCCGTAAAAATACCCCTGTACCCCAAAACCCATACCTATCCGTAAACCCTAAAACTACCCCTGTATCCCATAACAAAAAACTATATCTGAACCCTTAAAATACCCAAACACCCTAAAACATATACCTCAGTACCCCAAAACATATAGCCCTATACCCATACTTACCTTATCCAAACATTAAAAAAAGAACATGCTTTTACCATTCATGCATTTACAACGAATTTCGTTGTAAATGTATGCGTGGTAAAAGCATATAAAATGTAATGCCATGCGTTATAATGGCATTGCGGAGTCATTTTACTTTCGTAATGAAAGTATGCGGAGTGATGGTATGCGGAAAGAAAGTTGCGGAATAATGGGTGTTTACCCTCCCCCGGTAAGTACATTGGTGGCACGGCGGCCCACATCTCCAGCAACATACTCATATTTTTTCACCACCGATTTGAAAAATGCACAGGTCTCTCTCATTGATGGCCCGCACCAACATACACTTTTAGACACACCTCCCGCCACAAGTTCTAGAATTGCGAACTTTAGAGCTGGGGAGCTACGTTCGAAAATCGGCATCAGCTCAACATCCTGTGATTCCAGGCAAATCGCTTTGTCTCCCCGTGCCTACCACAAATGAATGTGTTGTTCTGTAATGTAAATTGTGCTCATGCCATGTTGTCGAGTTCGCGCTATATAATATTGCAAGGAAAAATAAAGTAGGGAAACTCGAGTTCACACACTACTGAACGCGCACTCTTGAGTGCATCAGCAGTGCACTGTGAATCGGAGCGTTTCACAGGCCTGTCACAGATAAGAAATGCTATCAAAATGAAATCCTACAAAACAATATACTACTGGCCGGCAGCAATTCATACCCGGACAACGTCGGGACGGGCTGCTAGTAACAGATAAAACAGGCACTATTAATTGATCCTCCACATGCTATATTGCACCGAAATAGAATATATAAAAAGAGACTCACGTGGTGACTTGCGGACCCAAAATACATTCTTGTCTTTGAAGTTCATAAGTATTAGACCATGCGTGCCATAAGATACATGTCTCAACAACATACTAATTTCCACTTAAAAAGAATAAATAATAAAAGGAGTCTCACATGGTGACTTGAGGACGCAACATACATCCTTATCTGTGCCTCTCATTTGTGGGAGTCATCCATACACTTTAAGCATGCCATTTAGACCATGCATATCTAACTTAATATCTAGTCTTACTGACTTGCACAGTGCTTCTTCTATTAAAGTGCAAGTGCCATAAAAACCTGAGCCCTCATAAGACATAGAGACCAGACCAAAAATAACACCATGAGCAGCTGTCTTCTGGAGGAAATGAAAAGAACTAGTGCTATTTAGCCACTGCATTCAGCATGGAAAATACAACCTTCATGTATTTTATGAACCTTCAGACCAATTGGCCTGAATTCCCTTGTAAACACTCCTCCACCGCATCTCTACAGGTTCTAATATTCAGCTGTCTAAAGATTGGAAGCAGCCAGCAGCATCTTGGAACCGTAAATGTAGTGCATATACAAATAATGTGCTGGAGAGCTTCCAATGCTGCTCCACATCCCCTGGATAGCGATTCTTGAGTGCCTGTCAGCTGGCCATATTTGTACACTGTGAGTGGAATCAGCCACAAATGAAAGTGAAGGAGTTGGATTTGTGTAGCCTTATGAAACGAACAAGAAAAGAAGCTGGCAATAACAAGAGCTGGTACAGGTCGGTCAATGATATGACAATGGCTCTTTCCCAGATTGCCTCTAGGTCATCATGGGCAGAGTGCAGCCTTGCTTGCTTCTACAAAATTCTATAGGCAGTTTCATCAAATCCTGGGCTTGCAGAACTTTAATAGAATCTGAGTAAAATTATAAAGATCCTGGGCCTCATTTATGAAAAGTGACGCATCGCTGCGTGAAAACAGCGATGCGTCACTTTTCACTGCGCCCTCCTTGCGACACCAATGATGCGTCATATTTACAGTATGACGCATCATGGTGCAAGGAGTTGCAGATCAGTATTTCTGACGTATCTGTATGGCGCAAAAGTGACGCGTTGCTAGAGTGTGTCAAAAAGTGACGCAACTCCAGCAATGTGTCCTTTCACGTGGGGCTTGCGTCAGTCTTACGCCTGCTGTGAGGCAGGCATAAGAAATTGACGCATTGGTGTCCTAGAAGTGGCGCAGTGAAATCTTATAGATTTCACTGCGTCACTTCTATGACCCTTTCTTGCGTCAGAACGCCCCCCCCTGCATACATTATACCTGGCGTAGGTATAATGTAGCGCAGGGGTTTACAAAGTGACGCATCTACCTAGATGCGTCACTTTGGAAATATGGTGCAACAAGGCACATTTTTTACGCTGCTGGTGTGTCACAAAAAGTGGCGCACTTGCGGTGTAAAAGTGACGCATGGCCTCATAAATGAGGCCCCCTATTCTTTGTTCTGAATGATATTCCATAAGAGCAGCTTGAGCTAGCCATTTTCTGCAGTTCTCATTTTTGCACAAAGAGAAAGGAATCGCAAACAACTGATGTAATCCTGTCTAGGCAGGTTAAACTCCAGACGAATGTGGGCCTGTGATGTGCACTTCGTAAGATGAAAATAAATGTCTGTAGCTGTGGCATTGTGCACTATCAAGCCAGGGAAGTAGTCGATCCTTATATACAAATGATCCACGCATCAAAATAGGCGTCAGTTTGCTTTCAATGACTTTGGAAATAACTGACAGGTCTGGGCAAGACAGGCAGCTATGGAGTCACTGGAAAGTAAAAGTGAGAGATTTCTCTACTGTGGTCAATGCTTCATGTGAGGCTGGTTGGCCGCGACTGTTCAGCCATACCCCCAAGTATTTTATTAAATTGACTGTTTCGATTTTCTTATTGTGTACATACCAGGCCAGAAACTTGATTTTCCTGTTAAAAGACCAGAATCTTGGTTTTGGACGTGTTATTGCAAAGCTTATTGGCTTTGCAGTAGATCGCTAGCGTAAGCAAAGAACATAGTAATCTTATTGCGGTTCGGTCCATTAGGATGTTGTCTGCATATTGCAAAACATTTAAGCTGCTGCCCTCAATTTTAGGTGGAAAACCCTTGCCTAGGTTTAAGTGGTTGCTTAAAGCAGCCAAATATAGATTAAAAAGTAAGGGCGCCAGAATGCAGCCTTGCTGCAGGCCTCTGTATAAATCTTGCCAAAGTGGCCCAATTTCTGCATACCCCCACCCTTACCCAGGCTGTTAGTATGGGCCACAGCCATCCCCTGTCTACCTTGTCAAAGGCTGAAGCAAAGTCAATATATGCACAATATAGGAAAGTTGCACCTTTTTTCGCAGCTTGTTCCAGTAATGCCGATATACATAGTAGATTAACCTCTGTCCCTCTGCCTCTATGGAAGCCAGTTTGGGTGGAAGGAGTGATATTTTTATCATTCCTGGAGTTCTTTGTTCAAGATTTTCACAAACCATTTGTCCTCCACATTAAGCAGAGCGATTAAACAAAGTTCTCTGGCTTGTCGTAGGAGCCCTTTTAAGGTTGAGCTACATCGCATGCACTGTCTGCAAGACCTGCTGTTATCAGTACTATGAGTTTTTTCCAGCCTGCTAATTACCATTGGTTGAATCCCCTGTCCTTCTTCTTTGCCACCTTCTAATTTGTTTGCTTTGCTGGAACGTCACTTCCCTTCAAGGGTGAGGTGCACCGATAAAGTACAGTTTCTCTGCGCTTCGCTTCTTTAGTTGTTGTGTTGGAGAACTATTTTTTTTAATTCTTTACTTTCCGCCGTGGCCGCCGATAGTCAGTGCTTGCTCTTGGGTGTGCGTATGTGTAATTGTTCTGCCACTCATCAGTGCTTGCTCCTGCATGCCCTTATGCTTATGCGGAATTGTTTCCTCCTGTAGGCGTTCATCTGTAGAGTTTGCCTAAAAGCATTTTGCATTCCACTTTATAATGTAGTGCTACTGACAATGCTTGCTTTGCCAATGCTTGTTTGACTAAAGCATGCGCTTATGCTTATGTGTAATTGTTTACTCCTGTAGGTGTTCGTCCATAGAGTTTGCCTCATAAAAGTATTTTGCATTCCGGTCTATATTGTAGTGCTATTGGCAATTCTTGCTTTGCCCATGCGTGTTTGACTAAAGCACTTGGTGAAAGAATCACATTTTTCAACACATTGAACAACTGGCCCACTTGAAGACTAAGGTGGAAGGGAAGGTACGTCAGAAATCCATACAGCGCAGGAAGCATGGCGGAAAACAGGGTGGCAGTTAGCGTGTGTGCTATTACTAGAGTTTTTTGTCCATTGTCTTCCACAAGACGAGCCGCCTCCAAATACTTCAACTTTGAGAAAACCCTCATTAATGAACAGAACTAATTTTGTTCTAATGTAAATCCACCATCAACCAATATATGAAGTTCATACTGAGTATAGGTTAATGTGTGTTCGTGAGATTGAATAGTCTGAACACATAATGATATACATACCTCCCAACCAGTAAAGGTTGCAGCTGATTGCTCTTTGACTTTACAATGATGGTTTTTGGTCCATAAAAAGTCAATGCTTTTTAACTTTTATTGCAAGTCAAAAGGGAAGACGCAGTTCTTTTTCCTGATGCAAAGGCTTCCTACTTGATATGCTTATATGTATATATGTATATATATATATATATATTGTAGCTCCACGGTCCCCTCACCAGTTGGAAAGAAGACCTTAAGCACTCCGGTTATAGCACTGGATGTTTAATCACAACACACACAGCAAGATGACAAACGCGTTTCGGACAGCAGTCCTTCTTCAGTGTCATCGACACATAGTTTCTCATGACATTTTATGGTTGTATCGCCGTAGAAACTAAAAACGGACGACATTACAAAGGAATTCACCATATGATATCGAAACAGTGAAAACCATGGTGGCCATGTTGTGCTGGGAACCCAAAGGAAAACGTTAATGCTAAATCATACTTTCACGTTTACATGAACCTTTAAGTAAATGCGTTTGGTATAAAAAGACCAAATAAATCACCACAATGTCAATAATTAGAGAAACAGAGAAACATAGTGCCGTGTATCGGCATGCAACTATACATCAAAAGAGGAATGAGCCCTCGTGTGTCCAATGATAAACTCACTATACTTAAAACACCGAGGACAGAAAGGAGAAAAAGAAATCTAGCCGTGTATCGGCATGTCTCCGGTAACATCAGTTAATTAAATGTCATCCGGAGAGAAACCCGTGCATAGTGCAATCCAAAATAATACAGTGCATATACAAAAAAGTGAGAAATCATCATCAGGGAATTTCATGTAAGGTGGTTGTTACTCCAACATCAAATTATATCTTTACACATTTCTTGTTACTGTAAGGTATGTCAATAAATTACTAAATTCATGTGGGTCAGCATACTATTCTACAACAAGAAAATGTCTATATCACTTAAACATATGCAGTACACAGGTGATGGAACCAATTAAAAACTGGTGAAGAGCATAAGGAAACATATTTTCTAGGCAGATTGTTACTGAACTGGCCAGTTCTGATTGCGATATTGGAATTATCATAGTGTTTTCTGGGATTCACTTCAGTGTGAGTTACCAATATAGACATCATCTGAATCCCCAACTTAATGTTAGAGATGAACTGTTCATCGTCTACCCAGGTGCACTGTTAATTCTTCCCCTATATTGAGTCCAGAGGGGTTCTTGGTTTGGAGATCTATAATGTATCTGGATTCTAACCTTCTTAGACTTAATAGTCTATCTCCTCCTCTGGGATGTAGGGGCACATGATCAATGCCAAAATATCGAAGCAATTCCCTATTGCTATCGTGCATCTTGGCAAAGTGTCGGGCAACAGGGTAGGCAGTGTCTTTGTTGGAAATTGCCCTTTGGTGTTCCAGTATACGTAATTTGACATTGTTGATTGTACTGCCGATATACTGTAACCCGCAGGGACAAACCAGACAATACACAACATAGGGAGTTGTGCAGGTAATGAATTTATTAATTGGTCGTGGTTTGCTAAGGCCAGGTACTGTGTATGATAGAGTTCTTCTGCTGTGCTCGCAGGCTCTACACTTCCCACAAGGGAAAAACCCCTCCATGTCTTTTAGAGTGTTTGCCCTTCTCGGTGGAGGAGGCAACAGATGACTCTGTACTAGGGTGTCCCTAATCGACTTTGATTTCCTGAAGGTTATCAGTGGTTTATCTGGGACATCATTCCCTATGACAGGATCCGTGCGGAGGATATGCCAATTCCTTGTTAGGATCTGCCGGAGCTGACTCACTTCATCGGAGTAGGTAGTAATGAGACGGAATTTGGTTTTAAGATCCGGTTCATCAGTAATCAGAGGTTTTTGAGCTAGCAAGTGTTTTCTGGGAATTTTCTGTACTCTCCTCAGTGTGTTATCAAGGAGAGCTTGCTCATAGCCTCTCGCTAGAAATCTGGCAATACATTCGTTGGCGGCTATGGTGAACTCTGAATCCAAGGAGCAGTTCCGTCTCAATCTCAGTAGTTCCCCATAGGGGATACTACGGATCAGACTAGGGGGGTGACTACTTTCAGCATGCAAGATGCTGTTGCCTGCCGTCGGCTTCCTGTACAGGCTAGTTTCAAGTTTCCCTTCGTGGACATAGACCCGTAAGTCTAGATAGTGTACCTCCTGGGTGCTTATTTCTGAAGTGAATCTCAAATTCAGATCGTTTTTGTTGAGATCCTTAATAAATTCCTCTGCCTGTGTGGAGGAGCCCCTCCACACCAGGAAGAGGTCATCGATATATCGACGCCATGCGATGATGTGTTTAGCCCATCGCTGGTTCTCACCAGCTAGGGCAACCTGCTCCTCCCACCAACCCACGAAGAGATTCGCGTAGCTGGGGGCGAAGCAGGTTCCCATCGCTGTGCCACTGATTTGCCTAAATAGGTCGCTCTGGAAAAGAAAAATGTTGTTTCGTAAACAGAAATTCAAACATTCGATAATAAATTGACCATGCAACACAAATTTGGCTGGTCTCTTATCTAAAAAGTATCTAATAGCCTCTACACCCTGGTCGTGTTGGATGCTGGTGTAGAGGCTGGCTATATCCAGAGTGATCAGCACATAAGATGGATCCCACACGATAAGATCGATCTGTTTGAAAAAATCCTTAGTGTCTTTCACATATGATTGTAGGTCAGTGACAAAATTGGAGAGAAAAGAGTCAATAAAAATAGATAGATTCTCCGTCAGGCTCCCCTTGGAGGAGACGATCGGTCGTCCTGGTGGATGTTTTGAGTCTTTATGAACCTTCGGTAATTGATAGAAGGTTGGAAGGATTGGGTCTGGATTTCGCAAGTACATGAACTCATCAGTGTCTATCATGGATTTATTGCGCCACTTGGTTAGTAGATCGTGATAGGCTTTGATACTGCTGGTATATTCATCTTTGTTGATTTTTTGGTAATTTCTAGGGTCTTCCAGTTGCTTTAGGGACTCTTGGCAATACTGGTTACGAGTTAATAGGACCACATTACCACCCTTATCTGAGGGTTTCACAATTACTTCATTGTTGTTATGCAGATTAGTCAGAGCATCACGTTGAGCCATGGTTAGATTGTTCTTCTTATGAGTTCTCTTTTTACTGCAAAGTCTGTGGGAGATCAAATCTTGTGTTACTGCCTCAGAGAATGTGTCTATTGCATCATACGGCATTTGAGGGTTGAATTGGGAAGGAGCCCTAAAAGTTGTTATTGGAGATTGTTGTTCAATACCTCTTGTTCCAGAGGTTCCATTGACCTCATCAGCCCCTCCATTTTGTTCCATTTGTAATTCATCCAATATAGATGCAGTGTTCATATCCCTGATGGAAAGAATATCCGTAGGGTGAATAGTCACTTTCTTTTTCGTTTTTTTCTTAACTTCCGTGCTTGGTTTAAGTTTATGAAATTTGTGCAATTTCATCTTGCGGGTCAAATTGAACACGTCTATCCGGGTTTGCGTGTATTCAAGTTGTTGGTTAGGGCAGAAACTGAGCCCCAGTTGTAGGGTGTCTTTCTCTTGTGGGGTCAGTGGTCGTTCCGTGAGATTTACAATTGTCAAATTTGGATCTACCACTTCTTGCCCCTTCTCCTTCGGGTAGGTTGAGCCGCCGCTCTGCCTCTTCCTCTTCCCCCGCCAGCCGCTTCTTCTGGTTCTCCGTCTTTTTCGGGTGGTTTCAATTTGCCCCCCCTGAGCCACGTGCTGCGGATTAGATCAAACTCTAAATGAAAAGGGGTCTTCTTCCCTCCCCTGCTCGTGGTGGGTCTTTCATCTCCTGATAATTCTTCCTCTGTGGCTGAGGATTCAGAGGTTTGGGGCGGTTCGGTTGGCTCACTGCTTAGTGTTTTATTTAAGGCTTTCCTGGGACCATCGAATTTTTTGGAGAAGGTCAGAATTCTTCCTTGCGCATAATCCCGCTCGTCCCTTTCAAATTTTTCTTGTTTCCGTTGTCGTATCCTTAATTCATACTTTACCAGACGTTTCTTCATTTCCTCCCGTAGTTGAGTCACTGCATTTGAATCAGTTTCTTTGGCTATTTCCAGTTCGATTGAGGCTATCTCATCTATTGCTTTGTTCCTGTCGCTCCATGCGAATTTTACCAACAGTTCTAGCATGGCTTTACATGAAGCTGCAGTTAGCTCCGACCATTGTTCTAAGAGCATAGGGTCCGGGCTTTCGTATGCAGGAACAGTATAGATGCGGAGACCCCTTGGCACTCGGCTGACATCTATATAATTTTGCAAGGAGGTAGCCTCCCACCATTTCCGTATTTCTCTTTCACTCATGCGTTCCATTTTTAGAAAGAGATTTTGTAAAGAACTTCGTGACACGTTCCCTCTGCCCCCGGTGTTTGGTACAGGAGTCACACTGGACGGTCGTTTTTTAAATACGTCCAAAGCCGCTTGGCGGCGTTCTTCCTCATCGCACATGCTGGTGTGTAAATTTCCGCAGGGAAGCCTCCCTGGGTTCAGCTGCTGATAACCTTTCGCCCACTGTTATGTTTGGACCCTTGCAAATGCTAGCGTCGGCGGGAGTGTTTTGTTATATATATATATATATATATATATATATATATATATATATATATTATATATATATATATATATGTATATTAACTCAACCTGTAATAGTAGTAACTGGACCAATAAAACAATTATCTATAGGGAAAATCACGCATTTAATACCAGTCATGAAGGGCTTAATTGTGAATGTTTTCTAACTCCAATAGTACTGTAAGTGAAATATAGAAAGGCATGGGCGTGTTTGAGGATTCCAATCATTTACCGTAATAGAACACTTGTACTGCCAGGGCCGCTTTGGAATCATAAGAATCTTTCAAAGAGATAAGGGGAAGGGGCAATGTGACATGATCAAATGGTGTTTTTGTGACTACTGAGTGAAAACTTTAACATTGTTGGAATATTTGATGCCTGTTGCTGATGTTAAACTACCTTTGCATTGAACAAGATTTGTAATTTCAATATTTGTGTGACAGAAGTTAGTGTTTAAACATGCTATAACGTTTCCATGTATAAACTGTAAATACATTAACATTCATAAAGCAGCTCCAACAATAATAAATAAAAGAGCTATTGGCACTGTAAATGACAATGCCTTTTGTTTTGTCTTTTAAAAACCTGCAAGCAGCAGTGTGCAAACACGCACTTTGTACTCTGAGGGTTTTCTTAACACATAAATAAAGGCATTGTCATTTACAATGCCAATAGCTCAAACTTGTGTGACTGCGAGACCTATTGCATTGCAAATGCTTGTTGTGTATTGGTACTAAAAGAGAACCACTCCAGCTCTCCGAAATTTGTTTCCTGGTTAGTCATTCTTTGAAGAGCAGGATAAGGTGTGGTAGCCACTCGGTTCATGCAGCCTTAAACAGACTGTTTAGCCTTAAACAGACTGTGAAGGCCTGTTGGACCAGAAGCACCTGCCGCCCGCAACTTGATTCAAGTGGCCTCCACCAACTCCTCTGTGATCAACTCAAGTACCAGGGGGAGGGGTCGCCTGGACTGCCTGACTCTTTATTGAGCACTGCATCAAAAGACCAAATGCAATTGGTTGAACACATAGGATTCCCTTGTAGGGCGGCTTTGCATAATACAGTAGAAGATGTTTACAGGAGCAACTTATTGAACCACATGGCTTAACCAGTTTCAGTCATAAAGCTGGTCGAAGACCCAATACAATATCATGCATTTTGGGGCTATAGAAGCAAGTCAGTTCAAAGGATGAAAGAAGAATTGAATAATGATTCCAGTTTTAGGCTATATGGTATTAATGACCATGTATTGTGCAGGGATAAAATCTGTATTTCTTTTTGTAGGTATGTAGTGTGCATGGGGTGTGCTGTGTTTCTTTTTTTGGGTATGTATTGTGCAGGGGTGTGCTGTATTTCTTTTTGTTGTTATGTATTGGGCAGGGGGACGTGCTGTATTTCTTTTCGTGGGCATGTATTGTTCAGGGAGTCATGCTGCATTTCTTTTTGTGGGTATGTATTGGGCAGTAGGTTGTGCTACATTTCTTTTTATGGGTAAGTATTGTGCAGGGGGCGTGCTGTATTTCTTTTTGTGGGTATGTATTGTGCAGGCTGGGCTGTATTTCTTTTTGTAGGTATGTATTTTGCAGGGGGACTTGCTGTATTTCTTTTTGTAGGTATGTTTTGTGCAGGGGCGTGGTGTATTTCTTTTTCTGGGTATCTATTGTGCAGGAAGACATGCTGAATTTCTTTTTGTACATATGTATTGTGCATGGGGCATGCCTGTATTTCTTTTAGTGGGTATGTATTGTGCAGGAGACGTGCTGTATGTCTTTTTGTAGGTATGTATTGTGCAGGGGGTGTGCTGTATTTCTTTTTGCGGGTATGTATTGGGCAGGGGGACGTGCTGTATTTCTTTTTGTGGTTATGTATTGTGCAGGGAGACGTGCTGTATTTCTTTTTGTGGGTATGTATTGCGCAGTGGGACATAATATATTTCTTTTTGTGGGTATGCAATGTGCAGGGGGCATGCTGTATTTCATTCTGTGGGTATGTATTGTGCAGGGGAGGTGCTGTATTTCTTTTTGTAGGTATGTATTGTGCAGGGGGATGTACTGTATTTCTTTTTGTGAGTAAGTATTGTGCAGGGGGACGTAATGTATTTCTTTTTGTAGGTCTGTACTGTGCAGGGGGACGTGCTACATTTCTTTTTGTGGGTATGTATTGTGCGGGGGGCGTGCTGTATTTATTTTTGTGAGTGTGTATTGTGCAAGGGGGATGTGCTGTAATTCTTGTTGTGGGTATGTATTGTGCAGGATCTGCTGTATTTCTTTTTGTGAGTATGTATTGTGTAGGGGGAAAGTGCTGTATTTCTTTTTGTGGGTATGTATTGTGCAGGGGGCGTGCTGTATTTCTTTTTGTGGGTGTGCTGTATTTCTTTTTGTGAGTATGTATTGTGCAAGGGGGATGTGCTGTATTTCTTGTTGTGGGTATGTATTGTGCAGGATGTGCTGTATTTCTTTTTGTGAGTATGTATCGTGTATGGGGATGTGCTGTATTTCTTTTTGTGGTTATGTATTGTGCAAGGGGGATGTGCTGTATTTCTTTTTGTGGGAATGTATTGTGCAGGACGTGCTGTATTTCTTTGTGTGTGTATGTATTGTGCAGGGGGGATGTGCTGTATTTCTTTTTGTGGGTATGTATTGTGCAGGGGGGGCAACCTGCCTCCTGGGTGTGATGGAATGGAGTGGGAAATAAAAGGAGGAAAGATGGAGTGAACGAGTCAAGTGCGTTGGTAATGCACAGCTGGACCAGACATGAGATGGAGATATACCACTGCGGGTGTGGTTAAAATACGAACCCATCATTGCACACAAAATATCCCTCCTGGCATACCTTCTTTCTTTCCGAATCTGTCGACATTCCTTCACTGAGGAATGACAGCGCCAGACTCAACATTTAAGAACCTGTTGTTTTCCTTGCAGGGTTAGCAGTCCCAGAAAGAACTCACACAGTGCAAGCACTAAGATTTAGCATCTGCGCATGCTCTAGTGATGTATGTATTTACGTATTTAATGTGCAGCATGGTGGCACATGCCATTAAGTTGTATATTAATGAACATTTAAATTGCATTGATATATATTATTTTGGCCACCCTTGGTTTTGTACATGAAAGCGAACAGTCTTTAGTTGGCCACTGAGTTTTTTTTCATTTTTTGCATACCTCACCCACCGGCTCCAATCTGCCTTCCTTTCAGCCTCACTCTCGTATTTTGATTAGAAGACAGAATACTTCCTAGCCCGCAGAAATGAGCAGGTGTGTAATCATTCCACAAATGGCAATTCCGCGAGGCAGGAATCTCAGCGAGTTCATTAACTGGTGGCACAAAAATATGCCTGAAAAATGAGCCCATTTAAAGCCGCGCTCGCCCACTGAAGCCTCACTGTGGATGCCCCGCCAGACTAGAAAGCTGCCATTGTTCGCCGCTGAATACACAGAAGCATCGCAGCTCCCAAAAGCCCTAGCTGCTTAAGTCATGCATGTTTGCATATGTTAAAAATATTTAGTCCGCTGCTAAAAAAAATATTATGCCCCGAGATCAGGGGCCAGATAAATATAATGGCATCTATGTGTCTGACGCGCTGGCAGGCCGGAGGACAGAGACGCAGTATATGCGCCCTAAACTCGGCTAAGGCCACGCTTTGTCGAAAGCTGTCTCATTCACAAGTTACTACGCCCGTCTTGCTGCAATCCACGTGTGTGTCCCGCGCCCATAAATCACGCCTGCCGGTACCTTTTGCCTGGACGAGTCGCCATTTTGAATATGACAGGCCTCAGAGGTCAAGGGTCAGAAGCCGCAAATGGTTTCTGAGCCGCATGTGTAATTCTCGGTTTTCCTGTGGGCAGTGCTTTAAAAGGAAATATAAAAGTTCAGGCACTCACTACCACAGAGTAGCTGCTTGCTTGTGAGAAGTGCTGGTACTCTCCCTTTAAAACTATTGTAATTGCATTTATATAGCACTTACTACCTCATCAAAGTGCTTTTTCGGCGAGCAGCACGCTACTCGGGAACCCATAAAGGATCAGTGGAATTAGTATAGTGAAAATATGAAAGTAATTTGAGTGGTGGATATGTTAGTTAGTTATTTGGATTGAGAAGGATAGTAGAGGTGGGGATACTAGAGGGAAAAAGGCTTGCATTTGTATAGCGCTTGCTACCCCTGATGAGGTGTTAAAGTGCTTTTTGGGTGAGTAGAACGCTACTGCGGAACCCATAAAGGATTAGTGGTGAATTAGTATAGTGAAATATGAATTTAATTTGAGTGATGGATATGTTAACCTGGTATTCCGGTTGAAAGGATAGTGGATGGATAGAAGGGAAGGATTTAGAATGTTTTTTTTTGGTGCTCATAGCTTGCACCAGTGGTGAGAAGTGCAGGCACTTTCCCTTTCAAATTAAAAAAGTGCAGGTACTCAGTACCTGACAGTGCCTGCCCATTTAAATCATGGCCTGTGGGAGGTCACATGTGATAATTGATGAAAATCTGAATACCTCAGAAGAATATGCAAATGTGTTAAATGTTTCCCTGTATATTCTATCCAAAGTGCTGCCTTTATCATGTGTTATTTATATTGTGTTATTAATATAATGGTATATTAGTTGTGGTAATATAAAATGATATAGAAGATTATGTTTTGCACTTTTGTGTTAATAAAACGATGATGTTGCTTTTGTAGTATATGACATATGTTTTATTTCTATAGCTGGGTGTTACTAGCTTAGTTATAGTGTTTTGGTATTCAAATATGCCATGTCGTGCTTGCACACAAATATTCTTTGCATAGTGATATTGATTTTGTGGTTGTGTAAAACAGTATGCATCTTAGCTTTGCGGTGTTATAGTGTTAGTGGACTGATAGTGGTTTGTTGTAGCATAAGGTGTATTCACAATGTTCACTGTTCTCATGGTGTTGTGTTATACAAGGGATGCTCTTTGTCTTATACTGCGTAGTTATAACCTTAAAAAAGATAATGTGGTAATGCACTATTTTATATATGGTATCTTTCGGGGTATTATTTTCAGAGTGATGTTGTTTTTGTGGCAGTGTGATGCTTGTATATCGATGCTATGTTCATGCTGGTGTGTTGTATTGCATTAGAAACAGTGGCATTTGTTTTGTGTTAGTGTAGATGTCAATAGTTCTGTGCTGTATTGATTTTGTGATTATATTATATTAATCATAATTCTCCTAATCCTATTCGCCCTCTTCATAGTTCTTACTATGAGGTGGACACACCTCACCATAGCAAAATGCTGTTGCTGAAACAAAAGACTCCTACCTCTCAGCCCACCCACCACACAGAAGGAATAAAGGATACCATCTACACACGATTTTCCTGTGCAATCAGTGGCAGCTCCTCTGCTAAGGCAGAGGAGCGTCACCCCACTGCTCTTAGAGCAGTGAAAGGGGGAAAAATAAAATGATAAGTACAGCATTACTATTATTTTATCTTTAGTTCCTCGCGGCCTGGGTTGGGTGGGGCAAGGCTGGTGGCTCAGGGATGAGGAGTAGTTTGTGCACACTTAAGTGCGCATGACTGCTTGTCCGTCCATCTTGACCCGGCCAAACAGTCATGCGCACTGTGCAAATTACCTACCAGGCTGTAATGCATAGACTGGTGGGGAATATGCACAGGCTCCTTGTTCCCATTGGAGCGCCGATCTATGGTGCTCAGACTAATCACAACACCAGAGTCCGGAAGAGAAGAGAAGCAGAGACGGAGGAGAGATGGCGGAAAAGGTAAGTGAGTTTTAAAAAATATTTTTCAACACCCTTTCACTTCCCGCCCTGCCACCCCTGTTCCCTGCCAGCCACCACTGTGTGCAATTCCAAGTACCAGAGGTCAGTGACCACACACCAGTACAATGATGGTGGATGTGACGAAAGAATAATGACGGGGAAGAGTAGGACTAGAAGTCATAATGATTATAAGCAAGTAATCTAAGCATGACCTCCACATCTCTCATCATTGTCCCCATTTTTATGATGAGGAAAATAAAATAAGGTAGAGATTGCCAACAAAACTCACCGCAGTCTAAACCTGCTACAAATTAATTCCAAACATTGTAGAATTTACTTGGATCACTTTCTATGTGAACTGCAAGGAATGTAATTGATTCTTCCAAAACTAATCTAATATTTCACAAATGTGCTAGGAACACTCCAAGTGGCAGCCTTACATATGTCTACCAGTGGGACACTGTATGTGAGCCCAAAATGCAAAACGTCCACCAGTCTGTCTCACTTGAATAATCTTGGAAAGAGAAACGCCTACCACTAAACAGGCAGTGGAAAACATGCAGCTCTATGCCAACATCCAGACGCACCAAAAATGATAAACAGATGATTTCCATAAGACAGTCGACCTGTCCAGAATGGAAAGCCCTTTCATCCAATAGCTTAATAGTCCTTCCGTAATCACTCAACACGTGAAGGGTGTTCTGCAAAACAGCAGAAAACAAACTTGAGCCAAGAAATTGGGTAAGAACATTCGGTTTAAAGGAAAGATTTGATCTTAAGGCCAAAAGGCGAAAAAGTGTGGTAGAATCAACCAACAAGCATTGGCATACCAATTGGCCTGTCTTAGCCAGCTTGTGCAATAGTTTCTTTTTTATTTTTGATTGCAAGCATACTGCACAAAAATAAAATAAAAAATAAAACATGCCTGTGAATAATTGTGTGGGTGATATCCTTGCAATAAAAATGTAAATTAAAAAAATATGTATCACATATTATTTTAATAGAGCAGTACACCTTCCTACTAATAGGCATTTTTACTTAAAAATGTATTGTAACCTTTTCTGCTTTTATTGCACATACCATTAAAAAATTATTCTTTTTTTCACAAAGAAAAAGTACAGTTGGTTTTGAATATCTATAACCTGAAGACATCATTTAAACACACTAAGATGTCCAACACAATAAAAAAGCGAATCAATGGAAAGAAAAAAAGCATTGACAATGTAAAATATTGACCACCAGCCACAGCACTTAAGTGCATTACCTTTTAGATGGATGTGCACACATGCTCATGAAAAAAGCCAAAACTCAAAACACAAGCAATATTTAATTGTGTAATCTCAATTGATTTGAGAAAATCTGCCACCCAATTCCCACCTCCTTTTGCAGCACTTCCTTTTAGCTCTACTGTGAAATTACCAAAAGGCACTGTCACCATTTGCTGCCTGCACTCTCGTGCCCACCAACAGGGGACCTACCTGTGAAACTTTTCAGTAGTCAAATAAGCTTCAGCACCTTCCGATATATACATATATTCACTTTAAGCCTCTTGGGCAGTCATTATAGATCCATGCTGGGTTTTGTGGAAGCTTGTCTGCTTTTCTTGAAAAACTCCAATACTTAGAATTCCCTACTCACTGCTTTACCTCCACCCAGCAGTCCAAGGATGGACACATGTGTCTGGAAGGTGCTAGCCTGCTCACATCTGAGGCATGATATCACAATGAGCTCTTCTAAGACCTAGTTTCTTTAAGTTCAACATTGGTCATTGAAGCAGTGTTCTTGTTTGGCTGAAACCTTGTTTCTTGAGTTCCTGAGCTTTTGTAATCATTGTTTCTGGAAAATTCCAGCACTTAGCTTATCGTTGTTCCTTGAACTAGTCCTGCCTGCAGTGCTACCTTGACTCTTGATTCCTGAGCCAGCAATATTTTAGTGCATCCTTGATCCTTGTGCTTTCCCACTTCCTGCAGTTTCCTTTTTTTCCAGACCCTTCCTTTCTTTCCCTTTCCTTTCATTAAACCATCCTATTTCTGCTGCCTTAGCTTCCAAAATCCGTTTATGGAATGCTACTTACTTTCTGCTAAGTTTTCCCTTTGGTTTCCAATCTTTCCTGTAAAGCACTATTCTTCTCTAGCTTCTTGTATTTCATGGCTAGGTATTTTGGTTCTCTATTGACACCTTAGTTGGTGTTTCTCATCCACTGTGAGTATTGTTTTCTGTTATTTTTATAACATCTATTCTTGGGGTCACAGTTCCAAGTACTCTTGGGCTGTCTTGGTGTGCTAAATAAATGTTTCTGCACAATTTATTCTTCTTGTTAGTATCTTTTATTTCCAATCGTTTTATGTAGTGTTTTTTTCACACTGATTTAATATTGCTTACATAACCTCTAACATTCGGTTACAATGTCCCATAATGCATTATTCTCCTTTGTTGTAGTTCATGTTACATTATTCCCAATGCATTTCGGCTTAAATTGCCTTCATCAGGGGATACCTAAACAAATAATACATTTCTTTTAATGCTGAGAAAAACTTATCGATTTATATGCCACCACCTTAGTGCACATGTTAATGCCAATGTGTTGTCTCTGCTACTCGTTTAAATGCGGTATCGTGTATGTGTTTTTTTCTGTGTATAAGGAACCGGACCTACATAATAAAACGGTTCCCCTACACCCGGCTTTTAGAGCTTCTGCTTGAGGCGCGCTGATAGTAAATCCTGAGTCTTTGTTAATAGCCGTCGTTCTAATCGGCGTTCTATTTCTATGCATTTTTTGAACACTCGCGTTAAATGCTACTGTTGTTCTGTTATTATTAATGCGGCAATCTGTCATTTCTACGTGTGTGAGATATATAAGCTAACAAGCTTACCAAATTCTTTATCGTGCCGCTCTCTCCGGTTCTCCTTTGTTTTGTGGACGAGTACCGATACTGCTGCTGTGATGTGTTACGTTACGCGTGTGACGTGTGTTATTAATTAGCTCTCACGGACCTCGTTTAAAGGGGCCGTGCGTGATTTGTCTACGCTACTGTGTATATATAAAGTTGAGTGAAACATTGTTTATAAGACAACTTGGAAAGTCGCGTATGTATCTCTCAATCTCAGGAGTACATCCGTCGGTGCAAATGTGTAATTGCCTAGTGTGACTTATAAAATCAACAGCGACATTCACGTGGATTAAATATGGATGATAGCTGAACAAAAATGTGCGGCATTGGTTTACAGCAAATTCATAATCAGTTAGAATTACAGATACCACAAAAGTTCAACACTTTCATTCAACCCGTACGGTTTTAGGGTGTTCAGATAGTATATCCAATGATTCTCCCTTTTCAAAAGAGTCTTTTTATTATCTTTACCTTCAGTTCTTACGATTACCTCCAGAATGCAGGCTTTTAATTGGCTTATCTGATGTTTTGCCTCCAGGAAATGCGTGGCTATTGTGGATTTCATCATTTTTGTTCTTATGTTACTTTTGTGCTCGTATAGTCTTGTTTTCAATTTTCGCTTTGTCTGTCCAATGTATGCCTTTCCACATGGGCATTTTAACATGTAGATGGTATTCACGGTATCAAATGTCGTGTTTACTTTCAATTGAATTTTGTGTCCTTTCATAGGGTGTGTGATTGTATTTTCTGTGATTATGTTGTGGCAATTACTACAATTCCAACATCGTTTGATTCCCATGTACTTAGTGTTGTCTTCTTCTATAGGTTTTTTCAAGATTTCTCCTATGTTCTTTGATCTTATATACACAAACAGTGGGTCCTGTGCAAAAATGTTATTAAAATCTGGTTCCACTCTTAAAATCTCCCAATGTGGTTTAATGATCTTTCTGTATTGTTGGCTCAAGTTTGAGTATTTAGTCACACACGTGATTCTCTTGTCATCCTTCTCTATTTTATCTGCAAATAGATCCTCTCTGGATCTCATCATGGTTCTTTCGATCGCCTTTTGTATGACTTTGTCAGGGTATCCGCGTTGTTTAAAACGTGTGGTCATTATTGTGTTCTGTGTGGAAAGCTCCTTTGGATCCGAGACAATTCTTTTTACCCTAAAAAATTGAGAGTACGGTAGGTGAAGTTTCAGTGGGTTGGGATGGTAACTTTCGCACCTTAAAATGATGTTTCTGTCTGTTTTCTTTTTATAAAGGTTTGTTGTGAATCCTGTGGGTTGTCTTGTTATTTCTACATCCAGAAAATGAATGGTTTTGTCTTGTATTTCTGAGGTGAATTGAATTCTCTCGTCTATTTGGTTGAGTTTTTCAATTTGGATGGCCAATTCTTCTTTTGTGCCTTGCCAGATGGTAAAGATATCGTCAATAAATCGTACATATAAGATTATGTGTTCATTCCATCTCTCGTTTTTCAAAATGTGTGTCTCCTCAAATTCATGCATGAAGATATTTGCATATGTGGGGGCCGCACAGTTTCCCATAGATGTCCCACTTTTTTGGAGGTACTAATTGTCTTTCCAAGTGAAATAGCTGTGCATTAATGTAAACTCCAAGAGTTCCATTAGTAATACTTTGATATCTTTACGATATTCCATTTTTAGAAGCACCTTCTCTACGGCTTCTATTCCAAGGTGGTGCGGAATAGACGTGTATAAGGCTTTAACGTCTATAGTCCCCATTACTATTGGTTGATCCTCTTTGATGGTAACTGACAACAGTTTTTTTAGGAAATCCGTGGTGTCCTTGATGAAGGAGGTCATTTTGGTCACAAATGGTTGTAAGTACTTATCTAAAAGTTTACCTACTGGTTCTTGCACACTATTTCTGGTCGATACTGTTGGACAACAAGGTGGTCTATGTAAGTCTTTGTGCACTTTAGACACCATATAAAAACTTGGGCTTCTCGAATGTTCCTTTGTCAAATATTTTTTGACCTTCTCCTGTATTGTGCCTGCTTCAACTGCTTTCTTTAGTATTTGTTCCAAAATGTGTTGTATTTCAGTGGTGGGGTTATTGTCCAATCTCATATAGATGTGCTCGTCTCTTAAGTGGTCTAATATCTGTTCTTCATAGTACGTTCTATTCATTAGTACTAAAGCACCTCCCTTGTCTGCTTTCTGGCATATGACTTGTCTGTTATTGGCTACTGATCTTAATATGCCAAACTCTTTGTTGGTTAGGTTGTTGTGTTGTTACCTTCTACCGGTGTTCAGTTTGGATATGTCCTGTTTACATAATTGTTCAAATAAATCTAATGATTTATGGCTGACTGGTGGCATATACGTGCTCGTTGGTCTTAAGCCCCTTAATTGATCCTCTTCTGATTCCGTTCTTTGATCAGTTACTATGTTGTCAAAAAAATGTCTTAATCGTAATTTCCTGGTTAACTTAAACAAGCTAACGTTCAGTTCCAATTGGTTCGTGTGGTTTGTTGGAACGTATGATGTTCCTTTTTTTAAGGTATTCAGTTGTTGCTTAGTAAAGTGCCAATCTGATATGTTCAATACTAAGTTATCTTCTTCATTCATTTCTTGACTCTGCCCCTCATTGCGGTCACATTCCTCATTTGTGGTGGCTCTTTTTCTTTCTCTTTTGCTCCCTCCTTTTCCCCTCGTGGGTCTCCCCTGTCTTGCTGGCCTACTTCTAAAAAAGGACCAGCTGTTGTTTCTGACGTGCTTGCTCCTTCTTTTTGTTTCTGTGCCTGATCGCTGCGTTGTGTTGTCCTTGTTGAGCCATCGCTTTCAGTAGACGATGTGTCGGTATGTGGAGTATAAGGTCTGTTTTGTCTTTTTTTGGCATACACTTCAGCCCAGGTGTACACCTCTCCCAGTTTATAGTCAATTGTGTCTCGTCTGTAATTCCTGATCTTTCTCTCGTTGACCTCTTAGGAATGTTTCTGTAGCTGGTAGTTTACATCCTCTAGGATCTTTTGTAAATCTTCCGTGGTTGTTAGTTTGTCTAGTTCGGATTTGACGTGGTCGATCTCTTTCTTTAATTCATCCAATATTGAAGACAATTCTTCTATAATTAAGAGGATTAAGTCTAGGCTACACTTATTTAATATCGCGTACCATCTGTCGGTAAATTTTACTGAGTTCTTACATAACGATGGTTTGAGGGAAATTCTAAGGCCTCTCGGAATCCTCTGGGCTTTGTGGTACTTGATTATTGTTGTGGCATGGAGTCGTTGGTTGATTTCTTTTCATGATAGGTATAACATTTGTTTGATATATTGTTCCATGGTTTTGGTGGCAGCATATTCGGAAGTTTCCTCCTGTATTAACGAATATATTCTTGTACTGGATTCTTCGCTAAATGCGAAAGTTTCTGCTCGTGCTTCCGTGAGATGTGTGATATCATCATATTGCATTTTGGCTTAGGCTTGCTTCCGATCCCTGAGTAGGAATGCTGTATTTAAACTTTGTGAAAAAGGATCGTGCACTGCTAATTTTTAAACGTTGTTTCAAATGTCCGTCGTGCTACAGTGATACTCTCCCTACCCGGGAGTGTGTAACATATATTCTTGAGGTCGCAGTTCCAAGTACTCTTGGGCTGTCTCACTGTGCACTGACTTGGTGTACTAAATAAATGTTTCTGCACAATTTATTCTTCTTGTTAGTATCTTTTATTTCCAATCATTTATGTAGTGTTTTTTTCACACTGATTTAATATTTCTTACATAACCGTTAACATTCGGTTACAATGTCCCATAATGCATTATTCTCCTTTGTTGAAGTTCATGTTACATTATTCCCAATGCATTTCGGCTTAAATTGCCTTCATCAGGGGATGCCTAAACAAAAAATACATTTCCAAACTGAACACCGGTAAAAGGAAACAACACAACAACCTAGGGAGGTGCTTTAGTACTAATGAATAGAACGTACTATGAAGAACAGATATTAAACCACTTAAGAGACGAGCACATCTATATGAGATTGGACAATAACCCCACCACTGAAATACAACAAATTTTGGAACAAATACTAAAGAAAGCAGTTGAAGCAGGCACAATACAGGAGAAGGTCAAAACATACTTGACAAAGGTACATCCGAGAAGCCCAAGTTTTTATATGGTGTCTAAAGTGCACAAAGACTTACATAGACCACCTTGTCGTCCGATAGTATCGACCAGAAATAGTGTGCATGAACCAGTAGGTAAACCTTTAGATAAGTACTTACAACCATTTGTGACCAAAATGACCTCCTTCATCAAGGACACCACGGATTTCCTAAAAAAACTGTCATCAGTTACCATCAAAGAGGATCAACCAATAGTAATGGGGACTATAGATGTTAAAGCCTTATACACTTCCATTCCGCACCAACTGGGAATAGAAGCCATAGAGAAGGCGCTTCTAAAAATGGAATATCGAGAAGATATCAAAGTATTACTAATGGAACTCTTGGAGTTTACATTAATGCACAGCTATTTCCTTTGGAAAGACAATTGGTACCTCCAAAAAAGTGGGACATCTATGGGAAACTGTGCGGCCCCCACATATGCAAACATCTTCATGCATGAATTTGAGGAGACCCACATTTTGAAAAACGAGAGATGGAATGAACACATAATCTTATATGTATGATTTATTGCCGATATCTTTACCATCTGGCAAGGCACAAAAGAAGAATTGGCCATCCAAATTGAAAAACTCAACCAAATAGACGAGAGAATTCAAATCACCTCAGAAATACAAGACAAAACCATTCATTTTCTGGATGTAGAAATAACAAGACAACCCACAGGATTCACAACAAACCTTTATAAAAAGAAAACAGACAGAAACAACATTTTAAGGTACAAAAGTTACCATCCCAACCCACTGAAACTTCACCTACCGTACTCTCAATTTTTGAGGGTAGAAAGGATTGTCTCGGATGCAAAGGAGCTTTCCACACAGAACACAATAATGACCACACGTTTTAAACAACGCGGATACCCTGACAAAGTCATACAAAAGGCGATCGAAAGAACCATGATGACATCCAGAGAGGATCTATTTGCAGACAAAATAGAGAAGGATGACAATAGAATCACGTGTGTGACTAAATACTCAAACATGAGCCAACAATACAGAAAGATCATTAAACAACATTGGGAGATGTTAAGAGTGGAACCTGATTTTAGTAAAATGTTTGCACAGGACCCACTGTTTGTGTATACAAGATCAAAGAACATAGGCGAAATCTTGAAAAAACCTATAGAAGAAGACAACACTAAGTACATGGGAACCAAACCATGTTGGAATTGTAGTAATTGCCACAACATAATCACAGGAAATACAATCACACACCCTATGAAAGGACACTAAATTCAATTGAAAGTAAACGCAACATGTGATACCGTGAATACCATCTACATGTTAAAATGCCCATGTGGAAAGGCATACATTGGACAGACAGAGCGAAAATTGAAAACAAGACTATACGAGCACAAAAGTAACATGAGAACAAAAATGATGAAATCCACAATAGCCACGCATTTCCTGGGGGCAAAACATCAGAAAGGCCAATTAAAAGCCTGCATTCTGGAGGTAATCGTAAGAACTAAAGGTAAAGATAATAAAAAGACTCTTTTGAAAAGGGAGAATCATTGGATATACTATCTGAACACCCTAAAACCGTACGGGTTGAATGAAAGGGTTGAACTTTTGTGATATCTGTAATTCTAACTGATTAAGAATTTGCTGTAAACCAATGCCACACATTTTTGTTCAGCTATCATCCATATTTAATCCACGTGAATGTCGCTGTTGATTTTACGAGTCACACTAGGCAATTACACATTTGCACAGACGGATGTACTCCTGAGATTGAGAGATACATACACGACTTTCCAAGTTGTCCTATAAACAATGTTTCACTCAACTTTATATATACACAGTAGCGTAGACAAATCACGCACGGCCCCTTTAAACGAGGCCCTTGAGAGCTAATTAATAACACACGTCACACGCGTAACGTAACACATCACAGCAGCAGTATCGGTACTTGTCCACAAAACAAAGGAGAACCGGAGAGAGCGGCACGATAAAGAATCTGGTAAGCTTGTTAGCTTATATATCTCACACACGTAGAAATGACAGATTGCCGCGTTAATGATAACAGAACAACAGTAGCATTTAACGCGAGTGTTCAAAAAACGCATAGAAATAGAACGCCGATTAGAACGACGACTATTAACAAAGACTCAGGATTTACTATCAGCACGCCTCAAGCAGAAGCTTTAAAAGCCGGGTGTAGGGGAACCGTTTTAACGTGTAGGTCCGGTTCCTTATACACAGAAAAAAACACATGCGCGATACCACATTTAAACGAGTAGCAGAGTCAACACATTGGCATTAACATGTGCACTAAGGTGGTGGCATATAAATCAATACGTTTTTTTTCCGCATTAAAAGAAATGTATTTTTTGTTTAGGTATCCCCTGATGAAGGCAATTTAAGCCGAAATGCATTGGGAATAATATAACATGAACTACAACAAAGGAGAATAATGCATTATGGGACATTGTAACCGAATGTTAACGGTTATGTAAGAAATATTAAATCAGTGTGAAAAAAACACTACATAAAACGATTGAAAATAAAAGATACTAACAAGAAGAATAAATTGTGCAGAAACATTTATTTAGCACACCAAGTCAGTGCACAGTGAGACACTTGGAATTGCGACCTCAAGAAAATATGTTACACACTCCCGGGTAGGGAGAGTATCACTGTAGCACGACAGACATTTGAAACAACGTTTAAAAATTAGCAGTGCACGATCCTTTTTCACAAAATTTTTATAACATCACCAAAGGTATCAGCGCCACAGACCATCAATTTGCATGTATATCCTCTATGTGAGTATATGCAGTCAATATCTGTAACAGCAAATGTGGGTGAGAAGCCTACTGAGCTTCAGTCAAGACTGTGTGGAGCTCCCCAGTCCTTAACACCACAGTTCCTCTTTTTTTTTTTTTTTACTGTTGTGAAACTTATGGTTTACATATCCTAGGTGTTTATTATTCTGAATGCAGAATTGCCTCTTGAGATCCTGCTTTTTCTAAGTTTTGACTTCCTCATTCTCATGTGCAGAGCTTCCACATTGGGTTCCTTTTCTCCTATGATTCCCTGTGTTACGATAGCATACTTCCTGTGGCCTTGTGTACAGGAGTTAAGGGGCAAGATGGTGTCAGCGTAAGCCTGTGTACGCGGCCGCCGCCACGCCGCGCTACCTACCGGAACCACAGGCGATCGGCTACCTGCCCTGGATCGGCGATGCTGGGCTCTCAAGAGCATCGCGCACACTGGGTGTTGAGACAGCAGAGCTCTCGGCGGAGTCTGAACGGAACCGCGCTCGGGATTCTTAACAAAGCGCTGGTATTACTAAACAAGATTTGCCTTGCGGTCCTGCTTGCTTTTCCCGCGGCTAATCACAAAACACTTCAGTTTCTTGGATTGAGGTCTCTGTTCGTCTCTCCCGCGACACGGACACCTGGTGAGCAATCTGAGAGCTGGATAAAGAAACATCACCTGGAAAGACAATAGGTGCTTTTTGGGAACTTTTACTGCTTAGTGCCAGTGTGAGCAGCTTACTTGACTTCTCTCGAAATTTGGGAGCAGCGAAGCATCTTGGAGAAACCAGGCTCAGGCAAAGGGAACATAAGGAAGAAAATGAGCTATCGTGGCAAAAAGGGCTTAAAGGCAAAGACACCCACCTTAGGAAAGGACCCCTCGGCGGGAGAAGAAGCCGGCAAGATCAAGTCCAGACAGGTCAGTGGGGTCACTGGGTCAAACAAAAACACTGGCCCTACAGGGGCAGCGGTGGGGGCAGGGGTCTGCAGTAAAGAACTTAAAGAACTTAAAGACAATAGAGACAATAATACTACTTCAGTGCAGCCCCCTCCAGCCAAAATTTTTCTAGTGGCTAAAAAGCAAGCTACTAACGCTAAAACCAACACAAAGAATACGCAATGTTTTAATAGAGCTGAAGACTCTTCACAACAGAATTGCGATAATGGCGATACCAATCAAGCAACCGCTGCTAGCATGGAACCCAGTAACGCCCCTCCCAGATCAGAAGTTACCCCCATCCTGACCTGTAATCTTGAACACTCAGCGGAACTTTCTCTACCATTGCCTACCTCAATTGAAGAGCATGATTACACACTTGACCCCTCTATTCCCCCTAATCCTCTTTTAGCTCCACTTCCTAACGAGGGTGAACACTTAGAACCTGAAGAAGGAAATACTGGCAATACCTTATGTACTCACTTTGAGAACCTGAATACCGGGGACTATCCCACAAAGACGGAAGCTGCCATCCGAAACCTGGAAGTTCCACCTGGCTCTGCCGCCCCTTGGACCCCAGAAGTTGGTCAAGAGGCCTTTTACTCGGTATCAGATAGTACTCCGAGTTCATCAGGGGAAGAGGAGACTGAGGAAGATGAAGGCAATACTAACAGCTCCAGTGAAGGGGAAAGCGAGGCTTCCCGCGATAACACTGGTACAATTGTTCGGCCTAAAAAACCAAGAAATAAGATCAAACGGAGGAGTCAGCTCAAATGGGATTATTCGGATTCGCAGATGTCATACCTTTTAGAAGAAGAGGAAACGACCACATCACAATCAATACCACAAGGACGCAGCCCAAGAAGATTGCAAGCTAAAGATAGCGAGACACCAGAGCCCTCACTTGCTGCCATTCTTGCCTCGATCAAAGACTTTCAGGAGGAGGTGAGAGGTGAAAACAGGGCAGCTAAAAACGCAGCGAAAAAACTACAGGGCGGACTCAGACGATTGAATAAGACCTGCACAGACATCAGCGAGAGAGTTGGCATGGTCGAGGCCAGGACCGAACATCTGGAAACTGAAGCAGTAGCAACCAAACAGGCCACTGACTCTAACTCTGCCTGCCTCATGGATCTAATGGCGAAAATCGAAGAAAATGAAAACCGACAACGCCAGAATAACCTGCGCCTGCTGGGGATTCCAGAAGGGAAGGAGGGAGATGACCCTAGACAGTTCATTGTCAAACTACTGCAAGATTCTTTTCCAGAAAATACTGAACGGAATTGGGACCACGAAGTACAGCAAGCACACAGGTTTCCCTTCTTTCAAAAAAAACAATACAACAATGGTAACTTGACTGAAGGACAGCCCAGAGTCTTCCTTGTTTACTTTGGCAACTTCCTCCTGAGACAACTGGTTTATGACAAGCACGCCCCAACTCAAAAAAAGGGGCTCATGGAATTACCTTTTTTTCCAAACCGGATTTCTGCCATCAGACTGTCGAGCGCAGATGGCATCTGCGGCAGTTGATCTCTCCCTTCCAACAACTAGGTGCAGAGGTGTATCTTATGAACCCGGCTAGGTTAAAGGTTATTCTACACGGCACTACCAAGGTCTTTACATCTGAGATTAAAGCCAAAGAGCACCTGGAAGAGATCAGACTCAAGAAGGGACATAGAGGAGTAAATTGAAAAACAGGGGGAAAAAACGATGCTATTTGCTATATTTTAGAGAGATAAGGGCGGGGGGGGAGAGAAAATCACTTAAAGATAATGGTTACCCTCTCTCTAGTCTTTACTTTCCCATTTACCCTCTAGTATTTCTTAGATTATGATCTAGCTGGTGAGGGGAAGGAGGAGGGGGGGGGGAAGAGGGAAGGAAGGAACTGGGGAATGATTATAATCTAGACACTTGATCCTTGGGTTTTCTATCAAGCACATTTATCTTAGGCGCCTGGCGTGGTCGGCGGCTGCGGCTTATGACTGATCACCATCATTCAGGCTTTGCCTGATTGCTCACACAAAGGGGGGGTGGGTGGGTGGAGGGGGGTCTCGGGGGGGAGGAGGGGTAGGGCCACAAAAGACACATACAGGTACTAACCATACACACATACTTCAAATTTTGTTGACTAGCTTTGTCCTCTTTTTCTTTATGGTATGTAGATGGGTACTGCCATATCCCTTAGATGGCTAGGATAGAACCATTACGTATCGTCTCTGTTAATGTTTGTGGCTTGAACGACACGTCAAAGAGACAAAAAGTGGCGATGGGGCTACGAACACTTGGGGGAAACATCATATGCCTACAGGAAACCCATGTAGAACAGTCAGAAATACACTTACTAAATACATTAGGGTTTAAAGTAGTGGGTGCTACTAAGCAAGGAGCTAAGACAAAGGGTGTAGGAATCTTAACTGATAGAAAATTTGCTATTAGCAATCCACGAACCAAATCAGACTCACTAGGAAGGTGGGTCATCACCCAGATTCAACTCCCTAATAACATCTATTTCACTCTCTGCTCACTATATGGTAGTAACACTGATGATCCCGGGGTCATTAACCAAGTTTCCAGTGAGTTAGTACATTGGCCCACCCCGATAGTCTTATGCGGAGATTTTATCATACATTTACCTAGCAATTGGGATGCCAACACAACTTGGAGATATAAAGGAAGGAAACCCCAAGTCTTTCAAGCTCTAACTAACCTCATTCAAACTCACGGTCTGATAGATGGCTGGGCGAGCAAAAATCAATCACTTTCTGGATACACTTTTTATTCAGCCCCGCACCAAGTGCTGGTTAGATTAGACTATTTTTTCATTTCTGCATCATTGGCCCCCAGCTTCACTATAGATATCGCACCCCGCTTTATGTCCGACAATAACCCTATTATTCTTACCATAAGGGAGTTTGGGCAATCTAGAGAGGCTTCCAGATGGAGTTTTGAAAAAGCATTATTATACGACCCTAACTATATAAATCACGTGCAAGGATGGATCCAGGTGTTCCTAGAGATAAACATTGGCTCCACTTCCCAAATGACAGTCTGGGATACCCTAAAAGCAGGGATCAGAGGTGAGACCCTTAAGTTCTCTGTACAAAAAAATAGAGCGGAAAAAACCCAGATCAAAGACCTCCAAGAAAAATTAAGAAAAACTGAAATAAAGCTAACTCAAACAATACACGCAGGGCTAGATTGTCAACAAATTCAACAAGAAGCAATTTTGGTGCGGGCAGAAATAGGGGCGGTGTTTATGGGCAAAATCGCGGCTAAGTGGGCAGCAGCAAGGGAGAAGACGTACGAGTGTAGTGACAGCATTGGACATCATTTAGCTGTCAGGACAAGACAACAAACTACCTCTAGTGAAATCCACAAAATCAGACTTGCTTCAGGAATAGAGGCTACGTATCCTAGTTGTATTCGGCATGGGTTTCAGGAGTTTTATGCTAGGCTATACAAGGAAGAAATCTGTTGCACAGCCGACGCTTTAGACAGAGAGATCTCTAAATACCTCAGTGAGATAGAATTAAGCAAATTGAGTCTAGGAGATAGCGAACTGTTAGACCTTACTCCTACATGGGAAAAAATCCTGGATGCCCTTAATAGCCTTCCAGACGGGAAGGCTTCTGGAACTGATGGCATCCCAGTGGAGTTTTTTAAAATATTTGCTAGTCAAATCAATGCTATATTTACAGAGGTAATTACTTCCATCTTCAATGGCACCTCCCCTCCAGCCTCTTGGTCTAGTGCTAGGATTTCTATCTTTCCTAAAAAGGATAAATCCCCACTAGAAATGAGCTCTTACAGACCAATAACTCTTATCAATTGTGACTCCAAAATATTTTCTAAGGTATTAGCCTCCAGAATATCCCGAACAGTTGAACCCCTTGTCTCAAAATGGCAACACGGTTTTATACCTAAGAAAGGGACTACCGAACATGTCAGGAGAGTTATTACTCTGTTTGATGCTGCCAAAGTAGCCGGAGACCCGATGTCACTTATTTTACTCGATGCCGAGAAGGCTTTTGACCGGGTCTCATGGCGATTTCTCTGGAAGGTAATGGACTGTATGGGGTTCGGTGGTAGATTTATGCAGGCAACACAGGCACTTTATTATAATCCAATTGCTAGTGTTACCATAAATGGACAATTGACGGAACCCTTTAAAATATCACGAGGCACCAGGCAGGGATGCCCCTGCTCTCCGTTATTGTTCGCCCTTTACCTAGATCTCCTCATCAAACAAATAGAGAAAAATTACAGCATTTCTCCAGTAACATACTTTCAAAACAGCTGTAAAATCTTGGCTTACGCTGACGACCTTGCTTTAACCACTCCAGACCCTGTCAATTCCACACTGGCATTAGAGGAGGAAGTCCTCAAATTTGGGAGATTATCTGTATACGCCCTAAATAAAAACAAAACACAGATACTAATAAATAGTAAAATCATCTGGACTGACACCAGAGTTGTACGAGAGGCTAAATACTTGGGTGTACTAGTTTCACCTAGACTGGAGGAAATAGTCGCAGTTAATTTGGCTCCTCTTGCCGTCCAGACGAAGAAGGCACTAAAACAAATTGATAATTTACATCTAACTTTGGTCGGTAGGTGCAATGTCATTAAAATGACTTATTTTCCCAAATTACTTTATCTTTTTCGTTGCATCCCCCTTGAGTTTAGTAAAAAAGACTTACTTAAATTCCAACAAATTTTTACTCAATTCATTTGGGCATACGCTCAGCCCAGACGTGCATTAAAACATCTCACACTACCAAAAGACAGAGGGGATGGGCTTTTCCTAACATTATCTTATATTACTGGGCGGCATTCCTGCAATATAGCTCAGTTCTGCTAAAAGATTCCACCTTTGGAACTGAACCGTCTTTACCCTCACCCTTTCGGTCTCTGGTAGAGGAACAATATTGGGGCTGCCTGCTCCGAGAAACAGCTTATGGATACTACAACCGCGTTAAATTTAAGACGTTAATGAATTCTTACAAAGTTTTTCGCCAGGTCCGGAGAATTTTGGGACTCGGCAGATATAATTTTTATTCCCCAATAACTAACAACAATAACTTACCTGCTATATTTAGTTCATCTCATTTATCTGAATGGCATAGAGCAGGGATAACAAAACTAGGAGATATTATAACATTTAGGGGGATCGAATCTTTTTCAAATTTACAGAAGAGATTTAAACTAAAAAGTCAAGAAGTATTTAAATACATGGCCATTCGCGACTACTTAGCTAGAAAGGTAGGAGGAGCCAACGGATTTGCCGAGGTTGAGCTTATAAACACCCTCCGGAATGTAACCTCTGTACGCATTGGGACTATCTATCAAATAATAAATAAGGAAACCCCAGATGACCTAGAAACCATTGCTACCAAATGGTATGGTAAACTTGATTCCCCCAAAAGTATATTTTACAATTCCCTGCGACTATTACAACATATTTTAATTTCTGCTAAACTCCAAGCACAACATTTCAAAACTATATTTTTTTTATATATGACACCTAGCAAAATCATTAAATGGGGATCTGGGAGAGGAACATTATGCCCACGCTGCTCCGAAGTAGGGGCAGACTCTATACATATATTTGCAACATGTCCAACTATCAATTCCACCCTACTCAGAATACAGAATTTACTCTGCGAAATAACTAACCAATCAATACTCCTAAACCCCACGACCATTCTTTTAGGAACACATTCTGACTCTTTAAGAGTAAAGGATGAAGGGTTGACCTTTGTTGCAATGGTAATCTGGAGGATATGTAGTTCCTCCGGCTGGCTAGATTCTGAATCTCCCTCCTATGCACAATGGCTGGCCAGATTAGTCGCTACATACCATTTAGAAAGTCTGTATATGCCAAGAAAGGATGAAGGAAAAGGAGGATTGGGACTGAAATCTGGGGAGCATTTTCTGAATGGATTGACCAACAAGGGCAAGGGGACTCTGAGACATAATAGGATTATCAGATACCCATAATACCTTCTTCTGCCATATTCCTTTGTCATGACATTATTTGTTACTATTTTTTCTTCATAGTGTATGTTTATTTGTACCTGTATCACTGATCATCAATACATATGAGAGATGGGAGGAGGGTGGGGGAGGGGGGGTCTTGAATCTTCTTTTTCTTTGTAAACTCTGTTTGAAATTCTGCTTTGTGAAAAATAAAAAAATAAAAAAAATAAAAAAAAATGATTCCCTGTGTTATCTTGGGAAGATGTGTACTCAGTATTCTGTTTACTTTGCCTGCTCTGCTACCAGACCTTAACAGAGTCCCTGACATGCCTGTTTCAGTATGTCAGAATGTTTCTGCTCCCAGGAAGACCTGCCTCAGCTCCTTAGCCTATGAGCTCTCCTCCTACATGACAGAGTTTAAACTAGTTCTATTCCAACTGAGACCATAGTCTCGCTGCCTACAAGGGTCCTAGGAAGGAATAGAAGGTACCCTCTCTGGCATCTGTCAGTCAAAAGAGGGTGTTAGGGTGTCCTATGCTTTACCAACAGATCGTGTCCACTCCCAGATACCTAATTTCTGCAATGTGGTTAACAGTGAATGCCACTTTAACTTTCCTGGGCTCAGAGGCAGGCCATTGTCTTCTGAGGCTGGGTCGTTACCTCTCTCAGCCCAGGATGAGCATTGTAGCTTCTGAGGTGGGATGAGCAGGCCAGTTCTGGCAGCCTAAAGCACATATTTCTAAACTAAAGTTACCTTTTCACTCAAGCCATCTTGAATCTGATTCCACATTTAAATTTGAATTTTAAAATTAATTTGGGAATAACTTTAAATGACTTTGCTAACATTTCCCCAGGCGAAGGTATAGAATTAAACATCACACCTAGGCCTGTCCTATGGAAAATGTATCTGAACCTAACCAGTGAAATACGTTTTAGGCCTTCATTTACTAGGATCGCACTTTTTAAATATACATTGCGCCTTTTGTATAAATAGCAAGCACCCTGTCTTGTGGGCTTACATGGCAGTCTTTATGAATGGCTTATTGAGATACAAAATAGATTTTCCTACATGATGGCAAAAATCCTTATCCTTGTCATCTGTCATTGTAGTGCCTTTAAAATGCTGCCCAGCCAGAGCGCAGTGGTGCTCTTAGCACATATATATACTTTCGTCATGCATGTGAGTTGTATAAATACAGTGTGCAGTCCACATATTTCATTTCAACAACCACAACATATATGCATTTTCTGCACCATGTGTTATGGGCCTACATCAAAGTTAAATAGACGAATTGGGTGAAACCAATTTTGCCAATACCACTTTAGGGCCAGAGCACTGAATAGCTACTTGCAATTAGAGTTCCCTGCACTGCAATCAGTGTTTTGGGAATATTTCGCATGGCAAGCTGTTTATGACTGTTTATATATTATGTTGACAATATTTGTGTTCCAGTAATTGCACCTTGACTAAGGTGCCCGAAATGACATCCTGATATTCATCTAAGTCCCCCAGTTGGATGGTGGTCCTTCGAAGTAGCCTTGCTCTCCAGTCCTTATGATGACCCAGTCACAAATAAGACACAGGAGTTTGAAACTTTGACACTCTCAATCTGACTGTAACAATTATTATGTACCATTCTATGGCTGTATACAAACTTTGTGAGATATTGGACTGTTTTTTTAATCATTTTGTATATATTCCCTCTCACATAACCTATAAAACACTGATCACTGAGCAGTTTTTTGCATTGCTTGGCACAATGTAAATGGTTGTTTATCACACCCCTCATCCTTTTGGTACTAACAACATTTCATCTTGTATACGAATAACTACTGAAAATAATAAATTAATGTTTGATTTTTGTTACCAATGTTGTTATACAGTAATTAAATAATCAACTTTATTCAAATGATTCCTATTAGTATCTATTCTTTTGTTTTATGTTTATTGCCCCGTCCTCATTTGCAATGTTGCATTAGGTTTGTCATTTAATCTATCTATCTATCTATCTATCTATCTATCTATCTATCTATCTATCTATCTATCTATCTATCTATCTATCTATCTATCTATCTATCTATCTATCTATCTATCTATCTATCTATCTATATCAGGGGTCTCCAACCTTTTCTGTAATGAGAGCTACTTCTGATCAGTGAAAATCATGGTGTGCTACAGAAGGCCAAGTCACCCATGCAGTGTTACCAGACACCCCCACACCAAGCTTCATTGACTTTAAGCGTGATGTCCATAAAGCCAGATACTATGGTTTGAACAAAACACTTTGACTACAGGGACTATATGACAGGGCTGCCATGTGTGTCGTTAGAGCGTGGCCTTTGGGGATGTATGAACATGTATGCCTATGAATGGGTGAATGAGAGCCTGTGTCATATGTACTTGGGGTATAGGACATATCTTTCACCAAATGTGGCACCATTACTTGTATAACACAAACGTACAACCAATTGTTTTTAAATGGGATACATTTAAAGCGCCGAAATATGTTCTGCGAAAATGTTCATAAGTGGAATTTTTTCTGTACTGTAAATTTCTCCCACATATCTTGTCATATATAACTGAATAATAAAGCCATTATTATGACACTGATTCTGCCAGCGACTAGGAGCAAGATTCTTGCTGTGTGTAGGCACTAGCATTTTATTGTTAAAAGCACTTTTTATTAGAAATATGAATGAGCACTATCACTTTAAGAAATTAGGAATTAAGAAATTGGAAAGGAAGAAAAAAAATAAAAAATCCTTCTCTTGTTGTAGAAACAAAATGAGGATGACATTGAAAAATAGAAAAATAAAGTTAGCACTGGCACTTCATGTAAGGGAGACGGATACTGTGAGATACACTTAGACATGTTTGATGTAAATTGGCAGCTAAAGAACAATAAGCACAAACGCACTTTAAACAATTTGGAACTTTCCTTTTCTAATGTTTTACTCATTTTAAAATTAATTAATTGATATGGAACTGTCCAAGTCAAATGTATTTTAATGACGTTATTATGTATTGGCATTGAAAATTAAGAAACATCATGTACAATATGAAGTGTTCTAAGATGGCGCCTATAGTAATCAAGTGTACTGCCTCGTCTTGCATTGGTAACTGTCCTTTGTCTATGTCGAATCTTTTTTACAATGTGTGTGTATTAAAATGAGGCTCAGTATCGTGACCATGGCTGCGAGCAGCAGCCAAAACACGTGGAGTGCGCGTTCAGTAGTGTGTGAACTCGAGTTTCGCTACTTTATTTTTCCTTGCAATATTATATAGCGCGAACTCGACAACATGGCATGAGCAGAATTTACATTACAGAAGAATACATTCATTTGTGGTAGGCACGGTGAGACAAAGCGATTTGCCTGGAATCACAGGATGTTGAGCTGATGCCGATTTTCGAACGTAGCTCCCCAGCTCTAAAGTTCGCAATTCTAGAACTTGTGGCGGGAGGTGTGTCTAAAAGTTTATGTCAGTGCTGGCCATCTATGAGAGAGACCTGTGCATTTTTCAAATGGGTGGTGAAAAAATATGAGTATGTTGCTGGAGATGTGGGCAGCCGTGCCACCAATGTACTTACCGGGGGAGGGTAAACACCCATTATTCCGCAAATTTCTTTCCGCATACCATTACTCCGCAATGCCATTATAACGCATGCCATTACATTTTATATGCTTTTACCACGCATACATTTAAATGCATGAATGGAAAAACATGGTTTTTTTTAATGTTTGGATAAAGTAAGTATGGGTATAGGGGTATATTTTTTAGGGTACTGAGGTATATGTTTTGGGGTGTTTGGGTATTTTAAGGGTTCAGATATAGTTTTGTGTTATGGGGTACAGGGGTAGTTTTAGGGTTTAGGGATAGGTATGGCTTTTGGGGTACAGGGGTATTTTTAGGGTTCAGGGCTAGGTTTGGGTTTTGGGGTACAGGGATATTTTTAGGGTTCAGTGCTAGGTTTGGGTTTTGGGGTACAGGGGTATTTTAGGGTTCAGGGGTAGGTTTGGGTTTGGGGTACATGGTTATTTTTATGGTTCAGACCTAGGTTTGGGTTTTGGGGTACAGGGGTATTTTAGGGTTCAGGGGTGGTTTTGGGCTACAGTTGTATTTTTAGGGTTCAGGGCTAGGTTTGGGTTTTGGGGTACAGGGGTATTTTTAGGGTTCAGGGGTAGGTTTGGGTTTTGGGGTACAGGGGTATTTTTAGGGTTTAGGGATAGGTTTGGGTTTTGGGGTACAGGGTATATTTATAGGGTTAAGATGGGTTAGTGTTTAAGGGTGTTGGGGTATTTTAAGGAGTAAGGGTGGGTTATGATTATGGGGCAGGGGTATTTAAAGGGAGCAGGGTGGGATTAGCACACGATATGAGACATGGCATGAAGGGTGGAACGTACCACACGCCCCCAGCGTTTGTCACGCCCCCAGCACACGCCCACAGCACAACACAGACACGCCCACAAGGGACTACTTTGCTGGCACCGTTCTTTTACCTTTTAAATGTATATGGTGGGCGTCTGCATAGCCTATGTCCTTCTGCTGCAACTGCTCTTTCCAACGCTGTATTGGGTGTTGTGATTGGTGCTGTGGTTCCTGAGATTACCCGCCTCAAAGGTTTGGGCTCTCTCTTTATTATATTAGTATAGATATATAGATTTGGACTGTATAAATCCTTTTTGTGGCTGCACATGGGGGGCATTGGAATGTGTTTCCAGGGGCAAATGTGTGCATGAGTCCGATGGAAGATGAGGACAGCATTAACAATCCGTCAGAGATTGAGTACTTACTCGAACCTGTCAGGCCTCTTTCATGACTATGCGGCAACCTCTAATGGGAGTCAACAAACGTGGATTTAAAAGCCCTTTGGTAAACAAACTTGTAATAATGAACTGGCATTGAGGAAAGCTAACAGCCGAAACGCGTCTGCCAGGTGCTTGTGAACTGTGCCGGGAAATTTCTGTGCGAGGCATTGGAAGTGAAATAAAGCTTACCTCAATTGAACCAGAGCTGTGTCAGAGTCCGTTTCTATTGGTACGGGATTTGGTACATATATATATAAATACTCGCCAAACTCGTAATATTTATATAAATAGGTTGTATATATATATATATACATATATATATATGTGTATATATATATATATATATATATATATATATATATATATATGAAGCTCCAATTTCCCAGTTTAAATAAGAAATATCCGCACTCCAAGGCTCAATTCATTCAGGTTGCTTTAATGGTACAGCAGACAAGACAGACGCCCTCGCGTTTCGGCAAACAGCCTTTTTCGATGTCAGTAGCCACTGAACATCGTCTTGTTTTTAAACATTACTTAGTGTAGTGGAAGAAGGACTGATGGTGCGCTGACATTCACCAGCGCCATCTTGGAGTGGCAAATAAACAAACATTAAACAACGTTGTGATCAACTCCTTGTATGTCAGCATATCTATAAACATACAACTAACCACTAAAAAGAACAGAGTAAAAGAAAGGTAAATGCGTCACATGTAATTTGCCACATTCATCTCATACCACTCGAAATATTTACGGGCAGCTTAATTACTCGATGTTCACTTTGTCACAATTCAGCCGTGTATCGGCAACTGTCCTTCTTAAACCACTACTCATATCTGTTAATCATAATATCTCAACCCGCTAATATTTACAATTACAATATACAATGACATTTACAATAGCTCCATTAGATTCAAAAGCTCATATGTGTCATATTGTATGAAGAAGAAAGTCATGTCGTTGCATTAGCATATTTACAGATTTACAGGTTTGTCATAGTTACTCTGTTATATATCCCTATTGGTTTATAGAATATTCGATGATAGATTAACCAACCATAATTCAAATCAAAACCGAAGGATTGAAAAAATATATATATATATATAACCAATGTGATAATGGTCACTATGAAATTCAAGAATCAGAAGACACTACGTTCCACCACCAACCATTGTGATTGTTGTCCAATACTCCTAACCTATATACATATATACATTGATGTTACCTGCACATTGATTTCTTCACATATATACAGGTACTCACTTGTTATCAGGCCCGCCATATATCATACATTGTTGAACTATTGTGTGTTGTATTATTATGTTGCAACTGTGTGTATCCCGATGTTATTACAGATATTGATATACACAACTGCTCGTTCTTTTTTACGACCGTATACACCAGATGTATTAGTAGCCTGGATGTTATACATGTTATACACCTATGTGGACCATGAGGTCTTCGCCACTGTTCAACCCCCAAGGTGTTTTTGTGTGGAGGTCGATAATATACCTGGATTCAAGCCTCCGTAGTTTTTTCAACCTGTCACCCCCCCTGATATTATCCGGGATGAAATCCAATCCATAGCACGCAAGTAGATTGCGGTCACTTTTGTGATATTCCGCAAAATGTCTTGCGACAGGATATGCTTGGTCCACCTTATCTATTGCCCTCATGTGTTCTAATACCCTGATTTTGAGAGGGTGCACCGTACTGCCGATATAACGCAGCCCGCATGGGCAAACGAGACAGTACACCACATAGGGGGTGCTAGATGTGATGAACCGGTTGATTTTTTTAACCATGCCTGTGTCTTGGATGGTATACGTAAGCGTTCTTTTGCTATTGCAGCACGCTTTGCATTTGTGACAGGGAAAGAAGCCCTTCATGCTTCTCAGAGTGTTAGTGGTAGGGGTCACTTTATCAAAATGGCTCTGTACCAACTGGTCACGTATAGACCGAGTCTTTTTGAAAGTTACCAGGGGGTGTGTTGGGATATCCTCACCTATTACACTGTCGGCTTTGAGAATGTGCCAGTTTTTTCTTAGCATGTATTTTAAGTGATTAGCCTCTGCCGAGTATGGAGTGATGAGTCTGAATTTCCCTTTTTCCTTATTTTTACCCCTATTCTGGTCTAACAAACTTTGTCTGGATATGGCTTTGACCTTTTTGAGGGTTTTACTTAAAGTGGTAGGGTTGTATCCTCTTATGGTGAATCTGTCTACACAGGCTGTGGCTGCAGTGTCAAAATCGCTCTCTTGTGTGCAATTTCGTCGCAATCTAAGTAACTCCCCATATATTCAAGAAATCCTTCTTTACAGCATACAAAGTAGGGACCGACTCCGTGGGATGCTATTCAAGGATTATCGTTTATTCCAATCTGAGCTAGACGCGTTTCGACGGTCACAGCCGCCTTGGTCACTATATCTACCTCCACCAAGTTATGTGTTCATTATATAGGGATGTATGACATTACAACGCATGCTCTTACCACGCATGCCTTTACAACGCTGTTTTTACAACGCATGCCTTTACAACGCATAGTGCTTTGGGGCGCTGGATAGTGAATAGTTTAATTTACTATTCCAACTCCAGTCCCCGTGGATAGTAGGGAAGGTGTTGGATAGTAAATTAAACCTATTCCCTATCCTAGAGCGCCCCCCAGCGCAATGCGTTGTAATGGTGTGCGTTGTAAAAGTTGTGTCGTAAAGGCACTGCATGGTAAAAGTTGCGTTGTAAAGGATGTTTCCCATTATATAGTGATGTTAATCATACCATGTGACACAGAAAAAAGAATACGTTCGTGAAAAAATAAAAAATAAAAAAATGAAAAAGAGTTCCATTGTTGTCATGGTAACTCTCATGTCAGTGATGAACATAGTAAAGTTTTGACCACAAAAATGCAAGTCATTCATAAACAATATATCTATTTTTAGGTAATTACAGTCACTTTATGGCATATAAACAGCATTATTTACACAACACATTCTGCATTGATCGTTATTTTGTGTTTGTGCTGTGTTTGTATTTCAGCCTTCCTTCCATATATATATGTATATGTATATACATATATATATATGTATATCCATAATGGGTTTTAGCCAGCTTTCTTTATCCTCTTCTATCCTTACAGCAAGCATCATGAGCAATGTGAGTGCCTCTCCACTGTTCACTCTATTGCCTTTCTCTTTCTGAAAAAATAATATGGGTAAAGTACCCCCTGTCGTACATTATAAGAATAGTGCAAGTCACTGAGGAGTTCCATGACTATATAGAGGAACAAGGCCGACGGAACTCCAAGGTGACTTGCAATATCCTTATCATGTATGACAGGGGGTATTCTGTTCCTTATAATACATGATCACAACATCGCCTTTCCCATAAACCGCTCAAATCTTTGTCGTGTAACTCTTTCCTATGTAGGATAGAGCATGTTTGCAAACATGAAGAATACAAATAGAATCTCTAGTGCAAAATTAAACACATCGAAACAGTTGTTGGATATTTGTTGAAAAAAGATATTAGAAGGAGTTTAATACAAGTTAGTTATTTTTAAAATGTGCAGTAGAAGTATGCAGAAAAATTCTAACTTTTCTATAATTACCCAGGGAGTGCACAAAATAAACATCTTCCCTTAAATATCAACCGTCTTCTTGTCAATGTACAACTAGAAAAACAGAGCAGAAGAGAGAAAAACAACGTCTTGTTTTTTGTTTCCCCTTTGCTGCTGGCTCTGGCAGCAGGCATTGTGACATCAGAACTCAATTTTAATAACTTATTACAGTTAATGTTGTACATAATTTTGTATATTATCGGCGACTGGGTGCATCAAAAATCACAGATTATAAAGAAATTAGAGATACTTTTTTTATACACAGATTGCAGAATCCCGTGATGGGTGTGTGTGTGTTCATATGTGTGTGATCTTGGCTAGCACCAAACTAAAAAGCATAGAACACAGATGCCTTTGAGAAAGGGGAAAAGGCGTAAGAGCCAAGCAGGTGTAGGATTGATTTGTCTAGGGAATGGAGCTGGGGTTGGATGAAACAATGTATTAGTTTGTTGTTAGGACAATAGTAGCTTTTTACAGTAAATTGCACTGCAGATGTTTAATTGTGAGCATTATCCTGCCTCCATAATGAAGCAACTTTAATAGCAGTTCCATGTAATTACTTCCAGTATCTCAAATGCTATATCGTGGTGTAGGTTCTGGGTCTCCAAAGAACCGCTTCACTGGCGCAGTGTCACTCATGTTGTCCACTCCGATTGCTCACCAGTGCCTGCAACGCTGTCATCTGTTCATAATGGAACCATTTTCCCACCACTCATTGCACATCCAACATGCAAAGAACAAGAATAAACAAATTCGGAAAAACTGTAGGTACTAGCTAACTCGCTTGCTTTTTAACCACATCAATGCTGATGGTATTCCCCTCCTGTGCTGAGATTTGTTGATTCCCATGTTTCATGACGAGCTGGGCTCGTCATGAGCGTGCGAGGAGGCTACCTCATAACGAGCCCAGCTCGTCATGAGCGTGGAAGGGGTTAAATAGTTTTTCCCTTTAACAAACATGGCTCAATTCACCAGATATGTGCATTCATTACATTTACTCCTGGTCCCTTTCAGTATCTAAGCACCAAATTTAGAGGAAGGAGGACATACAGAGAGAGCTTACTGGGAATAGAGCAAGGCTTACACAGGAGAGCAGTATATGTGGAGAATTAGGATTTACAAGAACCTAACTCAGAGTGGCATAGCAAGTCATTTTGCTGCGCTGCGTTGGTTTCGAAGCACAGGGATGTGACATATTTACAACAATATGTCATATCTCTGTGCTTCCCCCTGCTCTGCCGCACAAACTGCTGCCATGGACCGGTGCAGGCACCCTTGCACCATGGTGCAAGGATGCTTGCGTCGTGGGGAGATTGTTTTTGTGCAGGAAGGCATACTTTCCTGCACAAAAACAATCATTTGAGGTGATTTCCTCTTTCAATGTGTGCTGTAGAATGCAGCACGCATTGAAAGAGGAAATAAACGAGGAGAAATGAAAACATTTCTCCTCATTGCACCTCTCTATGCCACCCCTAGGGTGACGTAGCATTCTGACCCATTTCCAGATGTACTATTCCTCGTAAATCTAGAAATGCATCAGTGGACAGGGGTGTAGTTTGGGAAAACCCACTGCAACACCCTTTTCATGCCCCTAACATGCAAAGCATTGTGTGAAAAGGGGCGATATTTACATGCACATGTAAAGTCACTCCGGGTGGCTTTACCTGTGCTTGTAAATATCACTCAGTAGGTTGCGCCGCCAGTGCATCACACAACTTGGCTTGTAAATCTGCCCGTACAGTTTTTCAAAATCATAATTTATGACGCAGGTTGTTATCTTTTTGTGTGAGCCAAGCTTTCTCTTAGATGGTAATGTGAAAGTGTGGTTTATGGCCATTAGGTCTAGATACTCTACATTGAGAAACCGTTCTAAGAGCAATGGATATAAAACAGTGAGAATCTGCTCCAAGAGTATTGGTTATAAACTACATGGAGAAACTGTCCCAAGAGTTTTCGATACAGTGCTTAATACATATACTACATTCAGAAACGGCTCCACAAGTAGTGGAAATGCAACACACTTGCCGCAAAGCGCTTCAGCACCTCATCAGGGGTAGTAAACACAGTATATATACAATTCATAATTACAATTAAGAAACTGTTCCAAGAGTACTAGATATGCTACAATGGAAAACTGTTCCAAGAGCATTAAGAGACTGTTCAAAGAGCACTAGATATAGTACATGGAAAAACTGTTCCAAGAGTACTAGATATACTACACTGGAAACTGCTACAAGAGTACCAGTGTACTAGATATGCTACTATGGGAAACAGTTCCAAGAGTTCTAGATATAATATACTGAGAAACTGTTCTAAGAGTACTAAATATACAACATTGAAGAACTGTTCCAAGAGTACCAGCATACTAGGTGCTACTATGGGAAACTGCTCCAAGAGTACGAGAGAGCTAGATATGCTACTATGGGAAACTATTCATAAGAATACTAGATATAAAACATCGAGAAACTGTTCCAAGAATGTTATAATATCTGCACTGTGAAACTGCTCCAAGAGTACCCGAATACTAGTACTGCTTCTATGGGAAAGAGTTTGAAAGTACTAGATATACCACCATGAGAAACTGTTCCAAGAGTCATAGATATTCTACTTAGGAAACTGTTTCAAGTGTACTAGATATACTACATTGAGAAATGGTTCTAAGAGCTATAGCTATACTACACTGCAAACCTTTTTCAAAAGTATATATATTCTACTCTGAGAAACTGTTGCAAGAGTTATACATATACTACATTAAAAAACTATTCTAAGTATAATAGATATACTACATTGAGGCACTGTTCTAAGAGTACTATATATACTACACTGAGAAACTGTGCCAAGAATACCCATATACTACACTGGGAAACTCTCCCAAGAATAGTAGATATAGAACATAAAGAAACTCTTCCAAAAGTACTAGATCTACTGCATTGAGAAGCTGTTCAACGAACACTAGATATACCACATCAAGAAACTCTCTTGGTCCTTATTCCCATAATGTTTCTAGATGTATTAAAATGTTTATAGTTTTGCATGACAAGCTGTAGGAAACCGTTTTATTCTTTAAAAAAAAGTAAGATTCAACAAAGATTTGTACACACAGAAAAAACACATAAAGAAAAATTATTGTAATCTGTGCAGTTTCCAAATAAACAGAGAAAAAGATAATACAACAGTATGGAAGAAAGAAAAGACAGGAAACAGAAAGAAAGGGTAATAACTATGCAAATTAAAGTCTGCCAGTTTAACCGGGAAAACAATGTTTCTGGCACAGGATGCCATTATTTCAGAGTGGAAACAAGTAAACACCCCCTGTAACCAATGGCTTGCCAATAGGAATTCTTTATTAAGCGAGTCATCTGCAATTTAAATGCAACCAATCACCCTACAATTGAACACTTATGCTATAAACTGACCAGGGATTTTACATAGTAACTACAGCTATAATGCCCTGTTTTCTTGGACAGAAATATTGCATTTAAAATGTATTTTAAGAACGTTTTCATCCCAGAAAGATGTAACTACCAGATAGTCTGACAACATAAGTGCCCAATTCTCACACTTGGTACCAGTAGATGTGAAATTCTGGCTCCTGTGACACAGCTAAGTCATGAGTGTGTGAAATATCCTTGTTAAATCAGAGCAGGAACTCATATGCTTACTGGCTGTTATACCACATTGACACATATATATTCTTACAAGGTGCAAGAAATCAAATATTCTTTGAATTAAAAGATTGTATTATATTATAATTCGATTTATATAATGCTTATTGATGATTAGCTGTTAATCCATTGGTTATTGATTGTTATTGATTATTGGGATTTCTCTTGTGCTCTCAAGGAAATCATTCAATGCATTTGCTCCAGTTTCTTTTATAATCATTATTGAGTGCTATGAGAGCAAATGGTTGGGGGGGAGGGATAGGAAGGAGGACTTAGAGGAGGAGCCACCACTGGTATCAATGACACACACAACATTTGAGGAACCTCCTAGGGTTTTTAGCACTTTAGTAATAACAGAGTGGACTAGCTGTTTACCCTCTCAAATCTTTGCTGAGTTCGAGGTGTTTGTTTTGAGGCCGGGATGGAGAATCTACACCAAGTCAAGATTTTATTTGCATTGCACATTACACACTGATGATATTGCATTTGTTGCTTTTTGGTTAATTTGCCCTGAAGGCTGTAATGCTTGCGGCATTTCCATTAGAGAATTCGTTTCCTGGCTTTGTATTTATTCAGGTGAGGTCTAGGCCATCTAATATGTCTAATATTCCTCTGAACATATATATATTTTTTATAGTTGGGCCCCTTATGACATGGTGTAACTAGAAAGAATATTTTAATACCCTCCAAGCCTGTGATCTCTTGCAGAGTCGCGATATTTTGCAGAGTGGCAATTTCTATGTGTGTATAGATTATTAAATATTTTTTATATATGAAAACAAATTATATAAGGTCTAGCACTGGCACTTTAATTGATACTGATACCCTGGTTCTTTTGCATTCATGCTTATATTTGGGTGAGCTGTGTATCTATTTATTCTCATACTTGTATTTTACTGCATTGAAAATGATTTTTACTGTGATTTTAGGGATGTTTTTGCTATAATATATGTTTTCTCATGTCCTCATCCTACTTTACCTCTCAGCTGCGTTTGATACTGTCCACCATCTGGTAGTAATGCAGAGGCTGAAGTCAATCAGAATTAAGGGGACGGGTCTAAGCCTGCTCACCTCTTTCCTTGCTTCGAGGGAACAGAGGCTGTGCTGGGGTAATCTTACATCTGAGGCCTTTTCACTCCCTTGTGGAGTCCCTCTATGCTCAGCACTATCACCTACCCTCTTCAACATCTATGTCTCTCCTCTGGCTAAGCTGATTAAAGTAAATACTCACAACAAGTACCGAAAGAAAGAAAAAGTTATAGAGAGTAATGAATGTAGGGACAATTATTGTCTTAAAGACAAGAACCCTCACTCACCCAAAGGTGACATGCTTCATCATTGGGTCCCCTCTTACACACTGCGACCACAAGGTAATGTAAATGTAAATGTAAATGTGCTGGACTTGTAAAGCGCACAGCTGCCCGTAAGCGTCCCGGCGCTTGCTTAGGGAACACGTCCTGGTATTCCCATGTGAGAAACCCCGGCAGGGTGTCCACAAGGTGAAAGCCAGGCATCCCGCCGCGAGGGGCCATAGTGGAGATTAAGCAAGCTATTGCCCAGAGTCACAGAGTGTGACCCTGCGAGTTGAGTAGGCACCAGAGAGAGAATTGTCGAGTCCGTGGAATTTTGAACCCGAGACCCGCCGAGGCGGGGAATCGAACCCTGGTCCACGGTCGATCTCAGCTTCCGGGTCTGCCGCCTCTAACCACTGAGCCACGCTTCTCCACAATGTGGGCTACAACTCTCCCATAGGAGAGAAGCGAGAGGTGTTCTAATCATCCAGTGGTGGTGGGAGTGAGGGGCAGAGTGCAAAAAAGAAAATGTATAAACGTGTGAATTAAAACTATCTCATGTGAAGACCAAAACATTTTAATCGGTGTCTTCACAGGATAAGTATTAAAAAACAGTGTGAAAAATAGGGATATAGTTATTCCCTATTATAAGGTCAACATGTTTCGGCCTGGATGACCTCAAAGGTTTGTGGCATTCATCAGGACCATATTATGTCACTCTGCCAATGTTTAGTGAAAATAAAGAATTTTTAAAATTACCATACTTTATTAAGATGGACCTTATCAAAAACAGCTGCAGTCTGGTCTGTGTTCTGAAAAATAGAATAAATCTTATTAATCATTATATCCATGTCCCCACAACATCACCCAAAACACCCTGAGCTGATTAAAGCACATGGGTTCTCATTGGTGTCTCAAGTTGACGACACTCAGATATTCATATCTATATCATCTGGTGTCTGGGCGGTTCCACAACTGTCCGAAACACATCATTGGGTGGGTGCATCTGACTTATTTGAAACTAAACACAGATAAAATGGGGGTGGTTGAGTTTGGAAATGGGCCAATACTTTGGAATCACCTATGGTGGCCAGCAGAGGCAGGATGCTGTCCTGATCTCACTGATAAGGTCAGAAACTTAGGAGTCATGTTTGATGATCAGCTCAATTTTGCCGGCCAGACCAATCTTCTAACCTCTTTTCACTTCTACCTTCTAAAAATCCTGTATAAAATTCTTCCATTCATTCCACAAGAACTGAGAAAAGCCGTAGTGGTCACCTTAATTCTCTCTAGAATTGACTCCTGCAATGATCTGTTTCTGGGCATTGACAAACGCCAACTATTAAAACTTCAGTCCTTGCAGAATGCAAGGACATCCCTAAATTCCATCCCATTTCCAACAGCATTAGGGACATCCATTGGCCTCCGGTCCAGCAAAAAATTGAATTTTAGGCTCTTTGTCTTGTGCCTAAAGCAGTATACGGTGGAGGGCCTCTGGACCAACAGAAACGTTTTTCCTGGCATGTCCCGCGGTTGAACAGAAGATCAGCCAGCAAAGGGCTTATTCAGGTCCCTAAAATTTGAAGGGCAAGATGGGGGGGGAGTCTCTCCCATCGGGCAGCCAAGCTCTGGAATATGCTGCCGGTTGCAACTAGGCTACAATCAAACAGACTCTTGTTCAGGAAGATGCCTAAGACCTGGTTATTCCCTTCCAAGTAAGAAGCAATATCTCCCCTCTCTGGTGAAGTATATAGTGCACGTCACATTCAGCACCAAGACGTCTCAGAATTCATGCACTTTACAAATGTTTTATTAACTTACTTACTTCTATGTCCGTGCACCATGTGTGGGGAGAAGCAAATGAGAAAAAAATGTATATATGCCGGCCCAGTCTTCATGGCGGTCCTGTGATCATGGCCATGTTTGCCCGAAACACGTCATGCTGACTGAACCTAATTAAATCTACTTGAGCAACAAACTGTTGGTGTCCGTGCCCATTCCTTTCGAGGAGCATACAGGACTTTCGATAGACATGTCTAGCGAAGCATCGCGTAGGTGCATTTATCTTTAAATTAAGTATGGGCGAAATGCGCGAATTCGCGGTATGTGAATTTGCGCGAATTCGTGTTCCGCATAATCCGCGAATTTGTGTGAATTTGCGGATTTTTTTTGCGTGTAAGCAGGGCACTTTGCGTGTTCACGGGCCTCTTGCAGCGCACCAACCGCGAAGTTACCCATGCGGTCGTACATGGGCATGGCCATCTTGTCCGCGTTGCATATTTCCGTTTCCCGGCGCTAGTTGCATGCTCGCGTTGTGCGCGGGGCAGGATTACATGGTCGCGTTAGTTTTTGCGTGCTCGCGGGGGAAATATCGCGCAAACTTACCCACGCGGTCCTCTATGGGCGCGGCCATCTTGTTTTTCATTCATTGCTATGGTTCTGGGCATGCTTTTTCTATCCTCCTTCAATCTTTGCAATCCTTTGTTTCTTTGAACTTTTTTTTAATCTTTTTTGCTCATTATCTATCTCTCTATTTTTCTACATCTATATTTTGTTTTTTTTTCAACTTTTTGTTACTTTTATAATTACTTTTTTTGTTTAGCTGTCTCTTTTATTTATTTATTTGTTCCCTGTATTCTTTTCTTCTTTCGCCCAGGACCATGGCAAAGGGAGCCGGCAAGTCAAAGGGGAAGGGTCCCCCACCCCGTAGCCGGCTCCCTTGCGGGCACTTGAGGGCAGAGAATGTACAGGCCAAGGAAGTCTTTACTGCGGTGGAGGTGGCCGCACTCATCTTCTATGTGCAGCGCCACCTCCCGAAGACCGTAGTAGCAGGGGGCAGGCTCGCTTCTGGGTATGGCCTCCGGGAGCGTCGCCAGCTGTGGGAGAAGGCGTGCCGGGCCATGCGCAGGGAGTCGGCGGTCCGGGTCACCTACCAGCAAGCAACGCACCGGTGCTCGGTCCTCCTTGACCGGGTCACAGAACCTGCTCCACCTGCTAGGCGTGGAGATCCCTGGCCTTGGTGAGTAGCTATTTAATAACTACTTTGTTTTCTTCTGCTCTGTGTTATATTGCTAATATATGTTTTTCCCGAAGAGCAAGAATGCTGCCGATTCGATTAAATTGCAGGAAAATTAATGTTTAAATAGCTTCTGTGATTGCAGGTGCTCGCCTGCTCAGTGGCGTTGCTACTATGCTTACTTGTTTACAACTTTGTGCTCATTTGAGAGCAGAACTGCGTAATGTTAGAGAGACTAGAGACTCAAGTCTAGTCCTTCCTTTGTACTCCTGCTGCCACTAAGAAGAGACTGTGTCTGTCACGTCGCATGCTGGTGAGTGCTGGCAGTCGTAGTAGAACTTTTTTGTTGTTGGTGTAGTTAGTGATTTACATAACTTTCCTAGTAGACGGTCTGCGAATCCAGCTATACTGTACTATCCTCCTAGTTGACCAGATCAGATAGGTCACTACATGTAGTGCAATTGTTGGTAATTTGTTTCCCCGAGATAATTTTAGATTGTGGTCAAAGAAATCAAATATTTCAAAAAAACAATCATCCATGTTGTGTTTATTTCATGATCATCAGCACCTCCCAGGGGCAAGGAGACTACCACAACAGAGACTCCGGCGGAACAAGGTGGACAGCAGGATCGGTCCTCTGGAGGCTCTTCTGCTGGCCCCAGTAAGTTGTTCTATTGTTATATTAATACTTATACTTCCCTAACTTTTACAGCTCCTATTCATTACAAACTGTTTCCTAATTCTATTTTTTACAAAATAGCCTCTGATCTTCTTCTAGACTGTTTCTACATTTTTATCCTGCCTCTACCATCACTCTCTGTGCTACTACTATTTACTATTATTATGAGTCGGTCTGTGTAGGTAGCTAAGCTTGCCCAGTCGGCAAACGGTGTTAAACAAAACTCTGATCCAGCAATAGCTCTATGCACTGAGTACAGTCCTCTGGGTTGCCCTTGCTGTCTATTCTGGTCTTCTTAATGTAAGTGCTTTGACAATTTCCAACAACAAAATGTCAATGTGTCCACCAAGAATAAGCTAGTAGTTGGCTTTTTTGATGTGATAGGAGCACATACCATACGGCTAGTGTTTCAGGAACTATTCTGCACATACAGAAGTATGGACAAGAGAAATAGGACATTGTTGATGATAGGTGCAGTTCGACTTTCCACATTCCTCAGTCCGAACAGAAGTTGAACCCCCAATCCCCTGACCGACTATCTAGTGTGTCTGACCAATTATTACGACCCAGAAGAACAGAGGAAGACTACCGCCAAGTCCCGACCTATCAGAGTCAAGGAAACATGCCTGCAAAGTGCAGTAGTTCAAACCCTTCCGCTCACTCACTCGTGAACAAAAACCACAGTGTTTGTTAGTTTTAAAGTTTTATTTTCAAATAAGAAATAAAAAAACGATTTCTTTATTTTTAATAGCGCAGTATTCCGAGCAAGCACTGGTGATAGATGACGTTAAAGTTTAAACAACATTCCCTTGAATCAATATACTTCAATTTAACACACCAAATTATTAGAATAACTGTGTGGGAGCCCCCACCTTCTTTAAAGTACTAATGGCCAGATGTAGGTAGGCTTTTACCGGTCGGTAACGTCCGAATTCGGCCGTTACCGACCGGTAAATGGAATTTGAGATGTAGGGGGCATATTTTTACTGAATCGGTAAATTTACCGATCGGTAAATTTACCGATTCTGTAAAATACCGAATCGGTATTTTTACCGATTCGGTAAATTTGATATGTAGGTGGGACTCTTCTGAGTCCCACAAGCCTTACCGAATCGGTATTTTACCATCAAATTCAATTTGATGGTAAAATACCGATTCCGGTGTGCATGCACGTGTGCATGCATACCTGTGCCATATGACAGGCAGACCTGCCCTTAGGGCATGTATGCCTGCCACATGGCACCCGAACCTGTTTTGGGGGTGCTAGAGGGTGTCAAAGTGACACCCCCTGCACCCTTGTGAAATTCGGTATTTAACGATTCGGTAAATACCGAATCGGTAATGCCCATTCATTCCTATGGGCTTACTGTACACTTGCTTTCTTCTAACTTACCAGCATGAATTATCTAAACGTCCAAATATGTACAAAAGTGCCACTAACAGAGTTAGTGAATTCAATTGCCCTACTAGTACTTTACTAGTACTACTGTCAGTCTCTCCTCTCCTCCGAGTCCTAGCCCAGTATTCTACCTCTCCAAAATGCTTATCTTACCTGTGATTCGTGTTTGAGAATACGGCTAGGCACAGTGCTGGCTGCATGGCAAATGGCGATAAGGTTGGGTGTTGACTTGAATCCTGGATGGTTGAAATATCATCGCTGTGCTGGTAGTAGTAGTGTTACACACTGGCAGTAGCAGCATATGAAAAAAAAGAAAATGAAACATTGAGTGGCCTGAGCGTAGCATTAGAAACAGTACGATGGATAGTACAATAGAGAACAGTGCCATAAATTGTAGCCTAAGCAGTGGTAAAGTATTCAAAAGATACGTACTAGTTGCGTCACTTGGAGTATGGCTACTATAAGAAATAGTATTAAGGCAAAGGACACAGCAACGTAAGCATTAAGCATTCGATTCGTCACGTGTAGGAGGAGGATGTTGTTGAAGATCAATCCACGATGGCGCACATGAAATTCTGATTAGAATTATTTTTCTGTTGATTTGACCTTATCCTCCCCAGCAAGTGTGTGGAATTTATTGTTGTAATTTAGTCACACCTCAATGAAAAACCACACAGCCCGGGGGAAGAGGGTTAGAGTTTGAAAATTGGATGGGAATGGGGGGTTTTGGGAAAGTTTTGTGGAGAGAGGAAAAAAACACAGCATGGACAAACAACAAATGAAGAAAAACAAATCTTTGGATTCGAAGATATCCATAAATCTTTTAAGGTAGATAAAGGAAGTGCACTACTGCATGCATGAAGTTGTTTGCTAAATGGATGGTTAGGTTACTGAAAAGTAGTACTTACTATTACTACAGCTTACTAGTAACTATGAAGAAACAATTTGACAGTACAGGGCTGCAGTAATAATTACGCAATTTCACTTGCCTCTCTGCCCTCAGAGAGAATAAGCACTAGTTATTAGTACATTAAATTAGTTTTAAAAATAGCAAAGAAACTTATCAAATAGCTGGAGGAATGAATTTGAAGCAGAGAGCAAACAAACGCACAGAGTCACACTCGTAGAAGTTCAAGTTCACAACAATAACATTTAAAAGATAAGGAGAAGTTAAGAGGATACTGTAACAGTATGTTGTAGTTGTCCTGTTGAATTTGTGAAGTAGCATGCGTCCAGCCATTCCTCTTATTCGCGGTACTCCTCCATTCCATCTGACGCTCCGTCGCTCAATCTTTGTGACCAGACACACTGTCCACTGCCTGCCTGATGCGGAGTTGCGGATTGCTAATGGTAAGCCTGAGTTAATCGTTTGTTCCATGGCACAGGGTAAAAGCCGGCCTGTAATTGTTAATGGAAAAACTGGAAGTGATATTAAAACACCACGGAGAAAAAAATATAAGGTACGCTGTGTAGTGCAAAAATAACACTTTCAGTTTCAGAGGTGACAGTATTAAATACAAGCATCATTTCGAAAGTGCGTACCCTGAGTCTCCTTTTTTAAGGATAGTAAGTGTATGACCCAGGAAGAGGTCATGTGAACAAGACCATGGCTGTGGTCGAAACGCATCTATTTTTGCCTGAATAAATACCCTTTGCTGGTTCAGTGGGCTTGTGGATATTCTTTGTGTGGATACTCCCTGATTCTGATATTGTGGCGGTGGCACCCGCCTTCGAGCCCCGACTCGCCAGGAAGGGTGCTCTTATCCGACCAACGCACATACGAAACACGTTGGTAGATTGTGATCTGTTATGAAATAAACAGATTGTGGTAGCTTGGAGTGTCCGTGGTTTATTTTTATGCAAGAGAGAAAGGTATTGGCTTCATTTATTGAATACCGGATTCTGCTACGGAGTGCAGTGGAGCAAAGTCCCGAACTACCGGACGACTGTGATATATATATATATATATATATATATATATATATATATATATATATATATATATATATATATATATATTTAGTTTTTTTTTTTAACCGCATAGGTCAGACAACATAGAAGTAATCCCGGTCGCTAGCAGTAACATAAAAACAATGTTTCAAAAATTGGAGAGACTATCAGAAAGAGAAGTGAGAAAATGGTGGGAAGCCACCTCTCTCCAACGCTACATAGACTGTGACAGAATTCCCAGGGGGCTTCGTATATACACCATCCCTTCATATGAAAACCCGGATCCTAACCTCCTAAAAGACTGGGCAGAGTATACAGCTGATTCTGCCAAAGGAATGGTGCGTATGTTATTGAAATATGCCTGGAGTGACCGGGATAAATGCTTGAAAGACATAGCCGAACTGGAGGAAATCATCAAAAAAGAAAAAGATACTAAAATGTGCGATGACCTCAGAGTCATAATGAAAAAAAGAATCAAGGAATATGAAATGGGCATCAGAAAGCGGAAACAAAGCAAGTTTCAAAGAGATGAGCAAGACTACCTTTCAGGCAGGATATTAACATTTGCTAAAAAATTTGATGTGACACGAAAAAGGCTGGCGCAAGAAAGTGGAACAGCAAGGCAAGTGGACACAGAGGAATCAGAGGTTGAACTTTCTGATGGAGAATAAACAAGAGCCTCTGCACCCAAAAATAAAGCGCCTGAAAAACCTTTTTTCGACGAGTACCAGGTCATAAAAGAAACCCGTCAGAGACCCCAACAAACAAACCATCCACCTCAGTCAAACCAAAGAGGAAAACGAGGAGGGGCAAGAGGGGCAAGAGGAGGTACACAGATCAGCACCTCACCGAGAGTAACACGGAGTATCACAAATCGTTGGAAACAGTAAACAAAGAAGACAACAACATAATAAACCTTTCCAAGAGAGCACTAACAAATTCTGAAATACAGGTTCTCCAGAAAGGACTGAGCTTTTGTCCAACGAGTGAATTTGACCTGGTCGAGACAAGAATTGATCTTTTCAGGTACATAAGGAAACTAAAACTCAAAAAAATATTTGCATTGAATCCTACTAACGCGGTGATGGGAACGCGTCCGGCTGAGACCACGGAATCGCTGGAAGAAGAGGATACTAACCGCTTGGCAGAAGTACTATTAGCTCCAACTCAGAATTCCCAGGAAGAGAGCTTACTGACTGAACAAGCGAACTCTGTATCTGGAATATCACATCAAATCAGAGAACCAAGCGATTTGAAAAATAAATCGAGAAAACTGCCAACTTCTGCTCATGATGCAATAGATGTTTTTAATGAGGCGGTACTAATGGATATGGAAACAATGGCAAAAACTAGACTAGACATGAGGACATCAAATATCTCAAGAAAAGAATGGGAGGCAATCAAATCCCTGAAATCTGATCCAACAATTGAGATTAAGCCCTCAGACAAGGGTGGTAATATTGTAATCATCAATAAGGAGGACTATGAACAAGAGGCGTTGAAACAACTGAGGAATATTGAATGCTATGTTAGCATTAGGAGAGTTGAATATACGAACAGCATCACAAAATATCATTCCATGCTGGAAGAGTGGAAGAGTGATGGCATGCTAAGCATGGCTTACTTGGCCTACTTGCACCTGATTTATTCACGAACATTTAATGCGCTAAGGGCTACTAGTTGAATTTTGTGAATTCATATACAAAAGTGCTAGAAAAAGGCATGCCCTAGTGCAACCAGTCCCCAACTACATCGAAGTCATATAGTAAGGGCCTGGTGGTAAAAATTGTTAGTAGGGTTCTACAACAATCTGCTGTGTATTATATGTAAATATACATCAATATGTATAGTAATGTATAGTATTGTAGTCTTAATGTTTGTTTGAATATGTGTTGTAAAAATTGTACATGAACACTAGCCTCAGGTGGTTGACAAAAAAATCCTCGGACTATTATTTAAATTGATTCAAGTGAAGCAACTTGTAAATGTGATTATAAATAAATATATCACAACACCCACGAATTCAAAAAAAAGTTGGGTGGCATCTGCATTAAATAAAAGAAGCAGCAAAAATTAAAAAAAGACTGGGTTCCCTTTATTTTTTCAACTAATTACGTTGTCCTACCCAGTGCTTATTCGGACACAACCTCCCCCTTTTCTTGTATAAGCATGGAAGAACTGACATTTCTCAAATGTGACGCCCCTATTTTACCCACCTTTTACTACCTCCCCAAGATCCATAAGAACGCCAAAAGACCACCAGGGCGTCCAATTGTATCTTCAATTGGAAGTCTTTTAGAAAACACTTCCCGTTTCATTGACTATTTTCTTTCTCCTATTGTTAAGGATCTACCCTCATATGTTAGAGACACTCAAGACTTTCTCTTACTAATGGATAACATCTGTTGGGAACAGGACATGCTTTTCATCACGCTAGACGTAACAAATTTATACACATGTATTCAACATGAACAGGATCTAGCTGCTACCAAATGGTTCCTGGATAGGAAACCAGACAAATATCGTACCCATAGTAGCATGATTCTCAGCATGATACATTTCTGTTTACATAATAACATGTTTCTTTTTGCAGGACAAATATACAAACAGACAAGGGGGACTTCCATGGGCTCGTGCTTCTCCCCCAGCTACGCAAATTTATTTGTCGGCTGGTGGGAGAAGCACGAGGCATGGGGAGGTGCGAATGAAATATGGAATGACAACTTATTATTATGGACAAGGTACATAGATGACCTTTTCATAATATGGCGAGGTGACCGATCTTCCGCGGAAGCATATATCGCGACCCTCAATGAAAACCAGTACAATCTCAAATTCACTAGCACAATAAGTACTACTAGTGTGTTTTATCTTGATTTGGAGGTTTTTATACAAAATGAAAGACTACACACAAGACTCTACAGAAAGCCCACAGCGGGCAACGCCGTACTACATACGGCTAGTTATCATCCGAGGAGCCTTGTTAAAAATGTTCCCTATGGAGAACTCCTACGATTAAAAAGAAATTGCTCGCTGAATGATGACTTTACAAAAGCACAAACTGAGGCAGCATCACGCTTCAAAGATAGGGGTTATTCTAAAAACCTATTTTTAGGAGCAGTGGAGAAGTCATCATCAATCAATAGGAGGGATCTCCTAGTAGTCAAAGACAAACCCCAACAAGATGGTAATGTGAGGATGATGACCACTTTTAACAATAAATCAGGTGATCTAGTACGAAGTTTTCAAAAAAAAACTGGCATATATTGACTACAGACAATGTTTTGAGGAAACAACTGACAGATAGGCCTTTAATCACATATCGCCGCTGTCAAACTTTGTCTGATCATTTTGTCCACAGCCATTTCATCTCAAAGCCCCCACCTGCACCCCTAACAAAATCAAAGGGGTTCTTTCCCTGTCTAAAATGCAAAGCCTGCAAGTATAGTAAAAAAGTCCTAGAATTTCCAGGCAGGACAGGTGAGGATCGACCACCCAGAAAAATCAAATATCTCCTTAACTGCAACTCTGACCATACAATATAATGCCTCGAGTGCCCATGCAAGAAAAGGTATATTGGTAGCACCATTAATGCCACTAAGCTGAGAATCCTAGAACACATGCGAGCAATAACGAATAATGATAAGAACTATCCGGTTGCTCGACATTTTGCCCTTTATCATCAAAGCAACAGAGATCTACTCAGTTTTTATTGCATGGATCAAATTGTGAAAACAGAAAGAGGGGGGAACAGGGAAAAAGCACTCCGCATTTTGGAGTCTAAATACATTATTGACCTCAAAACGACAACACCTTGGGGATTAAATAATGATGAGGAGATGTGGGTTCACTTGTAAAAGCAATGGTAACGGGAAAAGTCAGAAGTGAAAAACATGAAAATATGTAAGAGACTGTCATAGAGTGTTTTTCTCATGAATGAGAACTTAGTCAAAACATACTAATAAATACGACCACACAATAGTATGTTGCAGCTCATTTGATATAAATGAAATAGAAAATATTGCCCATACAGGGCAAAAAGACAAAGAGTAACAAAAAAACAGTAGTGGGTAACACATGGGGATCCACCCCAGAATAATTATTAACGAATGATGACGAACAAAAAAGAAAAGCCACTACTAGAAAATGAGTTTTCAATAATATAATACAATCATGAAGTTTGTACAATGTATGATTTTTCATTAGATTGTTAATGTTCAGCACATTTTTATTATGCACTTTATGCACTTTATATTCTTAGCCATTTCTAAGCAATGTAACTATGTATTGATGGGTACACTCAAAGATGGCCGCCATTTCTCGTTGCATGTATTGTCCATCTTCTATGTTATTGCAAACATTGGAGTCCGGCGGGCTTTAAAATGGCTTTGTAATCTGCACTTTAACTGACACTGACGAAGCTTGTTGAAGCGAAACGCGTCTGTCTGGGGTGAGGGGGGGTTTGCCAAATAAAATCTTAAAACATCGGATTACCAGCGTGCTTGCCAATTTCTGTCGGAGAAAGGTCAGTTTGTGTTCGAATATATATATATATATATATATATATATATATATATATATATATATATATATATATGTGTACCAAAGTTGACCCTGTGCACAAAGACGCACTCCACACAAAAGAAGTTCAACTGAACTTTAATTTTCAAACTGGCTCACTTTCTCAACCAATTAGCAGTCCCTGACGCATTTCGATGCCTTGCATCATAATCATAGGTTCAGGGGGAGAGCAGAAACCTGGAGTAGACTACAGTCTCTTTTCTCCCATCTTCGCAACCACCCTCGAGTGAGCGGCCTGCTGGGTACTGTAGTCTAAGATGTTACAGCTCAGCCTGCATGACTGGAATACAGGTCTGTGGGGCTGCGAGGGAATGACAGCCTGATTCCAGCACATGAGGAGCTGTTATTGGCAATCCGCTGCATTTTCCTGAGGCCCACCGGAGGGCTACAAATATTGTGTTTAACATTTGGGGTGTATAAATTCGGGCAGGAACTTGGACCCCACTGGCGGGGTAACAACTTAGTGTGGAGTGTGTCTTTGTGCACAGGGGCAACTTTGGGACATATATATATATATATATATATATATATCCTCGCAAATGTCCCCGTCACAGAGGGAACGCTGTTGTTGGTGCCCGCGTTTGAGACCGGGAGCGTGTCTCAATTTTATTTCAAAAACAAAAAGGCACGCGGCACACTTCTTGGCAGGTAAATCTCAGTTTTAATCGCTCAGGTCTACAGCAAAACTCCTACGCGTTTCGAACAAACGTTCTTGGTCACGGCAGTGTTCTACAATTAGTCCTTCTTTCATTTCGCAATTTATACTTGCACCATGTGTTACATAATGGTGATGCATTCTGGGCTATGTAGTTTTATTTACTGTTTAGTAACTTTTTTTCTTTTTTTACAACTTTATTTTCAGTTGAAATGCATAGGGCAGATATGTGGGGAAAGATCTAAGGATTCAGTCCCAGTTTATACGTATTGTTCCTTTAGTAGGATCTTTATTACGTATAATGATATAATTACATTTCTATATCGTTCACACTTTTTTATGTGATACGATTACTGGGATATATTATCCTTGGATTCGGATGTTACTAGGGCTGAGTGCCCTTTGCCCCACATGTGTGCCTCTATTCATATATATTTCAGCCCATATAGTTCATTAATTAAGTACATTCATCAACTTTGGACGATCGTCTTGTAAGCAAAGCATACTGTATCACATTTTAGGTTTCACTACAATTGTTTTTACAGGTGAACGTGCATTTCTTCATCTGCATTCAAACCTCTCGGATGCTTGGTTTTAAATTTAATTATCAATTTCGACTCCAGTCTTCTTAACTTTAAGAGTCTATCTCCCACGTTCTTGGTTTGGGATAGTTGCTAGTCCCAAATATTTTATGTCCTGCCATGTTTTTCCTTCATGTTGTTTCAAGTGTTTTGCCATGGCATAGGCATTGTCATCATTCTGTATCGCTCGGATATGCTCTAATATTCTTTTTTTCAAAGGGCATTTCGTGCTGCCTATATATTCTTTTCCGCAGCAACATCTCAGCATATATACCACAAATGATGATTCGCAGGTTATCTTTGTTTTGATTAGAAATTCTTTACCAGTGGGGTCTCTCAATGTGGTGGTGTTTTGACCTATTTTACAGGCCTTGCAGGTCATGCACTTTGTGAATCCATTACTCCTTTTCTGAAGCCAATCTGTTGGTTTTTTAACTGTGAAATGACTTCTTACCAAATGGTCTGTTAGATTGGGCGCTCTTCTGTATGAGATTAGAGGGCCTGTTCCAATTTCTTTTCCTATATCTGGGTCTTTCATTAGTATATGCCAGTACTTTGAAAGGATTTTCTGAATCTTGTGGCTTTCCTTATTGTATGTAACAATCATTCTTGGTCGTTCCTCAGTCATGTCTTCTCTGTTTTTCTCTCTATTAGTCAATGTTTCCAATCTTGTCTTTTGTCTGGCTTTTTCTTCCCCTTTTGCTATGTCTCTGTAATTGTAGCCTCTTTCTTGGAACTGATTTTTGGTATCTTCAAACTTTTTCTCCATTTCCTCAGTTGTTGAGCAGTTCCTTGATTCAATATCACTTGTTACTAACTCGTAAAATTGGTCAATTTTATTTCCTGGATATAGAGTAGGATAGAATTTTGATTTTGCTTTGAAAGGGGTTTTCATACCTTTATCTGTTTTTATCTCCATATCTATAAACCCGCAGACAAGGGTGGCAACATCATAATAATGGATAAACAACATTATATAGATGAAGCATCACGGGTTCCTACTCTCACATCCTACATAAAAGATACAGGTGATTTCCTGAAACTATTGAACAATACAGAATGGCAACCATCATATATGTTAGTTACCATTGATGTGGTGTCACTTTATACCTCGATTAGCCATGAAATTGGCTTGAAAGCAATAGAATTTTTTCTTAAACAGCGACCCATCACTGAACGTGAGCATTCCAAAATGTTAACAGACATGATTCGAATGTGTTTATATAACAATGTCTTCCTATTTAATCAGAAAATGTATAAACAAAAGTGTGGAACGGCCATGGGAGTTTCCTTCTCTCCAAGCTATGCGAATCTCATGATGGGGTGGTGGGAGAGGAACATAGCTTGGAGAGAAGAAAACGACCAACATATGGCAAAAGTAGCACTGTGGGTGCGTTTCATTGATGATTTGTTTCTGTTGTGGAAGGGCACCGCAGCGGAATTTGAAACCTTCCTGGACATCTTAAACTGTAATGATGTGGGTTTGAGTTTCACATTTAACATCAACCCTAAAGAAATTGAATTTCTGGACATTAAAGTATTCATAAAAGACAACAAAATTGAAACGACCACACACAGAAAGCGAACAGCAACAAACAGCATTCTCCATGGTCAAAGCTTTCACCCCAAAAAACTGATAAAAAGCATTCCCTACGGAGAGTTTCTTCGCATGAAGAGGAACTGCTCAACAACTGAGGAAATGGAGAAAAAGTTTGAAGATACCAAAAATCAGTTCCAAGAAAGAGGCTACAATTACAGAGACATAGCAAAAGGGGAAGAAAAAGCCAGACAAAAGACAAGATTGGAAACATTGACTAATAGAGAGAAAAACAGAGAAGACATGACTGAGGAACGACCAAGAATGATTGTTACATACAATAAGGAAAGCCACAAGATTCAGAAAATCCTTTCAAAGTACTGGCATATACTAATGAAAGACCCAGATATAGGAAAAGAAATTGGAACAGGCCCTCTAATCTCATACAGAAGAGCGCCCAATCTAACAGACCATTTGGTAAGAAGTCATTTCACAGTTAAAAAACCAACAGATTGGCTTCAGAAAAGGAGTAATGGATTCACAAAGTGCATGACCTGCAAGGCCTGTAAAATAGGTCAAAACACCACCACATTGAGAGACCCCACTGGTAAAGAATTTCTAATCAAAACAAAGATAACCTGCGAATCATCATTTGTGGTATATATGCTGAGATGTTGCTGCGGAAAAGAATATATAGGCAGCACGAAATGCCCTTTGAAAAAAAGAATATTAGAGCATATCCGAGCGATACAGAATGATGACAATGCCTATGCCATGGCAAAACACTTGAAACAACATGAAGGAAAAACATGGCAGGACATAAAATATTTGGGACTAGCAACTATCCCAAACCAAGAACGTGGGGGAGATAGACTCTTAAAGTTAAGAAGACTGGAGTCGAAATTGATAATTAAATTTAAAACCAAGCATCCGAGAGGTTTGAATGCAGATGAAGAAATGCACGTTCACCTGTAAAAACAATTGTAGTGAAACCTAAAATGTGATACAGTATGCTTTGCTTACAAGACGATCGTCCAAAGTTGATGAATGTACTTAATTAATGAACTATATGGGCTGAAATATATATGAATAGAGGCACACATGTGGGGCAAAGGGCACTCAGCCCTAGTAACATCCGAATCCAAGGATAATATATCCCAGTAATCGTATCACATAAAAAAGTGTGAACGATATAGAAATGTAATTATATCATTATACGTAATAAAGATCCTACTAAAGGAACAATACGTATAAACTGGGACTGAATCCTTAGATCTTTCCCCACATATCTGCCCTATGCATTTCAACTGAAAATAAAGTTGTAAAAAAAGAAAAAAAGTTACTAAACAGTAAATAAAACTACATAGCCCAGAATGCATCACCATTATGTAACACATGGTGCAAGTATAAATTGCGAAATGAAAGAAGGACTAATTGTAGAACACTGCCGTGACCAAGAACGTTTGTTCGAAACGCGTAGGAGTTTTGCTGTAGACCTGAGCGATTAAAACTGAGATTTACCTGCCAAGAAGTGTGCCGCGTGCCTTTTTGTTTTTGAAATATATATATATATATATATATATATATATATATATATATATATATATATATATATAAATATATATTACCTACTGCCGATAGCCAGTAGGTATATATAGTTAGGACCTAGCTACCATAGGAAATCCGCAACATTCTATTGGGAATAACTTTGGCACCGTTGAGGAATTTTCGTGTAATTTTCCAAAATTTTGGCCAGCTCCGCTGCGCTCCTTCCCTGAAAGTTTCGGGGGGATTCGTGAAGTGGGGGCTGAGAAAAAAGGGGGGTCCCAAAACATGTTTTCCCCATGTTAATTTCCATAGGACGTTCTGACAAGGCTACAGCCCGAACCGCTGAACGAAATTACACCAAACTTGGCAAAATTGTAGGGAATGGTACGCAGAAGTGCCTTTGCTATATTTGGTGAAAATTGCTCCAGTGGTTTTTATGAAAATTTACTTCAAAAACACATATATATCAGGGCGGAGCCTAACCACACATCTCATCGTGAGATCTGATTGGCTGTCAGCACTTCATCCAAGAAGTGTTGGCAGCCATCTTGGGACCAATATACATGATAGCACCTCATTAAAAAGCATTGTAGTTAATAGAGGGTTTTAGGACTTTAGTTACATTATAAATCATTTGTTGATGGTACCATACTCATTTTAGCAATTGTGGTGTGTTCCAAGGTGATTTTACCATGTGAAAAAGCCTTCTGCTGGGATATCATGAATCATGTTTGAAAGAAAACTATCATCTCATGCTTTTCCCACAGTGGTTTGGAAGGGGATCTTTAAGCTAAACTGAAAGCATATTTTCTGTAAATTCACATTATCTTTCTCAGTCATGTGAGAATGAAGTCTGACATTCTCAGTAAAACATGTACATCCAACAAGGACAGAGACTGTCAGTTGATTCCTTTGTGTTCTACTGCAGCCTCCTAGAGTGTTCTAAAGAACAACTAGAGTGCTAACAGTCCTACTTATTACAAAGGTATGGCACACCTGAAGCCATCTTGATTGGAATAAAGTGGTAACTCTTAAAACATTTAATTTAAAAAGGAACAGAATGAGGGGGTATATTTTGCCATAGAAAGTATGATTAGTGCTGCAGAAAGAAAAATTAGGGCACATTTTGAGTGACTTCACAAATCCTCTTCTATTTCATTAAAAAATTCTGACATGCAGTCTCCCAAGATGGCCACCAGAGACAAAAGAGCCCAAACGTAGCCCAAATATCACCCAGATGTAGCCCAAGTATAGCCCAATGACAGAATGTCCCAGAGTGTTCTAAAGAACAACTAGAGCGCTAACAGTCTTACTTATGACAAAAGTATGGCACACCAGAAGCCATCTTGATTGGAATGAAGTGGTAAGTCTGAAAACATTTAATTTAAAAAGGAACAAAATGAGGGGGTTAATTTTGCCGTAGAAAGTATGATTAGCAGCAGCCTTCCCTGGTGAGCAGTAGCTTTACTACAGTGATCTAATGAGCAACTAGAGTGCTAACATTCAGAATTTATGGCAAATGTGTGACACATCTGAATGCCTTCTTGATGGAACCAAAGTAAACAAGCATTGAAAATGCAATAGATCTCGCCCTCGTTTAAGTTAAAGCCATTCTGTTTGTAATGAGGTGGCTTTTTAGCTTTGCTTTTATTAGTGTTTTTAAAACTTTCATGTAAATAACATGCATATGTATGCATATATGTATATGTATGCATGCATTTATATTTGTATTTATATAGATATGCAGATTATATATGTTTATATATGTATGTATATATATATATATATACACATACATAAATGCATATGCATATATATGCATATATATATGTGTGTATGTGTGCTTGTAGAGAGAGGTAGAGAGGTAGAGGTGTAAAGGTAGAGATTTAGAGATAGAGAGGTAGAGACTAGTAGAGAGAGAAGTAGAGAGAGGTAGAGAGGTAGAGAGAAGAGAGTGAGTAATAGAGAGTAGAGAGTGAGTAGTAGAGAGTAGTAGAGAGCAGTAGAGAGAGTAGCAGAGAGTGAGTAGTAGAGAGTAGTAGAGTGAATAGTAGAGTGAGTAGTAGAGAGTAGTAGAGAGTGAGTAGTAGAGAGTAGTAGAGAGTAAGTAGTAGAGTGAATAGTAGAGAGCAGTAGAGAGTGAGTAGTAGAGAGTAGTAAAGAGTGAGTAGTATAGAGTAGTAGAGAGTGAGTAGCAGAGAGAGAATAGTAGAGAGTAGTAGAGAGTGAGTAGTAGAGTGAGTAGTAGAGAGTAGTAGAGAGAGAGTAGCCGAGAGTGAGTAGTAGAGAGTAGTAGAGAGTGAGTAGTAGAGAGTGAGTAGTAGAGAGAGAGTAGTAGAGAGTGAATAGTAGAGAGTAGTAGAGAGTGAGAAGTAGAGAGTGAGTAGTAGAGAGTAGTAGATAGTGAGTAGTAAAGAGTGAGTAGTAGAGAGAGAGTGGTAGAGAGTAAGTAGTAGAGAGTAGAGAGTAGTAGATAGTGATTAGTAGGGAGTGAGTAGTAGAGAGAGAGTAGTAGAGAGTAGTAGAGTAGTAGAGAATGAGTAGTAGAGAGTGAGTATTAGATAGTAGTGGAGTAGTAGAGAGTAGTGGAGAATATTCCAAAGTTTGGCACAGCACCACTTGCACAATAAGTCCAATCAAATCATATCACTTAGAGTCCTTATTGAAGCGCTGAATCTTGGTGTATATTCAAATGCTTTTATTTTCCTTAAGTTTATGTACCACATCCAGCTGACGCGTTTCGTTCTGTACAACAGAACTTCTTCAGGGCGTTCTTATTTCCTTCAAGTTATGTCGGTATCCTGTTGTCATATAACTAGATATTTCTTCCAAATGTTAGACGAGACGTAAGTACATTCTTATTCAAAGTGACTAGGTATCAATTTTACCCACACAATTCGGGCAGACTTGAGTAAGTTATAGCATCCTCAAAGTCAGTCTTTCAAAAATTCCAAAGTATTGGACATGATAATCCAAATACAAATGTTTCTCAAGAAAAGTCATTTTCAATCGTTCGGAATTTCGGCGTTTGGGCAGATATGACCCAGGGACCCCCAGTATGCAAGGGGAATCAGTACCCCCTCTGCAAACGCGCCAGTGGCCTGCGTTGCAGAGAGGTGTAAAAAGAGGCATAGCCTCATTACACCTCTGTGCAATGCAGCCCCCTGGCGCATACTTGAGGTTCCAGGTGGGGTAGTTGGCCCCCAGGGACCCCCAGTATGCAAGGGGAATTAGTTCCCCCTCTTCAAACATGCACGGGGGCTGCGTTGCAGAGAGGTGTAAAAAAGGGTGTGGCCTCATTACCTCTCTGCAATGCAGCCCCCTGGCGCATACTGGAGACTCCTGGTGGGCTAGTTGGCCCCAAGGGACCCCCAGTATTCAAGGGGAATAAGTTCCCCCTCTGCAAACGCGCCAGGGGGCTGCGTTGCAGAGAGGTGTAACAAGGGGCATAGCCTCATTACACCTCTGCAATGCAGCCCCCTGGCGCATACTGGAGGTTCAAGGTGGGCTAGTTGGCCCCCAGGGGCCCCCAGGATGCAAGGGGAATTAGTTCCCCCTCTTCAAACATGCACGGGGGCTGCGTTGCAGAGAGGTGTAAAAAGGGGCTTGGCTTCATTACACCTCTCTGCAATGCAGTCCCCTGGCGAATACTGGAGATTCCTGGTGGGCTTTCAGGTCTTATATAGTTAGGAATTAGCATTAAAAAAAACTTTGAAATTCACTGAAAAAACATAGGTTTCAGGCCTTATATAGTTAGGAATTAGCATTTAAAAAACCTTGCAAATTCACTGAAAAAAACATAGGTTTCAGGCCTCATATAGTTCAAGTTCAAGTTCAAGTTCAGTAATTTGTATAGCGCACTACTCACCCAGAGGGTCTCAAGACGCTTGGGGGAGGGTGGGTGCATTACTTATCGAATAGCCAGGTTTTTAGCTGCTTTCTAAAGGAGAGGTGGTTCTGTGTATGGCAGAGGTGAGTGGGGAGAGAATTCCAGGTTTTAGCCGCTAAGTAGGAGAAAGATCTTCCTCCCATGGTGGATCTATTGATGCGCGGAATTGTGGCGAGTGCTTGATTGGATGAACGTAGTTGGCGGATGGGTGTGTAGAAAGACAGTCGTTTGTTGAGGCATTCGGGTCCTAGGTCGTAGAGGGCCTTGTGTGCGTAGGTGAGGAGACGGAACGTTACTCTCTTGTCGACGGGTAGCCAGTGGAGATCTTTCAGGTGACCGGAAATGTGGGCTTGACGGGGGATGTCGAGTATGAGTCTGGCTGAGGCGTTTTGGATGCGTTGTAGTTTTTTCAGTAGTTTGGCTGTGGTGCCGGCGTAAAGGGTGTTTCCATAATCTAGTCGGCTAGTGACTAATGCGTGGGTGACTGTTTTTCTAGTTTCGGTGGGGATCCAGCGAAAGATTTTTTTGAGCATGCATAGGATGTTGAAGCATGATGATGTAACGGCGTTGACTTGTCTGGTCATCGAGAGGGAGGAGCCTAGGATGAAGTCCAGGTTCCGTGCATGATCTGTAGGTATGGGTGCTGTACCCAGAGCCGGTGGCCACCATGAGTCGTCCCATGCAGAGGGGGACGATCCTAAGATGAGGACTTCCGTTTTGTCTGAGTTTAGTTTTAAACGGCTGTTCTTCATCCATTCGGCTACTTCTTTCATTCCTTCGTGTAGATTGGTTTTGGCGGTGTTGGGGTCTTTGGTGAGGGAGAGGATTAGCTGGGTGTCTTCAGCGTATGAGATGATGTTGAGGTCGTGTTGTCCCGCGATGGTTGCGAGGGCACTCATGTATACGTTGAAGAGGGTGGGACTGAGTGATGATCCTTGTGGAACACCGCAGATGATTTCGGTGGCCTCTGATTTGAATGGGGGGAGGCGGACTCTCTGTGTTCTTCCGGCGAGGAACGAGATGTCCAGCTAACTATAACACCCCTAAAACTTATAGTTTTTTGAGTGAATTTTAAAGGTTTTTTAAATGCTAATTCCTAACTATATAAGGCCTGAAACCTACCAGTGAATATATATATATATATATATATATATATATATATATATATATATTACCTACTGGCGGTCGCCAGTAGGTATATATAGTTAGGATTTTTTCTCTATGGGATTTTTGAAAATTCTATGTCTAATAACTTTGGAGTTTGTGGACGGAATTGGCTGAAACTTTCAGGAAAATGGCACATTTTGTTTCTGAGCAGCCCTTGAAAATTTGGGGGGGGGTTTGTCAAGGGGGGGCCGAGAAAAAAGGGGGGTCCCAAAACGTGTTTTTAACATTGAGTTTTCCATAGGGCGGTTGGCCTCACTTTTAGCCCGAACGGCTGAATGGATTTGCACGAAACTTGGCAAAATTGTAGGGACTGGTAGCCCGATGTGCCTTTTGTAGGTCTCAATATATGTGCTACAGTGGATTTTGAGAAATTAACGTTTAAAAAAAGATATATATCTGTAACAGCGGACCGGGCAGCGCTCCAGGACGCGTACTTTTCGCGCAACGGAGCTTTGTGAAGCGAAGCTGATTGGTTCTCCGGCGTCTGTCAACATTCCAAACAGTCCGTAGCGGCCGCCATCTTGTCTCTCGGTAGGATCGAGAGACAAGAGGAGGCCAAAGCGAAGGGGCAAATGGCCATAAGGGGGAATAGTAGATCCTCGCTGACCCCCTAGGTTTGATGTGGAGGTTTTAAAAGGGCCCCGCGGGGCAAAAAATAATAATAATAATAATAATCGAACGGCTGAATGGATTTTCACGAAACTTGGTAAAATATTAGGGACTGGTAGCCCGATGTGCCTTTGCTAGGTCTCAATATATGTGCTCTAGTGGATTTTGAGAAATTAACGTTCAAAAAAAGATATATATCTGTAACAGCGCTCCGCTTCGCGTAACGGAGGTTTGCGAAGCTGATTGGTCATTCTGTCACTGGGCTATAGTTGGGCTACATCTGGCTGATATTTGGGCTACATTTGTTTTTTTTGTCTCTGGCGGCCATCTTTGGGCTACATTGGGCTACATTGGGCTTCATTGGGCTTCATTGGGCTACATTGGGCTACATTTGGGCTCCAACATATATATAGGCCAATGTAGCCCAATATATATTTTTCAAAGTTAATTTTCGTAAAAACCACTGGAGCATATATCTTGAGACATAGCAAAGGCACATCGGGCTACCAGTCCCTACAATTTTGCCAAGTTTCGTGGAAATCCATTCAGCCGTTCGAGCTAAAAGTGAGTCCAACCGCCCTATGGAAATGAAGGAAATGAATGGGTAATTTGTGATTAGCAAATAGCTAATCGCAAACTAGGAATGGTAAAGAATCGCTATTTATTCCTTAAAGTTCGCTATTTAGGAAATGCAAAAAACTTTGATGATACATATGGCGGTTCATCTCGAACAAGATAAGAAGCATAGGGATAGATTTATGATGACTGGCGCATCACCAGGGATGTGTTAGTCATTCTGTGCCGCTGTTCCGTCACCTATGGTGTGCTGCATTTACAATGCGGCGCATCATGGGGCAAAAACAGCACAGATGCGTGATGTAACTGTGCCGTAAAGGTGGCGCATTGCTGGAGTTGTATCGCAAGTGTGATGAAGCTCCAGGAAGGGTCGGGGGTGCCCCTGTTGCAGGGTTTCTATTCTCACACAGAACTGTGGACAGAGGATTGGAACCTCGGCGAATTAGGGTGCCCCAAAACTCACCTTAGTACTCAAAAACCCCTTAGCAAGCTAGGTACAGTGTCACATTGGATATAACAAACTCTCAATGTTTAGACAATCCAGAATATGAACTTATAGTACCTCAGGATACGTGGAACTCATGAACAGTCGGTCGTTATATAATTCTTAGAAACCAGAACATGGAGTTAAGAAGAACACATGTGTATTTGAAATGTTTATTTACTAATGCCGTCTTCTCAGGCGTAGTATCTTAGATAATACAAGTACACATATTATCAGTAGCAAAATTACCAGCATAGTTACTAGTACATAAAAAGCGAATGGTGACAGTATGTTAACATGCTGTAAATGAATAAGAGTTATCAACACTTATAAGCAGCCACGGGCCGTGGAGGGAGTTACGGTGGGGCAGGGAGGCGGGGAGGGGGAGGGGCAGGGTGGAGAGGGCTCCACCCTGCCCCTCCCCCTCCCCACCTCCCTGCCCCATCGTAACTCCCTCCACGGCCCGCGGCTGCTTATATCTCACCCTCCCTAATACACATATTATATTATTTGCTAAGAAGGTCTCTTTGTGTTGGTTTAGGGCGTGCCCATACTTTAGTGTCTTAGATTTGAAGGAATCACATCAGCATACACCAGCTCTCTCTTCATGTGAACCGCATCAAGTGTTGTGTATGTGTGTTCGGCAAAGCAATATAAAACCCGCCTCATGCCCAGAATTGGCAGAAGCTGCACTTATGTTATGAGTATGAAGTCGTGGAGATCAGACCTCATAACAATTCTGTATCGTGTTGTTCTTGAAACTTCAGCACTCGCTGTACAGATATAGTTTAACAAGTAAAGCAGATAGTAGAGCAATAACCTATTATTTTCATGTAAATCACGATGAACTATTAGGTTGAAAGCTAAAGCAACAACTAAGTGTTGTGTGCAGAAGTTGCAAAAAAGGAAAAATGGCGTTTAAACCGGTAATGAGCCCATGCTAACTTAACACGGTGTAAAGATATCCAGGACCTAGATGACACCTCCCCATGATCCGGAAACGAACTGAATAAGATAATAGAAGTGCCATCTCATGAGAGCAGATTGCAACTTTATATGTGGACGGTCCGCAAGGTAAAATATTAAAAACTAGGAAAATTTAATGCTAAAGAAAAATAAAACAGCCAAGTACTTTATCGAGTCTTAAGCCAATAGGCAAGCTAAATAATAAAAACTTGACAAATAAGTCAATGAATTGTCAATGAAATGCTAGTACTCAGCATATCAAAAATGAAAAAGGTCTATGACATAACTGTGTATGCAAAATAAGCTGCAACAGCCTCCAATAGGAAGTCACCGTCTTCATCCGAAAAGAGTTCAGCCATCCAATTTAAAAGCGGAAAAGAACATACGTGCTCTCCCAGCACCGGATCCTCTATCACCATCAGAGGACAGCTCGGTGGGTTTTCAAGAAAGCTCTGTTCCAAGAAAGACTGTGTTGCCGCCAGTAAATTCCAGGGACCAATTAGTCCATGCATCAATGCCACAGCCATAAGCCTTTCGCCAGGACAAACCAACTCGTGAGTAATGATAGGAGTCATCAGCTGATTAAAGTCGCCGTCAGGAGAAACCGGTCCGCAGAGACACAAATCAATGGCCCAATCGAAATCACAGGTCAGGCAGTGAAATACAGGCTGGACACAGGTGAAGTAGGAGAATCGAAAAGATAATCCATATGCCGTGCTTAATATCGCCAACGGCATTGTGCCATAATATTCTAGCATGCGATTGCGGAACAGTGTCAGCAGCTGCAGGGCGGGAGGTTGCATAGGAGGGACATCCATATTTAAAAATGTAAAAAAGCACAAGAGCGTCCGCTGGTAATGCAAGTAAAAATGGCAATCCACGAAGCAGAGTGGAAAAAATAGAATGAAAGAAAGCAGGGATGACTCCAAAGATTTTCTCAAATGAAGTCACGAGACCACTGGTAACAACTTTAAAAAAGTGCGCCAGGGCCTTTGTGGAGGATGCGTTAAAGATAGTCCGAACCATCTTGCTGAAATGGAAAGGCAAATCTGAATTGAAAAGGGTCTGCACCTCTGTACGGGTGTTCGCTATGTGAAGCACGAAAGTTTCACGGGCCGAACTCAAGGCCACCTCTCTCTGAGACAAAAGAGCTCTTATTCTTGCCATGCCGTTGAAATCTGCTCCCAAGGTTGGTATTTGTGGCGAGATTGAAAACTCCCTATGTTCATGTGTGGGAGGAAATAGAACATTTCTGCAGCAAATAACCCGTTCACTTACTGTTACGATAAAAGGAATACTTTTAATTAACCCAGAACAATCTTCATTATTGAGCATCAAATAACTACCATTTTCCAACAACTTGAACGTGGGGATGATAGCAGGAACTGGCGTGCCTTGCAACACGCAAGCCATATTTGGTCGGTGTTTGTTGCATGAACCGTGTAACTGTATGTGCCTACACATTAGTGAATGATCTGGCGTCTCAGTGCATTCCTCTCCATTCAGATAAACTTCTTGATCATCTTTGAAACATCTGTATGTGTATGGAAGCGACCAGACCTCATGAAGAAAAGCACTACCTAAAGGTTCATAACGACCTATTGGTATATATTTCATACAATTTGAAAACTTATATAAAGCAAAAGGCAGCGTTATTAAACCGTGGATAAGGCACGTTGCCAAAAAACCCGCAATCCTCTGCTGATGATGTCACTGAGCATGTCATGAATGATGTAATATGTGACATCATCAGCAGTGGATTACGGGTAATAGTATCTCTAGTTTACTCCCCTATAGCTGTCTTTCTTTTAACATAAGTGTCTGTTTCCTTCCCTTATACTTACTGTTTTTGGTTCGCTTCCGGTTCGCGTACCGGCGAGCGAACTGGGAAGCGAACTAAGAGAAATAGAGGTTGGCACAGTTCCAAATATTGTACCAAATTTTTTAATAACGGGGAGGTAGTTCTGAAAAGAACTTTTTTTTTTATTGTTTTTGTTGTTTTATATTTTTTTATTATTTTTCGGAACATTTTTTTACTTTTTTTGAATTTTTCTGAACAGTTTTATATTTTTTGGGGTTTTTCTTGGAGGGGGCAATGAAAACGATTCATTGTAAAGGGCTCAACAGGAGCAACAAAACAAAAAAAAAGTATTTATTATTTTGGGCGTTTCGTACAAACTTGCATATGATAGTCAATAGCTCTGTTGATCAGAGTGATGCTTCTTTCTCCGTAGCAAATGAATCCATCGCAATATACGCAGATGTGTTTTACTTCACCAAATCTCATTTGTATATTTGGCACCATCTCCCTGCCCTCTGGTCCCGTTACTTCCGGTACAACAGATCTTCTGGCCATAATAGGGAGATTATCTAGGTCGTTCCGAAACTGTGCAGCACTGTAGTTGTTAGGATGCCACCTAGTCATATGGCGATGCATTGTGTAGTTTCCGAAACTGTATTTTTTCTCGGTTCCTCTGGACAGTCTATCTTGACATATAAGGCAAGTTACGTATCTTGCATTTACTTTTTTCTGACCTTTGGGAATTTAAAAAAATTGCCAAATGAAGTTTTCTTTCCGGTGAGACGTCCTGGGCTCCTCAGGCAAAAACTGCCTCTCTTCGTGCTCGTCGTTCTGTTCCTCTTCTTCCTCTTCTTGTTGAATTATAACTTGAGCAGGTGGTCCACTCTTCCTTGGATGTGGTGGAGGTGGTGGGGAAGCACCAGCTGAAGCTACTAAAGAAGCCATTGCTCAGTGATCACAAAGGGTCTTTCTCTCACAATGATGAAAGTCAGAGTGAGGAAAGAAGGAGGGATTTTCATCATTTGGGAAAAACAAGAGTTCTCAACCAATGAAAAGTGTTCATTTTAGATTATATGACCTAGTCTTACATCATTAGGAAACCAAAAGTGAAATGAACCAATGAAAAGTGTTATTACCAAGTCACATGACCTGCTGTGTTTACGTTAAGCGCTTTGCAGGGCCTCCCGGTTTGCTTCCAGAAACCTGCGCTTTGCGACTCGCTTCGCGTACCAGTTCGCTAACGTAGCACGTCATATGACGTATCACGCGACAACGTGAAACGTCATGCGGACGGGAGGCGTCACGATGTTGTTTTCTAACGCGGCAGTTGCGGTAAAGAAACGTTTACCGTCTCGCGGTCTATTTCGCGGCATCAAGGTCAGCTAACGGGAAGCTTCCCGATTCGCGAAGCGGGAACGAAGAAAAAAAAATATTTTAAAAAAAAATTATTCATAAACATATAAAATATATTTTTGGATTTAAAGAAGAATACATTTTACAGCTACAGATATTAGCTGTTAAAAAACCAATGAAATTCACTGAAAAAACCATAGGTTATAGACCATATATAGTTAGGAATTAGCATTTACAAAACCTTGAAAATTCACTGAAAAAACCATAGGTTATAGACCATATATAGTTAGGAATTAGCATTTACAAAACCTTATTTTACTCACACAAAACCATTGAAATTCCATATATAGTTAGTTGCACTAACTATATATCGCGCACCCGCAATCCACTGCTGATGATGTCACATATTACATCATTCATGACATGGTCAGTGACATCACTGATGACATCACTGATGACATCTCAAATGACATCACTGATGACATCACTGATGACATCTGATTTGACATCAATGACCACATCACTGATGATATCATTCATGTGACAATACAATGCATCTCCTCACATTTTAATATAACCTCTGTTTCACCCAGTGTTAAATACAGAGTATAATTTTTGAAACCATTGACACACCAATACTAGTTACTACATACGCACTCACTGATTGCTATGTCTACACACACATTCACTCATTCACCCATACAATCATTCATACAGACAATCACTCATCTTTACAACACTATCATATGCACTCATACACCTATACAGACACTCACAGTCTGCCACTCATCCATGGAGTTACTCACACACGTAGTCAGTCCTGTTAAAGAATCAATGACACTTCCATTTTCTTGTCTATACAGTTAAACATAGAGCACCTTACATTTTCAAACATATACTAACACATACTTACCTTCTTATAGAATCATTGATACAAGTACACATTGATCTGCACAGAGTCACACACCTCCCAGCCAGCCAGCCACACACACACTCAGTCTCCCATACAAATACTTGGACAATCAATCAGTAACCCATATAGTTAATCATATAGCTACTGATCAACACATGCAGCAGTTTACAGAACAACAGACATAATGATGCACAAATTAAGACAGTTTAGTCACTAACCCATGCACTCAGTGAGACACATTTAATCACTCACTCATACATTCAGTCATGCACCTACTAAATCCTTTGTCCAGACACTTATACTTCCACTCATTCTTCAATATGTAAGACACATTTTAACTTTACAGAAACACACAGTCACTGGATGATGTCATCAGTGATGTCATCAGTGATGTCATTTGAGATGTCATCAGTGATGTCATCAGTGATGTCATTTGAGATGTTATCAGTGATGTCATTTGAGATGTCGTCAGTGATGTCATCAGTGATGTCATTTGAGATGTCATCAGTGATGTCATCAGTGATGTCACTGACCATGTCATGAATGATGTAATATGTGACATCATCAGCAGTGGATTGCGGGTGCGCGATATATAGTTAGTGCAACTAACTATATATGGAATTTCAATGGTTTTGTGTGAGTAAAATAAGGTTTTGTAAATGCTAATTCCTAACTATATATGGTCTATAACCTATGGTTTTTTCAGTGAATATGTATATATATATATATACATATATATGTATATATTTATTTATTTATGCCATATGTAGCTGTTTCCTTTCTTCAAAGCACTGCATTGCATAAAAGATTTTGTGTGGTGCCAGAAGCTAAATCTGTTGGACAGTCACTGATTAAGGGTTCCCAGGCAAAATGATGGAGATGTTTGGTCTCGTTGTGCTTGGAATGTGTCTTCAGTGACCTCTTTTTTAGTGATTCTAGCTCAGTGGTCTACGAAAAACATATTTCTAAGGAGGATGGTGTTAATTGTGAGTGGCATGGGCCTTGAAGGTATTGCTGCTATAACACTTAATAAAATAAGAGGTCGGGCTCAACGGCCAGATTGGCTGACTCCGGAGTGTGGGGCTCATGGTTCGATCCCCTGCACCAACTCAGCTCAGCCTCATGTAACTCTGGACAATAGCTGACTTAATCTCTTCAATGGTCCCCCTAGCACCTGAATACCCTAAGGGGTTTTAAGTTGCACTTTACAAATCTGTAATTATTATTAAAAAGGCAAACAGTCACCACATTGAGCAACAACTGGGTGTGTAACTGTCAGTAGCCCATTGGAATTGGGAGTAACATCTATTGTCTCTCCTGCTGTGTGGATGAATCCTTTTACCAGTTGCTGTATACGTTGGATCTCATGAGTTTGTGGTTGCTGTTTTGCTTGATTGTTCCAACCAGCCATTTGATTCACCTAGAATGGTGAGGCGAGAGAGTTCAAGAACAATAGCAGATATGTCATCAATGAAGACGTCTATGTATGTTTGCATGCAGGAGCGGCCGGTGAAGGTAAGCTTGGTGGGGTGGGGTGGAGTCGACAGATGACAAGTGAAAGCAAGCATTGGCATAGCCAATAGGTCTCGCATTTGGGACCTTATAAGTGTTTAGCCATGCAACACAACAGTTGATGTTGTTGCACCCAGGATATTGTGCTGGATAACTTACCACTTATAAGGTCCCAAAGGCGAGACCTACTGGCTATGCCAATGCTTGTTCATTATTCCTACTCCCTAAAAGTGCACTTTGGGAGCTATTGCTGTTTAAGATGCAAGTTGGGAGCTTTAGTAGTTATCCAAACCCTGGTATTCTGGTGGCAGTGTGCCTAAGAAGCATTTTGTAGGCTCCCTCATCCGTTAGTTCACAGACATAAAACTATTCCCCACTCCCTTTCCGGCGCATTATAGTAGCTATCTCCCCCCGCCCGCCTCCTTTTGTTAGTCCTGCCGTTCAGTCTGTTAGACTCATCAAGCTGCAGTTCACCACTTTGGGCTTCTTTCTAAACACCCCCGTCTCTTACCTTGCCTTTTTTCCCTATCTCTTTAACTGCCTGGATTACAGTGACACACTCTACGCAGGCACCATGGCCGTTGCTCATGTGCACTGCATGGCTCAACCTTGGGAGACACCAAATGGCAGAGGTAAGAGGGATCATCAGTATCTCTGGAGGCCGATCAGAGAACTTCTAGAGCCCTTACACCCCTGTCCACCGAGAATATAAAATGTATTTATTATGCTTGCAAGCGAAACTGCCTATGTTTTTAAGTAAACTCCCCACCACTAACGGGCAGTTAGGGTCGTCCAGCGTCCGTCACTATGGTGACCGCATCAGACTGTGCCGCGCTAACAGCGGTGGGAGAATCCGCTGAGCTACAAAGAATGGGGGACCTTGAGGCGCAGTAGACAGAATATTGTAACTGTGCTGAGGTTCAAAGGTAATGTGTATTGGGTCAGGTGGAAAAGGGATACGAACACTACTCGGGAACAAATCGTTCAAGGGACCTCAAGAACAGTCCCACACCGAGTAGTCTACTTCTTGTCTTAAAGCATTCTGGGAAATCCTCCGGATATGTAGTTCGTAACCCACGTTTAGCAAAGTGTACCCCCTCAAAGAATGTGCCGCTCCTGACCCGAGAAGCACCTGCCAAGAAAACAAGTGCGCCGCCTCGCGCTGAAAAGAGAAAGCAGGGGGAGGGGAGAGAGGAGGGGGCCTGCGCCGGTTTCGCTTGTGGGAGCGAGCTTTGAAACCATCTGTTAATTACAAACAGATGGTTTCAAAGCTCGCGCCAGCAAGGGAATCGCCAAACGTGCACGCGTTGCCATTCAAAGCAATGCAACGCTTGCACGTTTTTGGCAGAAAAAGGGAACCAATTGCTAAAGGTCTCCTATGCAGCGCATGCGCACTGTGTAGGCGAGACCTAATAAAATCAAAAAAAGAGAAAACCACTTACCTTGCACTCGCCTCATTCCCAACTCGGCGATGGGGCGAACGCAAGATAAGTGTGTTTCTTTTTTTAATTTTATTTTCCCTCGTTGTCATCTTTCGACTCTCTACCCTCCCCGCCGCCCGCCCAACTACACCTACCTGCACCTACCGCTCCTTTTTGTTGTATTGTTTGGATGGTCGTTGCAAAGGATGCCATCTGGAGACCATGGCCTTTGTACCATGCAAGTGTCCTTAGTGTCCACACAGCAAACCCCTTTTTTTGTTTCCCAAGCCGAGGGCATGGTCTGGTACCTTGCCTAATGCTCGGCACATGGGTTCAAAGGCCTTTGCAAATAGAGCATAGCAATAACTTTAGAGGGCCCCCCAGGTTCTCCACATAAACTATGTGCACACCTTGCCAACCTATTGACCGATTTTTCAGTCCTCTGACTCTAATCCTAAAATCTAAGATTTTTTTGCAAGGACTTTAATATAATTGTGACTTAAATTGTAAAAACTGGGATAGTCACTGTGTAACACCGAAGGGCCTAGGGCTTGTGAGTAAATAGAGAATGTAACCAGGAATCCAAGATAAAGCTCACACAGTTTAAGGCATTGCTCAGAACAGAACTTACTCTGCCATAATCCACAAAATATATTCAATCCGAGCAGCTCTTGACGCACATGGACTTGCCCAATGACTGATGAACATTGTGAGGAAGTGTTGATGCAGCTGTGTGAAGCAGGGCGAGGACACATTGACAATTCCATTAAACATGGTCTGGTCATGTTGCACCAGAGACCTCAAAAGAGCAGGACACCAATGAAGGTTGTGAGGGAGGTCCTGTCCTTGTCCAGACGAACTGAAGTACACGGGCTGCACACCCCCTGTCCCCAGATGCACACCAGCAGAAGAAGTACATATGTCGAGGACCAGGCGTGATATCAGGTTGAACGAAGACATTGATGCATTGTAAGATATGGTGAAAAGGTTGATGCGCCAGCCTGACGCGCTATCGCCACCCATCTAATGTGCTTTACTAAGCGCAACCCCTTTACTTTTATAGGAAACAAGACATTATTATAGTGAGTGTGATGTCTGCCTTCGGCTGGCCCATTGACTCTACTTCCTACATCTTTCTGTAAACTGCAGAACATTTATATTCTTTATTGTCCTTCTATTTTGTTTTTGAAAATAATACAGGGTTTCATAGAAAGAAAAATAATAAAATTGAAATATTTGCCCATACAGAGCTGTATGTCACTATATCGAGGTTGATAACCCCGAAGTTCCAAAATATTGCATTCAATACCTCATCTACCACTACTACTTACCTACACTTACCTTGCAAGTAGTGGCAAGATCGATTTAGAGGATGTGATGCATTGGTCATGACATATAATAATGCAATACAGATAGAGCATATTCCAAGTAGGTATTTCTCATGTAACAAATCCAGTTGGTGCAACCAACATTCCACTTTAAACTTCAAGTTTAAGTCAGAGTTTTATAATTTTTGAAAGATAAATTAAAATATTAAATGCTCCACTAATTAACCTTCTTTATAAATTACACACACACAGTGCCACCATGTGGTGCATTCTCATTAGTTGGTGCCTATGTTTACAAATAAGTGCTGGTGCCGAGCAACGGAAAACACCAGTACAAATTAACCACTGTCTTCACCTTTACTTGTTGGTGGGCTCCAGACATGCCTCGCCTTAAAAACGCACCTATGGGATCGAAAACAGCCAATCAGATTACACAAGCCCATTTTTTTAGGATTGCAAATTCCAAATCTGTAGGTAGACAGAATGTTTACATCATGTTATATTTCCTTTTAAGGATTCCTCGCTATCCGCAAAATAGACTTAAACTACAACAGAAAAGAGTAATTATGTAGAGTAGCCTCTCAGTTTAGGCCAAAGTTAAAACTCACCTATCCCACGTTTATTGCGCATCTGCTTTAGCATAATCGTAGGATGTGTGAATAGAAATTTGGAAACAAAACTTTTTAGACTCCCGTTTTGCATTCCCTCCCTCTCCTTGGCTAATCTGCATCAAGCTTACCTTGATTTTAGGTGGACAGGCATTTTTCAGGGGACAATGATTGCAGATTGGTTAAAGCAGGCAAAAGTTATAAGCAATAAAAAAAGGAAAAGAACACTTGTTCAATGGAAACAAAATTGTATGAAAGAAGGAATCTGAGCAGGAAGGGCCAGGCTGCTGCCCAATTTCTGCAGATTTATCAAAGGTGTCAAAATTATTAGCAAATTGAAAAGGACGTTTACTAGAGAAATCTAACCTAAACCATAACTACGGAGTTGCCATTGCCAAAGCTGTGATATATATGCATGTGTTATATATACGTGTATCCATGCGCTTGTCTGCATATACATATAAGCATTGTATTGTACTTGCATTTATATAGCGCCTCATGGTCCATTGTAGGGTGTTGAAGTAAGTTATTGAAAGGGTATCAGGCGAAATATATATATATGCTTGAATAACAATTACTTTTCTTTTGGTAAGGAGATTTGGCGACAGGTGAGAGGTGTGGCAATGGGGGCCTGCTTCTCCCCCAGCTACGCGTGCCTTCACGCTGGCTGGTGGGAGGAGTGGGTCCTCAATGAGACACATAAGGTGTGGGTCAATAAAAAGATAATCAAGTATCTGCGGTACATCGATGATGTTTTTATCGTGTGGCAAGGCGCAAAGGAGGAAGCTGTCTCCTTCATCGAGGAAATCCATAATAACTCCCTGGATTTAAAGTTTACATTGCATATTAGCGCGTGTCAGGTTGAGTTTTCAGACGTTAAAGTCTATATTGATGACTCGATGAAACTCCACACTACATTATTTAGAAAGCCGACCGCAGGCAATACCACCTTGCATGCCTCTAGTCTACACCCACAACACACCATCCAGAGCATCCCATACGGAGAAATTCTCCGACTGAAAAGGATTTGTAGCTCTGAGGTTGATTTTATGCAATGTGTAGGGGAATTAGAAGTACGACTGAGGGGACGGGGGTACTCAAAGAAAACTTTTGATTGAGCTTTGGCTAAAGCTGATCTAAGGACCCGTGAGAGCCTTTTACCTGTCACTGATGGAGAGGTAGATCTGACCACTTCATCAGAGCACAAGTCTGAACTTTGTCCTAGATTCATTACCTCTTTTAGTGACCAGAAGTGCAAAATCAGAAACATCATCAATAGGAACTGGCCCATTGTTTTATCTGACAGCATCCTAGGGTCATTTTTACCGCAGAAACCAACAGTAACTTTTCGCAGAGCACGCAATATGGGCGCGGTCTTGGACCAATCATATCCAGAATTAAAAGTAAAAGCGAACTGGCTGCAATCTGCAGGTGGTTTCCGAAAATGTGCCAGTTGCCGTGCCTGTAAATTTGGGGTAAACAAAACTCATTACAACACCCCTTTCAGCGACACGGCAACTGGAATTGTTGGTCAACACACCTGCAAGACAGAATTTGCGTTATATGTCCTGACGTGCACCTGCGGCCTTAATTACATTGGCAGCACTAAGCAGCAGGTGCACGTCAGGATCCTGCAACATCTGCGTGCAATTCTGCACAGTGACCCTAGTTACCCAGTGGCACGCCACTTCGAAATCAAACACAATAAAGATATTAATCGTTTGACATATGTTGTTGTAGGGGCAGTGCCTAAACTACGAAGAGGTGGCAACAGAGAGTTGAGGCTCAGACAGCTCGAATCGAACATGATTCTGGAATTCGACAGCAAGTGGCCTAATGGCCTCAACAACACTAAGGACTTACACACTTTTTTGTAGGCTGGCCCTTGAGTGGCATTTCCTGATTTTGATCTCCTGTAAATTTATATGATTTATATCACCCCTGGTAGTCAGGTTTCCTGTTACCAGGGGATTTGCAATATCAATGATCAAGGTCTTTCTTTTCGGTATATGTTTGCTGTACTAGCCCTGGCTAGTCAGGGTCCCTGTTAGCCAGGGATCATAATCTGTGCAATTATCAACCCCTCTGTGTAAATATATTCAATATTAAAAGAAAACATTTTTTTGATATATCTAATTTTAACACAAATTTTAGGCACAGGGTGTTTGTATAATCACCTTTTATCACTTTTTTATGATGAACCCTGTTAATAATATGAAATGTTTTTTATCAAGCTTTTATCATACAAAATGTGACTATTGTCCGTTTGTGTAGTTAGCATGAAGTAATCATTTCTAAATGCAGGTAGTTTTATCAGGCATTATGCACTTTTTTCCTTCTCTTGTAAATATATTGTTGCACTTATGTGAATTTTTGCACTTTAGGACATGCACTGTTTGGCACTAATATTAAGCACTTTAAACTTTATCCACTGGACTATGCCCACCCCCAAATAAAATAATTACAAACAAATAGAAATAGTCTCTGCATCCCTTATGGAACCAAGGGTGTCTGTATGTGGTAAAATTGCAATAACATGTGCAACTAACGGATTTATCCCGTATTAGTTTTAATTGCTTCCAAAATATATGACAATGATTTTATGTCTAATATAAGTATTTATACTATATTTACAGCTTGTTTGCACATGTAGCGGTAAAAAGTATGTTTACTATGTCTATGAGCACATGATGTGTGGGGGGGGGCGTGTACCAGTGATCACTTGGCATTATAAATGTAAAAATGTAACAAACAGTCTTGTGCATGTGAACAAGGGCTTGCAGCCCGAAACGCGTTATGCATTTCCTGAAACGAACGTTAAACCTGGATTAAAAGAATTGTTACCTAATCTGGTGGTCCGTCTCCTGCTTGACGCTTCGCTAATCTACGAGGTTGGAAGTGGCGTTTGGAGTTTTCTGTGAATATATATATGTGTATATATATAACACGCATAGATCTGTTTCAATATATTCGAAAACTAAAATTACAAAAGTATTTCACAAATATTAGCAAACGTCCGACAATAACTATGCAGATGGAGAATAACAGTCAGAGTCTGACAGTGGCCAACATGGAGGCTCTGCGAAACTTGATTGATTTGGTACAAGATATAGGAGGTGATGAGATATCACCCAGCGGAGCAGCAATCGCATCTGAACTAAATATCTATGAAACAGTAACAACGGATTTCAAACCAAAGTCAGTATTCATGCCGATGATGCCCAAAGACAATCTAGATCTATCTCAGACAATGTCATCAAAGACCTAAAGGAATTGTCCTCTCAAAGTACAAAAGAACATTGGAAAGAAAATGATGACCACAGAAGAAAATACAACAACCTAATGACAAAAATAAAATCAAGATCGGACATCGTGGTAAGGTGGTCGGATAAAGGGGGCAACGTTGTGCTGTGGCCCTTACACATGTACAACAAAGAGGCTTGCACTCAACTTCAAGACAAAGACTGCTACATGAGAATAAGCCCAACACACAATGTGGGAATCCAAGAGAAGTATCACAATGAGCTTTATAGATGGAAAGGAATGGGCCTCATCAACAAAGATGAATTCAACTATCTCAAGAATGACTACCCGGTAACACCTCAACTATATCTGATACCTAAGGTGCACAAAAATGCAGAAACACCACCAGGAAGGCCAATAATATCGGCAATTGGTAGCCTTTTTGAAAAAACAAGCATTTACATTGACTCTTTCTTGCAACCTGAAGTTAAAAAACTCCCGGCATACATTAAGGACACTGGGGATATCTTGTCAAAAATCTTCGACATAAAATGGCAAGACAACTATCACTTTATGACATTAGATGTACAATCCCTGTATACCAGTATCAGACACCAGGATGGATTGAAAGCCATGCAATACTACTTGGCAAAAAGACCTATTGAACTATACAATCACACGAAAATGTTATTAGAAATGGCAGAGTGGTGTCTTACAAATAACACGTTTATTTTTGACAGATTACATTACAAACAGCTGCAGGGCTCGGCAATGGGAACTTGCTTCTCCCCCAGCTATGCGAATCTGCATATGGGCTGGTGGGAGGAGCAGGTACTCAAAGTCCAGCACTCTGAGATCATGCAAAACAATTTCGTGATGTACAAGAGGTATATCGACGACATCTTTATCCTGTGGCAGGGCAATGATAGAGATGCAGAGAATTTTGTACTAACTCTAAATGAGAACATGCTTAATTTAAAATTTACATGTAACATTAGCGCTGTAAATATCCAATTTCTTGATCTTGAGCTATATGTACAGAATGACAAGATACAGATCCGCACTTTCAGAAAACCGACTGCAGGCAATGCCCTTCTCCATGCCCACAGTTTCCACCCTATACCTCTAAAACAGTCAATTCCATATGCAGAGTGCCTTAGAATGACACGTAATTGCAGCACCTCTGAAGGATTCACTAGTGCCAAACAAGATTTATTTAAAAGACTCAGGAATAGGGGATACACTGAAACCACTTGCCAGAGAGCTGAAGCAAAATGCAGTGCTAAAAACAGGAAAGATCTAATTTTCCCCAAAAAGGTGGTGAAAGATGAGAACTCCAATGAAAAAACACCACCAAGATTGATAACTGGGTATAACCGATATCACACTAACCTTCGGAAAATCCTGAGAAGACACTGGCCTTTGGTCCGGGGGGACGCAAGCATAGGGGAAACTGTGGGAAGACACCCCTTGATCACGTTCAGGAAGGCAAAATCCATGAGGAATGAACTGGTCTGTAACGCCCCAATACTCAAAAAGACTAAAAATTGGCTAAATTCCCAAAAAGGTTTCAAAAAATGCATTAAGTGTAAGGCGTGCACTCATGGCGTAAACACTACCTCAGTTCACGTTCCATTTAGAAAATATCCATACACACTAAGGGACGCGTTCTCTTGCAAAACAGATTTTGCAATATACGTATTGGAATGTACATGCGGTAAGAGATACGTAGGTTCAACAATCCATCCAGCACATGTGCGGATTCTACAGCACTTGCGAGCCATCTCGAATAATGATCCGGCATACCCAGTAGCCAGGCACATCCATGAGGCACACGAAGGGAATGCTAGTAACATCCGATATTTTGTGATTGATAGCATTCCAAAAAGCAGCAGAGGTGGCAACCGCCTACTGGCGCTACGCCGTTTGGAGTCAAGGTATATCATACTGTTAAACTCCAAGATCCCATTCGGTTTCAATGCGGACGAAGCCTTAAGCGTCCACCTCTGAAGAAACTTATGTCTCCTCTCCTCCCTGAGAACCATTCGTAAAACATCTGCTGTTCACGAACCACAACATTCACGGGATTTCACATGGGCACTTAAAGCACACTACAGTCATGGCTATGTCAGTAGTTTACACCACTATGCCAGCATTTTAGTTTTACACAGTGAGTAACACAGCAGCACATATCTGCATAGTGTCCCCCAAGCCACGCACTCTAATTAGAGTTAAACCACTTATGCGTTTTCATATAAAGGGCCTCCTTGATATTGCCTGTCATCTTCTTGTTGGGTCGGTAACCAATGTGTTATCCGGAATCGACTTAATCGCGCCAATTCTAGCCCCGATGTGTGTGCAATAAATGTGACTAAACACGTAAATTATTGATTGATAAACCCTACACCAAATAAACGGGGATTTTAGCCATCACACGGCCGCGAGTGTAACCTACAGAGCCACTGCAGACTCAAACAGGCTTTGTCAATACGATTATATATAATTACTGTTTAAAACTTAAGCTCTACCTTCACACTGTACTCTCTAGTAACCTTACCTTGGAGAAAAAAATTAGTGGTGGGTGGCCGGGAGCTGCAGGAGCCTTCCTCGGTGGAGCGTCGCAGGGGAACCTTCCTTGTGCGCGTCCTGAGCGTCCACATGGCACTGCCGAGTGAATAGACAACAGGCAAACCAGATGGGCTACTAGTGCAGGACCTTTATTTTGGAACTTCGATGGCAGGGACCTTCAAATTCTTGTAGCACACTGTGTTAACTTAATTTCGTTTCACTCGTTTGTTTGCACTTTTTTTTAAAAAAATGATCTTTCTTAAAAAAAATTCACTGTAAACCTTAATTCAGATGTCACCAGTTTAACATTCTGAATGGCGAGAAGGGTATAATTTACAAGTTATTGGTGATTTTCAATCAAAAATATGTAAAAACTGTTCCCTAAACAAATGATCGTTATGTGTACTTTAATGTGTTAAGAGTTTGTGTAAGACAGGCTTGCCAGAATGTAACCATGGCAACACCCAGTCTAAACCTGTTACACTAATTAAGAGACACACCCATGTGCATGTACCTATAAGTATGTCCTTACCAGAATGGCAGATGTAGTGAACAAGGCGGTAACGCCGAAACGCGTCTAAGCAGCAACTGAGCTAAGGAATAAAGTTTGGATTCAGATTCACGGAGTCAGCGCCTTCTTTGATCGAAGTTTGGCATGAAAGAATATATATATATATATATATATATATATATATATATATATATATATATATATATTACCTACTGGCGGTCGCCAGTAGGTAGTTATAGTTAGGACCTAGTTTCCATAGGAAATCCACAACATTCTATTTGGAATAACTTTGGCGCTGGTGGACGAATCTTTGCGAATTTGTCCAAGAAATTGGCCTGCTCCTCTCCGCTCCTTCCGTGAAAGTTTGGGGGTGATTTGTCAAGTGGGGGCCGAGAAAAAAGGGGGTCCCAAAACGTGTTTTCCCCATGCAATTTTCCATAGGGACATTTAGCCAGGGCTACAGCCCGAACGGCTGAACGGAATTACACCAAATTTGGTAGAGAGGTAGAGTTAGGTTCACAGATCATGGTGATATCTAGAGACAAAGTACAGAACGCGTAACAAAATCCGTACAATTACGAGCACGAGCTGCATGCTGATTGGATGTCAACTGTCTGTCAACACGCCAAACCAGGAAGTGTTGGCAGCCATCTTGTGCCTCGGTAGCACCGAGTCACAAGAAAACAGTTAAAGAAAGTTGAAAAATAAGGAAAGGGTGCAGAGTAGATACATGTTGATCCTCTAGGCCTGCTCAGGGGGTCCCACATGGATGTTTAGGCACAAAAAAAAAAAATTAAAAATAAAAAAACGCGTGGTACGCATATTGTACTTGTACGTGGTGGAAAAGGAAAAAAAAATAGAAGTCCGTTTTATTCTTAATTAGCTCCCGGGAGGGGCCAAATCCCAGGGGCAATTTTTTTTTATAATGGGGGGCTTGGAAGTGTCCAAGAAGAACAAAAGAATGGAAAAATAACTAATGTCGAGGACAGCGATGCTCCTGCTTGTTGCGTTTTATCAGGTCAATAGACTATTTCCCATAACACAAAAGTTTATTGCAATAAATGCATAGAATTTTAACTTCACCAAAATCAGGAATAATTTGTGGGAGTGGAGTGCTTTCTGAAAATGCTGCTGCAGCAGTTGATGTGTTTGGTGCAGTAGCAGGTGGGTTGTCCTTCAACCTCTGTGTTGTAGCTCAAGCAAAGTTGTTGGGGTGTAAGTTCTTCATGTGTCGCTCCATATTTGGCTTATCCACGGTATCATAACGTTACTTTTTAGCCTGTTTAAGTTTGAGGTTTACATGAAATAGTATGCTATAGGCAGATATGGATCTTTAGGCAGCGCTTATCTCCATGAAGGTTAGTTATTATCATTTACATATAGGTGCATGAGGGAGGGAAAAGAAGTCTATCTGAATGGCGAGGATTGCACAATGGCACCAGATCACTCCTTAATTTGTAGACACATACTATTGCATGGCTCTTGTAAACAAGATGCGCCTAATTTGGCCTGAGTTTTGACAGGCACCCCAACACCTGCTATCATACCAACGTTCAGTTTACTGGAAACGTGAGTTATTTAGTTTGAAACAATGCAGATTGTTGTGCAATGTTAGCAGCCATCGTTTACATGATTACGGTAACTGAGTGTGTGGTTTGCTATAAAAAAAGTTGTGTTTACTCCTCTGCATGGGAAGCTGGATGTTTCTATCTAGCCGTCGATTCCGACCTTGAAAGCAGAGTCAACCAAATGAGCCGTATAAGAGCGCTATTGTCTCAAAAAGAGGTCGCTCTTACAGTAGAGAAACATTTGTCCTTAACGTGGCAAATACCCGCACTGAAGTGCATGCATTATTAAATACTGACCTGTCCTTGTATTTTGGGCTGTTAATTTAGACTATCTTTAATGTGTCCTTGACTACGGAGTTACTTTACTTTTTTAAAGTTATAAGCAGTGGCATTGTGACTTCTTTTCAAACTTAGGGGTCGATTATGATGGCGGTGAATCCGCATCCTCCGGGCCGGTGGAAGCCACCGCCGGCCCGGAGGATGCGGATTCACCGCCGCGGTCCCTGTCAACACCACCCGCCAGATTAGGATGGCGGTGGGATCAGCGATGGTGTAGACCGCTATTTGGTGGCGGTGTCTGCAAGACACCGCCAGCCAAATTAGGAAGCGTGTGTAAACATGCTTTTCCGCTGCAGTTTTTCTGCTGTGGATAAGCATGTGGACCTTTGCTTCTGGGGGGCCCTTGCGGGCCCCCAGGGTGAAAGGGGTGGTGGGGGTGCACATGGGGGGTACCTATGGTACCCCCCTGCATGTGCATGCACTAAGCGGCAGGCACCGTGCGGTCCCTGCTGCTTTGTGCATGCAAATGCAATGCATGCATTTTTCACATTGCGGTGGGTGCTGCTTGAAGCAGTACCCGCCGCAATGTTAAAGATACAGGATGTGACCGGCAGGTTGGCAGTCACATCCTAATTGGCATGGAGGGAACGCCGCTGCCCTTGCGGACGGTCCCTCCACCTCGGGGGTGGCGGACGGACTCAAGTCCGTCCGCCATCCTAATCGACACCTATATTTGGTGTCTTGTCGGGATTTTTCCATTCGATTTTTTCCAGCATCGTTGGTGGATTCCCCTTAATACTCACATTAGTTGCTTGTGTGTTTCTATTAATTTGTTTACTTAAATATGGATGCACATCCTGCAGCATACGACAATATTTCTTGGTTGTTTCTGGTGCGCAACCAAATGCTTATTTATTACGGAGCGCTGCCTCTGACTACATTGAGTGCAGTTTATGGATTATCATTTCAATTTTCCTTTTTCACATGCATTCAACCTGTCTTCCATTGCCTGAGCTGCGATTTTTACTGGGCCCTGGATTTGGTTCTCTGCAGTACGGTGTCTCCCAATGCGGATTATGACCAGCTGATGAGCCCCTTAGTGGTTCATGACTTGCTCTGTTCTGGCGGCGGGATTATGGCATTAGCAGCGATACATGGAATAATGGGACGTTGGAATGTTTTTGCAGCGGCGCATGACTTCTTGGCACGCAGCTACATTGAAGATGACCCGAATTTTCCTCTGATGCTGATAGAGGCTCCGGTCGTTGAGGAACATGTATGTTCATTCCCACTATTGAATTGGATGGCTGAAATGTTTTCAGATGAGAACAATGACTTCCTCTAGGAGGCTGTTGCTACATACTGTGCTTATACGCTGTTCGAGTAAGACTGTTTGATTTTACTTCCTATTCTTTATTATTTAGTTACTGCTTTCTATGAAACAGCTAATCATTTTTTTTGCAAATATGAACTTGACTGTGCTTTTCAGGCTTGGACTCTGCGTTCGTAATTAGTCCACGTTTATATCACGTTCTTCGATCAAGGAAGGGTGTCGTGGGGCTGAGGCTTGCACTCACACCGTGTTAAGTTAGCATGGTTTTATTAGAAGCTTAAACGCCATTTTTGCTTTGCTGCTCTGCTTTGCTCACGACACGCACTTGCGATATTGTTTAGAGAAGGCTGAGTATTTTGATTCAAATGAGAATAATTTGTTATGCTACATTTGTAGAGTGCCTCGCTAGTTTAGTGTGTATAGTGAGAGCATGGTACATCAAGGTTATCTTGGAAACTGTGTCTGTTATTCGGAATGATCCTCGCACATTCGAGCCATAGCACATATGCAGCTGTGGCCACCTCTTCTACTGGCACGTTTAATAATGCACTGTGCAGGCATGATTACACACAGTTGGAGAACATTCGTATCCTGACAGTTTGTGCAGAACTCAATGTGATCCACTACTGCTGAGTACTAGAGGTATGG